>NC_041387.1:168962947-169054091 GCF_002162155.2 Triticum dicoccoides | reverse complement strand
CAGGCGCCGCCTCACCGCCCGCGTCCCTCGCCGTCCGGACCAGCCGGCCGCCGGATCCCGCGCCTGCTCCGCCATCCCCGCCTCACCGCCGTCCTCCTCCGTCGTCGCCGGAGCTCGCCGGAGTGCGAGCCAGCCGGATCCTCCCCGCCTGGATCAGATCCACCAGGAGGTGAACCAAACGCGCAAGCCCCATCCCGGATCTCGTCATCCCGCTCCGTCCGATCCCGTTGACTTTCTCGGAGAGGTTGATTTTCCACCAAGTCCCAAAATACTTTGCATAATCATGCCATGTTCATCGCATCATAACTTGCTGCATACTGCTCCGTTTCGTGCGTGTAATATGTCAAATTGTTCGACTCGACGAGTACTTCATTTCATTCCATTACATCATTTTCATTTGAGTTCATCTTGATGCCTGAATCATTGTTGCAAGAGTGCATGTTGCTGTTAATCTGCTAAAACTGTTATAACATGCTCATTTGTCTTTTTTGCCATGATTGATGTGTGCATCTTATGAACTTGAGCCCTACATATGTTTTGAACTATGCCATTCCATCTTTACAGAGGTGTATGCCATGTATTTTTTGTGATCAATGTGGTGACTAGCACAAGCATGTAAACTAGGCCTCGTGATGTTGCTGATTTTAGTCCCTGATCTGCTGTTATTTTTGTGCCATGTAAACTTGATGCTACAGAGAGATCCATGCATATTTTGAGATACTTCAGTAAGGATGTTTTGAACATATGGTTATGAGCTATCCATCCATGCCCCTGGTTGCATTTATAGCTTGCTGTAGATTGTTCATATCTTGCTCCAAACTTGCTAAATGATGTTGCTGTCAGCCTGTTAACATGAAGTTCAGTTTTGCCATGTGATTTCCTAGTGATCCATGCACCCTATGAACTTGATCTTGCCATGCTTAGCTTCACAAACATGTATTCTTAATGTTGGTTGCCTTGACATGCCATGTATTTCTCTGTAGTGAGTGGTTCAAGCTCACCAACATGCCTACTTATTGTTGTTCCTGCCATGTATGAATCTGTCATATAACTTGCCATGTTTACATGGATGCCATCATTTCTTCTGATCCATTTTGGCTCATGGTCAGTAAGGGACTTTTGTTCTATGCAATTAGTAGATTCATGCCATGCCTTTGTTTGCCATGATAAGTTCCTTTAGCATGTTGTTTGATAGATCTAAACATTGCTACCAGATGTTATTTCCTAATAAGTCTGAACTGTTATTATTTGCAATCTTGCCACGTCCTTTTGAGCATGTTCTAGTGATTTCTGGAGATAACTCAGTGTTCATGTTTTGTTATGCTTTACCTGTACATCATGCCCATGCCTTTTGTTATTATGTTGAGGTGCTATAGCATGTTGTTTTGATGTTTGCAATATGCCTACTTGCTGTTTTGGACAGATTGTTGCTATGACTTGTATAGTGCGTATGTGTTGCACCGTTGCTCCGTTTTGAGTGTGCTCTATATGAAACTTGCTTGATTTTGCATGTAGTTTCATATTATCATGTTGCATCCTTGTTTTGGTGTGTTTGCTTGATGTTTGTTTGCATTTTGCATCAATGCCATGTTTAACTTGTTTTGCTCATATCTTCTAGGTCGTAGCTCCGAATTAAATGAACTTTATATGTAACTTGACTAGAATCTCATGTAGATCATCTTGGTGTATCTTAACTTGCTGTTTAACAACTTGAACATAAGGTTTATTCAGATCTGGACCAATTTCGAAATTTGCATATGAGGACTTACCGGAATTGTTATATGTTGTTCCCGGCCTCATTTAAACTTGCTTTGATGTGTGGCTCTTGTTTGCATCATATCTTGCCATGAGTAGCTTCATGTAGCTTTGTCATGCATCATGCTTGTTGTGCATCATGTCTTGTCTATGTGTGGTGTGTTTACCATGTTGTGTGCTTCTTCTCGATAGTTCCTGTTTCGTTGCGATCGTGAGGATTCGTTCATCTACGCTCGGTTCGTCTTCGTGGCGTCATCTTCTTCATGGACTCGTTCTTCTTCCTTGCGGGATTTCAGGCAAGATGACCGCTACCCTGGATCTCACTACTATCATTGCTATGCTAGTTGCTTCGTTCTATCGCTTTGTTGTGCTACCTATCATTTGCTCTTCAAGCCTCCCAATTTGCCATGTCAGCCTCTAACCTTTTTACCCTTCCTAGCAAACCATTGCTTGGCTATGTTACCGCTTTGCTCAGCCCCTCTTATAGCATTGTTAGTTGCAGGTGAAGTTGAAGATTGCTCCATGGTGGACAGGATTATGTTGGGATATCACAATATCTCTTATATTATTAATGCATCTATATATATTTGGTAAAGGGTGGAAGGCTCGGCCTTATGCCTGGTGTTTTGTTCCACTCTTGCCGCCCTAGTTTCTGTCATACCGGTGTTATGTTCTCAGATTTTGCGTTCCTTACGCGGTTGGGTGATTTATGGGACCCCCTTTGACAGTTCGCTTTGAATAAAACTCCTCCAGCAAGGCCCAACCTTGGTTTTACCATTTGCCTCGCCACCACCTACATTTCCCTTGGGAGTAATTAACCCGAGGGTCATCTTTATTATAGCCCCCCCCCCAGGCCAGTGCTTGTCTAAGTGTTGGTCCGAACTAGAGCCCTTTGCAGCGCCCCCTCAAGGAAACTTGAGGTCTGGTTTTAGTTGTAGGGATTGCTCATCCGGTGTTGCCCTGAGAACGAGATATGTGCAGCTCCTATCGGGATTGTCCGCGCATCAGGCGGTCTTGCTGGTCTTGTTTTACCATTGCCGAAATGTCTTGTAAACCGAGATTCCGAGTCTGATCGGGTCTTCCTGGGAGAAGGAATATCCTTCGTTGATCGCGAGAGCTTATCATGGGCTAAGTTGGGACACCCCTGCAGGGTTTAAACTTTCGAAAGCCTCTGAGGGAGTCCTGGATTAAGGGGTCCTCGAATGGCCGGACTATGTAGCATGGGACGGACTATTAGGCCGTCAAGATACAAGATAGAAGACTCACTCCCGTGTCCGGATGGGACTCTCCTTGGCTTGGAAGGCAAGCTTGGCGCCCGGATACAAAGATTCCTTTCTCTGTAACCGACTTTGTATAACCCTAGTCCCCTCCTGTGTCTATATAAACCGGAGGGCTTATTCCGTAGTGGCAATCATAATCATACAGGCTAGACTTCTAGGGTTTTAGCCATTACGATCTCGTGGTAGATCAACTCTTGTAATACCCATATTCATGAAGATCAATCAAGCAGGAAGTAGGGTATTACCTCCATAGAGAGGGCCCGAACCTGGGTAAACATCATGTCCCCCGCCTCCTGTTACCATCAACCTTAGACACACAGTTCGGGACCCCCTATCCAAGATCCGCCGGTTTTGACACCGACATTGGTGCTTTCATTGAGAGTTCCGCTACGTCGTCACCAAAAGGTTTGATGGCTCTGTCAATCATCTACAACAATGCTGCCTGGGGGAGGCTTTCCTTCCCAGCCAGATATTTGTGTTCGGCAGCTTCGTGTTCCGGGTAAACTCGCCTGGCCATCTAGAGCAGGTGGACAGCTACGCCCCAGGTCACCAGATTAGTTTTGGAAATCTGGATTATGTCGCTGATATCCGAGGAGACTTGATCTTCAAAGGAATCGTGCCTCCTACCTCCGCTCTAGCCTTAGATCCAGAGCGTATCGCCAGGTCTGAATACGGGCTCTCTGAGCTCGTCGGACTGTCTGCGACCCTTAGGCCCATTGTGGAGGAACCGGAGGAAGTGGTGTCGCCGGCAGCCATTATGGAGTCGGACCCTTCTCCGGACACTGGCTTCGAATCCTCGGAACCAGCGTCGTGTGAGTTCGGCCAAGGAGTTTCCCTCTCACCGTACTCCACGGGCTCTCTTCTCTCGAGCCAAACCTCGCCTTTAAGCGAAGCTCTGGACTTAATGTGATCCCTTGTCATTACAAAGGAGCAATGTCCGAACCATGCCCAGCCCGGACTAGGGGCTGAGAGCAGGAATTTTACGTCCCACCTGCCACCCACTTTATAGCCACTGTCGATGACTTAACTGACATGCTCGATTATGACTCTGAAGACATCGATGGTATGGACGACGATCCCGGAGAAGAACAAGCCCAAAACCCTCCATTCACCGGACAATGGACGGCCACCTCTTCGTACGACGTGTACATGGTGGATACACCCAAGGAGAATAGCAGCAATGACAATGAAAAAGGATCCAGTCGAGGATAAGTTGCCTGAGATATAGCCAAAGTGTCGACGGTAGCGGCGCCGCTCTAAACCATGTCGTGGGAAAAACAGCAATACCGGCACAGGAGAAAATAATACTCCGGACGATGCCGAAGACAATGAAGACCCCGTTGAGCCAACTTTTGAACAGGATGAACGGGAGGATGGGCGAGTCAGCCCTAATGCACAGGCCGTTAACAAAGACTCGAAGGACAGTAATTATCTTCCACCCTTCAAGGATGAGGCGAGCCTCGACGACAAAGACTTTATCGTGCCTGAGGAGCCCGTCGATCAGGAGCGCTTTAAGCGACGGCTAATAGCCACTGCAAGGAGCCTGAAAAAGAAGCAGCAGTAGCTTCAAGCAGGTCAAGATCTACTCAATGACAGATGGACTAATGTCCTGGAAGCCGAGGAATACGGCCTCGAGCACCCAACCAAAAGTTACCCGAAACGCAAACTGTTACCCCAATTCGATGACGAGGTGCTGGAGCCCGTCCTACCAGTGCATAATGCGGCTAATCGACCACCACGTGGCCGGGACAAAGTGGCAACTCAAGCCGAACACTAGCCCTTACCACTCTGATGACCTGTTTTTGCGCGGGAGAAGGCAGCTGGCTCGCTCGTAGAAGCAACAGCACCGATGATCTGGGTACTTCCGAAGTTCGAGACGGCAACGGCAAGCCACGACACTATAAACACAAGCGTCGGAACAACAATGAAGGAACTCAAGACACGTCGGTCAATGCCGGATTCAGTGGTTCCAAACCCGGTCAACGAAAAAAGCCTTTCAAGGCAAACAGAGACGGACCATCCAATTTAGACAAGATACTGGATCGGCCCTGCCAGATTCATGGCACGCCCATTAAACCAGCCAATCACACCAACAGGAGATGTTGGGTTTTTAAACAAGTCGGCAAGCTTAATGCCGAACACAAGGTGAAGGGGCCGCCCAGTGACAGCGATGACGAAGAGACTCACCAACCGAAGACCGGGGTTCAGAAGCAATTCCCCCCCCCCCCGAAGTAAAGACAGTGCACATGGTATAGGTGATGCACATCCTACAGGGGACTGCAAGCGCGCGCTATGGAACGCTGGCGCCATAGAGCCAGCCGCCCCAAAATTAAGCAAATGGGCGGTGTAACGCCCCGGATCCGATGCGCCGGGTGTCTGCCAGTTGTTCGCTGTCATTTGCTTGTGTGTTGCATTTTACCATGTCATCATGTGCATTTCATTTTGCATACGTGTTCGTCTCATGCATCCGAGCATTTTTCCCGTTGTCCGTTTTGCAATCCAACACTCCTATGTCCTCCGGCGTTCCCCTTTTATCTCTCGTTGTGAGCGGGTGTTAAACTTTCTCGAAATGGCCCGAGGTTTGCCAAGCGGCCTTGGTATAGCACCGGTAGACCGCCTGTCAAGTTTCGTGCCATTTGGAGGTCGTTTGATAATCCAACGGTTAACCGGGTAACCGCAAAAGCCTCTTTTGTCTTGCAGCCCAACACCCCATCCAAAGTGGCCCAAAACCCATCCTAACCCCCTCCATGCTCTCGGTCGTTCGATCACGATCGCGTGACTTAAAACCGCTCCTCATTTGGACTCTCCTAGCTCCCTCTACCTATAAATATGTGCATCTCCCCGAAATTTCGGATCTAACCCTAGTCTTCTTCCACCTCCCGCCGCCGGACATGTCCGCCCCACGCCCGGACATGTCCACCCGCCGTCCCGACGAATCCCACCTCGCCACGTCAGCGCCGCCGCTTCTCTCTCTCCGCGCCCCACCGCCGGGCCCGCCAGGCCCATCGCCGGCCCGCCCCCGGGCCTCGCCGGGCCTCACGTCACACGCCTGAGCCCCGGGCTCTGCCCGTGCGCCGCCGCCGCCCATCTCCTCCCACCGGCGCGCCGGCGCCGCCGCCTCGCGCGCCCGAGCCCCGTGCCATCGCTGGAGCCGCCGCCTCCTCTCGCCGCCCCGCCGCCCGTTTGCAGGCGCCGCCTCGCCGCCCGCGTCCCTCGCCGTCCGGACCAGCCGGCCGCCGGATCCCGCGCCTGCTCCGCCATCCCCGCCTCACCGCCGTCCTCCTCCGTCGTCGCTGGAGCTCACCGGAGTGCGAGCCAGCCGGATCCTCCCCGCCTGGATCAGATCCACCAGGAGGTGAACCAAACGCGCAAGCCCCGTCCCGGATCTCGTCATCCCGCTCCGTCCGATCCCGTTGACTTTCTCGGAGAGGTTGATTTTCCACCAAGTATCAAAATACTTTGCATAATCATGCCATGTTCATCGCATCATAACTTGCTCCATACTGCTCCGTTTCATGCGTGTAATATGTCAAATTGTTCGACTCGACGAGTACTTCATTTCATTCCATTACATCATTTTCATTTGAGTTCATCTTGATGCCTGAATCATTGTTGCAAGAGTGCATGTTGCTGTTAATCTGCTAAAACTGTTGTAACATGCTCATTTGTCATTTTTGCCATGATTGATGTGTGCATCTTATGAACTTGAGCCCTACATATGTTCTGAACTATGCCATTCCATCTTTACAGAGGTGTATGCCATGTATTTTTTGTGATCAATGTGGTGACTAGCACAAGCATGTAAACTAGGCCTCGTGATGTTGCTGATTTTAGTCCCTGATCTGCTGTTATTTTTATGCCATGTAAACTTGATGCTACAGAGAGATCCATGCATATTTTGAGATACTTCAGTAAGGATGTTTTGAACATATGGTTATGAGCTATCCATCCATGCCCCTGGTTGCATTTATAGCTTGCTGTAGATTGTTCATATCTTGCTCCAAACTTGCTAAATGATGTTGCTGTCAGCCTGTTAACATGAAGTTCAGTTTTGCCATGTGATTTCCTAGTGATCCATGCACCCTATGAACTTGATCTTGCCATGCTTAGCTTCACAAACATGTATTCTTAATGTTGGTTGCCTTGACATGCCATGTATTGCTCTGTAGTGAGTGGTTCAAGCTCACCAACATGCCTACTTATTGTTGTTCCTGCCATGTATGAATCTGTCATATAACTTGCCATGTTTACATGGATGCCATCATTTCTTCTGATCCATTTTGGCTCATGGTCAGTAAGGGACTTTTGTTCTATGCAATTAGTAGATTCATGCCATGCCTTTGTTTGCCATGATAAGTTCCTTTAGCATGTTGTTTGATAGCTCTAAACATTGCTACCAGATGTTATTTCCTAATAAGTCTGAACTGTTATTATTTGCAATCTTGCCACGTCCTTTTGAGCATGTTCTAGTGATTTCTGGAGATAGCTCAATGTTCATGTTTTGTTATGCTTTACCTGTACATCATGCCCATGCCTTTTGTTATTATGTTGAGGTGCTGTAGCATGTTGTTTTGATGTTTGCAATATGCCTACTTGTTGTTTTGGACAGATTGTTGCTATGACTTGTATAGTGCGTATGTGTTGCACCGTTGCTCCATTTTGAGTGTGCTCTATATGAAACTTGCTTGATTTTGCATGTAGTTTCATATTATCATGTTGCATCCTTGTTTTGGTGTGTTTGCTTGATGTTTGTTTGCATTTTGCATCAATGCCATGTTTAACTTGTTTTGCTCATATCTTCTAGGTCGTAGCTCCGAATTAAATGAACTTTATATGTAACTTGACTAGAATCTCATGTAGATCATCTTGGTGTATCTTAACTTGTTGTTTAACAACTTGAACATAAGGTTTATTCAGATCTGGACCAATTTCGAAATTTGCATATGAGGACTTACCGGAATTGTTATATGTTGTTCCCGGCCTCATTTAAACTTGCTTTGATGTGTGGCTCTTGTTTGCATCATATCTTGCCATGAGTAGCTTCATGTAGCTTTGTCATGCATCATGCTTGTTGTGCATCATGTCTTGTCTATGTGTGGTGTGTTTACCATGTTGTGTGCTTCTTCTCGATAGTTCCTGTTTCGTTGCGATCGTGAGGATTCGTTCGTCTACGCTCGGTTCGTCTTCGTGGCGTCGTCTTCTTCATGGACTCGTTCTTCTTCCTTGCGGGATTTCAGGCAAGATGACCGCTACCCTGGATCTCACTACTATCATTGCTATGCTAGTTGCTTCGTTCTATCGCTTTGTTGTGCTACCTATCATTTGCTCTTCCAGCCTCCCAATTTGCCATGTCAGCCTCTAACCTTTTTACCCTTCCTAGCAAACCATTGCTTGGCTATGTTACCGCTTTGCTCAGCCCCTCTTATAGCATTGTTAGTTGCAGGTGAAGTTGAAGATTGCTCCATGGTGGACAGGATTATGTTGGGATATCACAATATCTCTTATTTTATTAATGCATCTATATATATTTGGTAAAGGGTGGAAGGCTCGGCCTTATGCCTGGTGTTTTGTTCCACTCTAGCCGCCCTAGTTTCCATCATACCGGTGTTATGTTCTCGGATTTTGCGTTCCTTACGCGGTTGGATGATTTATGGGACCCCCTTGACAGTTCGCTTTGAATAAAACTCCTCCAGCAAGGCCCAACCTTGGTTTTACCATTTGCCTCGCCACCACCTACATTTCCCTTGGGAGTAATTAACCCGAGGGTCATCTTTATTATAGCCCCCCCCCAGGCCAGTGCTTGTCTAAATGTTGGTCCGAACTAGAGCCCTTTGCAGCGCCCCCTCAAGGAAACTTGAGGTCTGGTTTTAGTTGTACGGATTGCTCATCCGGTGTTGCCCTGAGAACGAGATATGTGCAGCTCCTATCGGGATTGTCCGCGCATCGGGCGGTCTTGCTGGTCTTGTTTTACCATTGCCGAAATGTCTTGTAAACCGAGATTCCGAGTCTGATCGGGTCTTCCTGGGAGAAGGAATATCCTTCGTTGATCGCGAGAGCTTATCATGGGCTAAGTTGGGACACCCCTGCAGGGTTTAAACTTTCGAAAGCCGTGCCCGCGGTTATGGGCAGATGGGAATTTGTTAATGTCCGGTTGTAGATAACTTGACACCAGATCCGAATTAAAACACATCAACCACGTGTGTAGCCGTGATGGTCTCTTCTCGGCGGAGTCCGGGAAGTGAACACGGTTTCTGGGTTATGTTTGACGTAAGTAGGAGTTCAGGATCACCTCTTGGTCATTGCTAGCTTCACGACCGTTCCTTTGTTTCTCTTCTCGCTCTCATTTGCGTACGTTAGCCACCATATATGCTTAGTCGCTGCTGCAACCTCACCACTTTACCCCTTCCTTTCCTATTAAGCTTTGCTAGTCTTGATACCCATGGTAATGGGATTGCTCAGTCCTCATGGCTCACAGATTACTACAACAACAGTTGCAGGTACAGGTTATGCGATGATCTTGACGCGAGAGCGATGTTTGCTTGTCTTGGAGTTCTTCTTCTGCTTCTTCTTCGATCAGGGGATAGGTTCCAGGTCGGCAGCCTGGGCTAGCAGGGTGGATGTCGTTTGAGTTTCTGTTTGTGCTTCATCCGTAGTCGGATGTTGATCTTATGTAAGATGATGTTGTATTCGTGTGGCATTGTATGCCTCTTGTATGTATCCCCGTCTATTATGTAATGTTCATGTAATGATATCCACCTTGCAAAAGTGTTTCAATATGCGGGTCTATCCTTGTTGGGACCTTCGAGTTCCTTTCGGATAGGGTCGCATATTGGGCGTGACAATTTGGTATCAGAGCCTCGACCGACCTTAGGAGCCCCCTTCATTGATCGTGTAGTTTGGCCATTGTCGAGTCTAGAAGAAAACTATTTTTCGGAATCTAGTTATATCGGAGAGTAGGAATTCTTTTTACTCCTCAGCCCCTTCGTCGCTCTGGTGAGGAATCTTGACATAGGTGTTTTGAATTACTCCTCTTCCCATTCAAATTTTTCTTTAGGATCACGCAGTTGGTTTTCCGATCGTTGGTCCTCAGCTCTTTGCATCCGGTGCATTTCTCGTCAAGTTGACTCGAGCCTGTTCATC
This sequence comes from Triticum dicoccoides, assembly GCF_002162155.2. NCBI lineage: Eukaryota > Viridiplantae > Streptophyta > Magnoliopsida > Poales > Poaceae > Triticum > Triticum dicoccoides. Next base: position 169,043,916 of record NC_041387.1, on the reverse strand, counting down.
TTTGAGTTCAATCCTACTCTTAATCGAGTATGCTTCCTACTCGTGCGAAGTCTTTGCTTTCTTTTCTCAATGATTTCAACAGGTGTTTTCTCTTCAAGATATTCGTCGGTTCCCCCTTCCTGGTTGCCTTTGTTTTCCCGCCCTCCCATCCTCTCTTCCCGGAGTCTGAGTCTGTTTCGACCATCAATTTCATTCGTGTGGAGCCTCTTCAGTCTTTCGTCAATTGTTTCAACCGGTGAATTCTCGCCTCGTTCGTCATTCTTCATCTCTTTTTCTTTTCCGGTGGATTCAATTCAAGTTTTTCGGGCTGATCATATTCTTTCCTTGGATCAAGTGTTCTCCTTGCTCGTTTGCCTCTCGCCATTTTATCCTTCTGGAGTGCTCAAGACATCTCAGGAGATTCGTTTGTGTTCGAATTAATTTGAGGTTGTCACCTCATTCAAATATTTCAATTGTTCCGGTGCATCATCTATCTGTTCAACATCTCTTTCCAATGGTGTTTCTCTTTAGTGGGCCCTAACCCACAGGTCTTTTCCCAGGATCTTACCTACCTCTTCTAATTTCCCCGGAGCTATTCTCAAATTCTTTTCAACTGTGACGTAAGAATGGATTTCATCAGTCACATGCCTTCTCCAAGATCGATTTCAAATTCTTTTCATCTTTGGTTCAACTCTTCCTCTTTTTCATTCTCCCGGAGTATCTCAGAAATTTTAGTGGTGTTTCTCGTCGACATTCTCAGTTTTGAAGACCGAAGAAGAGTTTTTTTTCCTCTAAATCTTGTCCGTTCTCTCGAATATTTGTGCTTCTAGCTTCATGCTATCGTCTCGAATTATTCCATTGGTCAGATATTCTTTTCTTACCCACCCGGAGTATGTCAGGAGTTGTTTTCCCGTTTCTTTTCACCGGAGGCCAGCATTCCAGAAGAATTCTTCGTCCTCACATTTCAGCTACCGTTATCCAATGATCCTGGTGCTTCGTTCAAGTGTTCTTTACTCAGCTCATGATCTCTTCGTTCTTTTGCATCTAAATCCCCTCTAGCATTTGGTTCTTCTAATTCTTCCCGGTGATTCTTTCTCTTTCATCAGTCATTTTCGAATTCTTACGGTGGTCCATTCAGATTCTTTTTTCCTTTGTCATCATATTAATCCTTTCGTTCTTTTCAATCCTACCGGTGGTTCATGAAGACCTTCTCAAGTTTGCAATATGTCACTTCTCAATTCTTTTCAAGAAGAATAAGTAGTATGTAAAATCCTTTCCTTGTCATCAATTTAGTTTGATGAAGGATAAACATACAATAAATCTTATTCTTATTTCATCCAAGTGAGTAATCCCTTCCTTCGGAGTTTGTTCCTGATGGATAAATTCTAGTTTCAAGTGTTTTTCATCTTTTCTTTTCCGGAGTTCAAATTTCCTCGGCCATCTCGTCGGAACCTCCATCTAAATCGACGCAAGGCTTTAGTCTTATTCTTTCATCCTTCATTTTATCTCGTCATCCTTTTGTTACCGGAGTTCTTCATGGTGGTTCTTCATGATTTAGTTCATTTTTCAAGTGTTCATCAAAATTCTTTTGGAGGAGCTCAAGTATCTTTCTTCTTGTATATCAAAGTGTAATTAATTCTCCGTATTCTTTTGAAGTGGAGCCTTGCATTTCTTCGTTCTTCTCAGCTATCCAATCATTTCTGTTTGTGGCCGGTTATCACCTTATGTCTTGAGATGTTACCTATAAGACCACAACAAGCTTATTCTTTTTGTTGTTGATTTTCTCAACAACTCCGTCTAAACCTTCCTCCTAAAGTTGCTTTCTGTTTCATTCGTGGCACAAGTTGTCATTTTCTTCTCCGTTCTTTTCATTCCACTATTTCAATTCTTCCGGAGGTTTTGTGTCATGTCTTCATCAAGTATCATTCCATCCTCTCAAGCTCGTGTTCTATTCCTTCCATCTTCAGCCGGAGTGCTGCCTAAATCCTTTCGATCTTATTCATTTCCTATCTTGTTCTAACCGGAGTGGTTTCATAGTCTATCTGATTCAGTGAGCTTTCAATTCTCTTCATTCTCGTCGTTCCTCTCTTCTTCTCAAGTGCTCTCGATTCTTTGCTTCCTCTCTCTTTTGTTCTTGTTTCACCTCATCCATTTTCCCTTCCGTCTCGGTCCTAAGATCTCGGGACGAGATCTCTTGTTAGTGGAGGAGTGTTGTAACGCCCCGGATCCGATGCGCCAGGTGTCTGCCAGTTATTCGCCGTCATTGCCATGTCATTTGCTTGTGTGTTGCATTTTACCATGTCATCATGTGCATTTCATTTTGCATACGTGTTCGTCTCATGCATCCGAGCATTTTCCCCGTTGTCCGTTTTGCAATCCGACACTCCTATGTCCTCCGGCGTTCCCCTTTTGTCTCTCATTGTGAGAGGGTGTTAAACTTTCTCGGAATGGCCCGAGGTTTGCCAAGCGGCCTTGGTATAGCACCGGTAGACCGCCTGTCAAGTTTCGTGACATTTGGGGGTCGTTTGATACTCCAACGGTTAACCGGGTAACCGCAAAAGCCTCTTTTGTCTTGCAGCCCAACACCCCTTCCAAAGTGGCCCAAAACCCATCCTAACCCCCTCCATGCTCTCGGTCGTTCGATCACGATCGCGTGACTGAAAACCTCTCCTCATTTGGACTCTCCTAGCTCCCTCTACCTATAAATATGTGCATCTCCCCGAAATTTCGGATCTAACCCTAGTCTTCTTCCACCTCCCGCCGCCGGACGTGTCCGCCCCACGCCCAGACATGTCCACCCGCCGTCCCGACGAATCCCACCTCGCCACGTCAGCGCCGCCGCTTCTCTCTCTCCACGCCCCTCCGCCGGGCCCGCCAGGCCCATCGCCGGCCCGCCCCCGGGCCTCGCCGGGCCCCACGTCGCGCGCCTGAGCCCCGGGCTCTGCCCGTGCGCCGCCGCCGCCCATCTCCTCCCACTGGCGCGCCGGCACCGCCGCCTCGCGCGCCTAAGCCCCGCGCCATCGCCGGAGCCACCGCCTCCTCTCGCCGCCCCGCCGCCCGTTCGCAGGCCCCGCCTCGCCGCCCGCGTCCCTCGCCGTCCGGACCAGCCGGCCGCCGGATCCCGCGCCTGCTCCGCCATCCCCGCCTCACTGCCGTCCTCCTCCGTCGTCGCCGGAGCTCGCCGGAGTGCGAGCCAGCCGGATCCTCCCCGCCTGGATCAGATCCACCAGGAGGTGAACCAAACGCGCAAGCCCCGTCCCGGATCTCGTCATCCCGCTCCGTCCGATCCCGTTGACTTTCTCGGAGAGGTTGATTTTCCACTAAGTCCCAAAATACTTTGCATAATCATGCCATGTTCATTGCATCATAACTTGCTGCATACTGCTTCGTTTCGTGCGTGTAATATGTCAAATTGTTCGACTCAACGAGTACTTCATTTCATTCCATTGCATCATTTTCATTTGAGTTCATCTTGATGCCTGAATCATTGTTGCAAGAGTGCATGTTGTTGTTAATCTGCTAAAACTGTTATAACATGCTCATTTGTCATTTTTGCCATGATTGATGTGTGCATCTTATGAACTTGAGCCCTACATATGTTTTGAACTACGCCATTCCATCTTTACAGAGGTGTATGCCATGTATTTTTTGTGATCAATGTGGTGACTAGCACAAGCATGTAAACTCGGCCTCGTGATGTTGCTGATTTCAGTCCCTGTTCTGCTGTTATTTTTATGCCATGTAAACTTGATGCTACAGAGAGATCCATGCATATTTTGAGATACTTCAGTAAGGATGTTTTGAACATATGGTTATGAGCTATCCATCCATGCCTCTGGTTGCATTTATAGCTTGTTGTAGATTGTTCATATCTTGCTCCAAACTTGCTAAATGATGTTGCTGTCAGCCTGTTAACATGAAGTTCAGTTTTGCCATGTGATTTCCTAGTGATCCATGCACCCTATGAACTTGGTCTTGCCATGCTTAGCTTCACAAACATGTATTCTTACTGTTGGTTGCCCTGACATGCCATGTATTGCTCTGTAGTGAGTGGTTCAAGCTCACCAACATGCCTACTTATTGTTGTTCCTGCCATGTATGAATCTGTCATATAACTTGCCATGTTTACATGGATGCCATCATTTCTTCTGATCCATTTTGGCTCATGGTCAGTAAGGGACTTTTGTTCTATGCAATTAGTAGATTCATGCCATGCCTTTGTTTGCCATGATAAGTTCCTTTAGCATGTTGTTTGATAGCTCTAAACATTGCTACCTGATGTTATTTCCTGATAAGTCTGAACTGTTATTATTTGCAATCTTGCCATGTCCTTTTGAGCATGTTCTAGTGATTTCTGGAGATAGCTCAGTGCTCATGTTTTGTTATGCTTTACCTGTACATCATGCCCATGCCTTTTGTTATTACGTTGAGGTGATGTAGCATGTTGTTTTGATGTTTGCAATATGCCTACTTGCTGTTTTGGACAGATTGTTGCTATGACTTGTATAGTGCGTATGTGTTGCACCGTTGCTCCATTTTGAGTGTGCTCTATATGAAACTTGCTTGATTTTGCATGTAGTTTCATATTATCATGTTGCATCCTTGTTTTGGTGTGTTTTCTTGATGTTTGTTTGCATTTTGCATCAATGCCATGTTTAACTTGTTTTGCTCATATCTTCTAGGCCGTAGCTCCGAATTAAATGAACTTTATATGTAACTTGACTAGAATCTTGTGAAGATCATATTGGTGTATCTTAACTTGCTGTTTAACAACTTGAACATAAGGTTTATTCAGATCTGGACCAATTTCGAAATTTGCATATGAGGACTTACCGGAATTGTTATATGTTGTTCCCGGGCTCATTTAAACATGCTTTGATGTGTGGCTCTTGTTTGCATCATATCTTGCCATGAGTAGCTTCATGTAGCTTTGTCATGCATCATGCTTGTTGTGCATCATGTCTTGTCTATGTGTGGTGTGTTTACCATGTTGTGTGCTTCTTCTCGATAGTTCCTGTTTCGTTGCGATCATGAGGATTCGTTCGTCTACGCTCGGTTCGTCTTCGTGGCTTCGTCTTCTTCATTGACTCGTTCTTCTTACTTGCGGGATTTCAGGCAAGATGACCGCTACCCTGGATCTCACTACTATCATTACTATGCTAGTTGCTTCATTCTATCGCTTTGTTGCGCTACCTATCATTTGCTCTTCAAGCCTCCCAATTTGCCATGTCAGCCTCTAACCTTTTCACCCTTCCTAGCAAATCATTGCTTGACTATGTTACCGCTTTGCTCAGCCCCTCTTATAGCGTTGTTAGTTGCAGGTGAAGTTGAAGATTGATCCATGGTGGACAGGATTATGTTGGGATATCACAATATCTCTTATATTATTAATGCATCTATATATATTTGGTAAAGGGTGGAAGGCTCGGCCTTATGCCTGGTGTTTTGTTCCACTCTTGTCGCCCTAGTTTCCGTCATACCGGTGTTATGTTCTGGATTTTGCGTTCCTTACGCGGTTGGGTGATTTATGGGACCCCCTTGACAGTTCGCTTTGAATAAAACTCCTCTAGCAAGGCCCAACCTTGGTTTTACCATTTGCCTCACCACCACCTACATTTCCCTTGGGAGTAATTAACCCGAGGGTCATCTTTATTATAGCCACCCCCCGGGCCAGTGCTTGTCTAAGTGTTGGTCCGAACTAGAGCCCTTTGCAGCGCCCCCTCAAGGAAACTTGAGGTCTGGTTTTAGTTGTACAGATTGCTCATCCGGTGTTGCCCTGAGAACGAGATATGTGCAGCTCCTATCGGGATTGTCGACGCATTGGGCGGTCTTGCTGGTCTTGTTTTACCATTGCCGAAATGTCTTGTAAACCGGGATTCCAAGTTTGATCGGGTCTTCCTGGGAGAAGGAATATCCTTCGTTGATCGCAAGAGCTTATCATGGGCTAAGTTGGGACACCCCTGCAGGGTTTAAACTTTCGAAAGCCGTGCCCGCGGTTATGGGCAGATGGGAATTTGTTAATGTCTGGTTGTAGATAACTTGACACCAGATCCGAATTAAAACGCATCAACCGCGTGTGTAGCCGTGATGGTCTCTTCTCGGCGGAGTCCGGGAAGTGACACGGTTTCTAGGTTATGTTTGACGTAAGTAGGATTTCAGGATCACCTCTTGGTCATTGCTAGCTTCACGACCGTTCCTTTGTTTCTCTTCTCACTCTCATTTGCGTACGTTAGCCACCATATATGCTTAGTCGCTGCTGCAACCTCACCACTTTACCCCTTCCTTTCCTATTAAGCTTTGCTAGTCTTGATACCCATGGTAATGGGATTGCTGAGTCCTCGTGGCTCACAGATTACTACAACAACAGTTGCAGGTACAGGTTATGCGATGATCTTGACGCGAGAGCGATGTTTGCTTGTCTTGGAGTTCTTCTTCTGCTTCTTCTTCGATCAGGGGATAGGTTCCAGGTCGGCAGCCTGGGCTAGCAGGGTGGATGTCGTTTGACTTTCTGTTTGTGCTTCATCCGTAGTCGGATGTTGATCTTATGTAAGATGATGTTGTATTCGTGTGGCATTGTATGCCTCTTGTATGTATCCCCATCTATTATGTAATGTTGATGTAATGATATCCACCTTGCAAAACTGTTTCAATATGCGGGTCTATCCTTGGTGGGACCTTCGAGTTCCTTTTGGATAGCGTCGCATATTGGGCGTGACAGGCGGCCCGCCCGATCGCTTTTGATCGCAAGGACCACCTAGCCAGTATCCTTCATGAAGGTCTGGCATCTCTCATCCTCGATCCAATTATCGATGGGTTCCATCTCACGGAAGTCCTTATGGACAGCGGCAGTAGCCTTAATCTACTCTACCAAGACACTATTTGCAAAATGGGCATTGATCCTTCAAGAATCAGGCCCACCGCAACTACCTTCAAGGGAACAATATCTAGCATAGAAGCTTATTGCACGGGCTCAATTACATTGGAAGTCATTTTTGGCTCGCTGAACAACTTTCGAAGCGAAGGCTTGACCTTCGATATTGTCCCGCTCCGCAGTAGCTTCCATGCACTACTCGGGCGTACCGCTTTTTCTTGCTTTAATGTGGTCCCACATTACACCTGTCTCCAACTTAAGATGCCCGGTCCATGCGGCACCATCACGATAAACGGAAATACGGAATGCTCCCTCCATACAAAGGAGCATACTACGGCTACTGCACCGAAGTACAAAGCGGCCTTATCAAGCCGCACATTTCATCGGCCATAAAGCCATTGGTCTCCATTAGATAGGACCAATCAATCTCAGAGCTGGATTAGCAGTTCGGCCTCCGCCGTCCGCCCCATATAGCCGTGAAGTCTGTCTTGCGCACATAATTATACACTTAAAATACCCTGGTCACCAGCGGAGGCACAATGCGGACAGACATATAACACTATCCGCACTCTCATAGTCTTATTCTTTTTCTAACCATTTTTTATCTTTTACCACAGGTGACTATATTTGCTAAGAAGTCCTTTAACCAAGGCAAGGCAGCGCAGACGTGCGACAGGAGGTCCAAATGTTTTTTGTAGACCGTGCTCTTTATTTCAAACCTGTAAAGTGCTCTTTTTCTCAGCTTTCGACCCCCGGCATGTCAAATAGCCTTGGTAGTAGCGTTATAATCTGTAAAGATCACACTTGACGTATCATTCAGATGCTAGTCAACATAACCTGTATTCAGTATTCGCTTTTCTCAAAGAACTGAATTTTGCTTCTGTGGTTATTTCACGGACGCACCTCGACATATATTGCCAGGGGCTTGATATGGCAACATATGAGTTGCCGACAAGTCCAAATAGCTTCATAGCACACTTTAGCGTCACGAGTTTGGCCTTATATGCATCAGCTCCGAATCATGTCTTTGGTCAATAGTTGGGTTGCCCGGCTCCTGTGCTTACTACCTTACGTTCCGCTCTATCAGCTAGGGTAGTAAAGGGAGAACTACTGCGATTGTGCCCTGGTTTGTCCGGATGAGCACCTCAGTAGAGAAAGCCGAAAACTGACTGTCATGATGCGGCGAGAGCTGGTCAACCACTCGATGACTCACCGGAATCTTCGTGATTCCTTCCGTATTACACGAAGGACCGTTCTTCTGGTCATGTATGTAAACACACCGTATTCGGATAACCGCGTACATACCAGGGGCTATATCATAGACCCATCGTCTAACTCCTATGGCTAAGTGAAAGTGTTAAAGCCCTATAGTCCGATTGCCTGGTTCGCCGCATTGACACCTCCTTAACGGACAAGACGTTGGGTCAAGATTGATCAAGTGCTTTTCCGAACACCCCCGCGTTATATGCGAGGGGGCCGAAGCTGATGACTGGTAAACTTTCAGATTATACAAAAGATGGCCGCACAGGAGGCACCAAAAACTTTTTAGGCAAAAGTATAAAAAAACATAGCCCTAATATATCATAATATTATTTTTACAATTTTGGTACATTTCACTCGAACATAATATCATTCGAGCACTGACCCTCTATCAAGCGGGCACCCTCTAGGACTTCCTCCAAATAATGCTCCGGCGTGTGATAGTCCTTGCCCTTGGGTGGACTTTTCGCTGCAATATCGATGGCCTTCATCTTCGCCCAGTACGTCTTGACGCGGGCAAAGGCCATCCGTGCACCTTCTATGCACGTTGACCGCTTAACGGCGTCGATACGTGGCGCCGCATCAACAAGTCGCTGCACCAAACTGAAATAACTATTCGGAATTGGCTCAGTCGGCCACAGCCGGACCACGACGTCCTTCATGGCAAATCCGGACATCTTGTGGAACTCGGCCCACTAGGCCATCTGTTTGTTCAGCAATAGCAGACGCTTTGGCATGCTGAATTGCAACCAGAAAAGCTTTTCCGTCACATGTCCTTCTTGCGCTTGGAAAAACTGCGTTGCATCGGAGACACTCTTCGGCAAGTCCAAAAATGCGTCTGGAGAACTCCACATTTGATTAAGCGGGGCATACTTCGGATCGCTGAATTTAGTTTGTAATAAGAAGGGCTTACCAGACGCGATCTCCCCAGCTTGTCAGACCTCCTCCCGAGCCGCTCTAGACTCGGACCGTGCTTCCCTCGCCTCTTGTAAGGCCTTGTCAAGATCGGCCGCTCTGGTTTTGTTATCTTTCTCGAGAAATTTGCATCGGCTAGTGGCATCCTTTAGCTCAAGCGCCATAGTAGATATTCTATCCTCGCACTGGCGCCAAGCAGCCTGTTCGGCCTTTAATTCAGCAGCTGCCCTTTTGGCAGCCGCATTACTCATCCTGGCTTGCTCCTTCGCCCGGGCAAGCTCGGCCCGAAGGGTCTCAACTGCGGCGGCACTATCTGCAGTTATGTATATCTTAGTATACAATTCTCAGCGTCATGCTCATTTTATAGTACTGGCATATACTGACTGCCCCAAAGACATACCTTGCGCCTCATCGAGCCGCCTGTTAATAAGCGTGATGTCATCATCCACCACATCAAGTTTCTGCTTCAGATCTGCAACCTCTGTAGCATGGGCAGTCGCCAGGGATGTAACAGCATGTGTTCCAATTAGTCAGATTATTTCCTGGGCATGTCTTTCTTGATCCTCTGATCGCCTCCCTTTGGACGCCAACCAGAGTCTCAGGGGCAACTATCTATACACAGGTGCATTTTGCATTTATAGCACAATTGAAAATATTACATTACGTACCTCGAAGCCTCTTCGCAGGCTCGTAAAGGCTTCATTCAATCCGCTTTTCGCGGACAGAACCCTCTCAACCACCATACCCATCAACGTGAAGGAAATATGCCCTAGAGGCAATAATAAAGTTATTATTTATTTCCTTATTTCATGATAAATATTTATTATTCATGCTAGAATTATATTACCCGGAAACATAATACATGTGTGAATACATAGACAAACATAGTTCACTAGTATGCCTCTACTTGACTAGCTCGTTGAATCAAAGATGGTTAAGTTTCCTAGGCATAGACATGAGTTGCATTTGATCAACGGGATCACATCATTAGGAGAATGATGTGATTGACTTGACCCATTCCATTAGCTTAGCACTTGATCGTTTAGTATGTTACTGTTGCTTTCTTCATGACTTATACATGTTCCTATGACTATGAGATTATGCAACTCCCGTTTACCGGAGGAACACTTTGTGTGCTACCAAACGTCACAACGTAACTGGGTGATTATAAAGGAGCTCTACAGGTGTCTCCGAAGGTACATGTTGAGTTGGCGTATTTCGAGATTAGGATTTGTCACTCCGATTGTCGGAGAGGTATCTCTGGGCCCTTTCGGTAATGCACATCACTATAAGCCTTGCAAGCAATGTGACTAATGAGTTAGTTGCGGGATGATGCATTACATAACGAGTAAAGAGACTTTCCGGTAACGAGATTGAACTAGGTATTGAGATACCGACGATCGAATCTCGGGCAAGTAACATACAGATGACAAAGGAAACAACGTATGTTGTTATGCGGTTTGACCGATAAAGATCTTCCTCGAATATGTGGGAGCCAATATGAGCATCCAGGTTCTGCTGTTGGTTATTGACTAGAGACGTGTCTCGGTCATGTCTACATAGTTCTCGAGCCCGTAGGGTCAGCACGCTTAAAGTTTGATGACGGTTATATTATGAGTTTATGTGTTTTGATGTACCTAAGGTAGTTCGGAGTCCCGGATGAGATCGGGGACGGGACGAGGAGTCTCAAAATGGTCAAGACGTAAAGATCGATATATTGGACGGCTATATTCGGACATCGGAAAGGTTCCGAGTGATTCGGGTATTTTTCGGAGTACTGGAGAGTTACGGGAATTCGTATTGGGCCTTAATGGGCCATACGGGAAACGAGAGAAAGGCCCCAAAGGGTGGTTGCACCCCTCCCCATGGACTAGTCCGAATTGGACTAGGGAGGGGGGCGCCCCCTTCCTTCCTTCTCCTTTTTCCTTCCCTTCTACTACTCCTACAAGGAAAGGAGGAGTCCTACTCCCGGTGGGAGTAGGACTCCCCCCTTGGCGCGCCCTCCTCCTTGGTCGGCCGTCTCCCCCCTTGCTCCTTTATATACGGGGGCAGGGGCACCCCATAGACACAACAATTGATCCCTTGGATCTCTTAGCCGTGTGTGGTGCCCCCCTCCAACATAATCCACCTCGATAATATCGTAGCGGTGCTTAGGCGAAGCCCTGCGTTGGTAGAACATCATCATCGTCACCGCGCCGTCGTGCTGACGGAACTCTCCCTCGACACTCGGCTAGATCGGAGTTCGAGGGACATCATCGAGCTGAACGTGTGCAGGAACTCGGAGGTGCCGTGCTTTCGGTGCTTGATCGGTCGGGCCGTGAAGACGTACGACTACATCAACCGCGTTGTGCTAACGCTTCCACTTTTGGTCTACGAGGGTACATGGACAACACTCTCCCCTCTCGTTGCTATGCATCACCATGATCTTGCATGTGCGCAGGAATTTTTTTGAAATTACTACGTTCCCCAATAGTGGCATCCGAGCCAGGTTTTATGCGTAGATGTTACATGCACGAGTAGAACACAAGTGAGTTGTGGGCGATACAAGTCATACTGCTTACCAGCATGTCATACTTTGGTTCGGTGGTATTGGTTGATGAAGTGGCCCGGGCCGACATTACGTGTACGCTTACGCGAGACTGGTTCTACCGACGTGCTTTGCACACAGGTGGCTGGCGGGTGTCAGTTTCTCCGACTTTAGTTGAACCGAGTGTGGCTATGCCCGGTCCTTGAGAAGGTTAAAACAGCACTAACTTGACGAACTATCATTATGGTTTTGATGCGTAGGTAAGAACGGTTCTTGCTCAGCCCGTAGCAGCCACGTAAAACTTGCAACAACAAAGTAGAGGACGTCTAACTTGTTTTTGCAGGGCATGTTGTGATGTGATATGGTCAAGACGTGATGAGATATAAGTTATTGTATGAGATGATCATGTTTTGTTGAAGTTATCGGCAACTGGCAGAAGCCTTATGGTTGTCTCTTTATTGCATAAGATGCAAGCGCCAAATAATTGCTTTACTTTATCACTATGCGATAGCAATAGTTGCAAGAGCAATAGTTGGCGAGACGACCATGTGACGACACATTGATATAGATCAAGATGATGGAGATCATGGTGTCATGCCGGTGACAATAGAGATCATGACAGTACTTTGGAGATGGAGATCAAAGGCGCAAGATGATCATGGCCATATCATGTCACATATTTTAATTGCATGTGATGTTTATCTTTTATACATCTTATTTTGCTTAGTTCGGCGGTAGCATTATAAGATAATCTCTCACTAAATTTCAAGGTATAAGTGTTCTCCCTGAGTATGCACCGTTGCGAAAGTTCTTCATGCTGATACACCACATGTTGATCAGGTGTGATAGGCTCTACGTTCAAATACAACGGGTGCAAAATAGTTGCACGCGCGGAATACTCAGGTTAAACTTGACGAGCCTAGCATATACAGATATGGCCTTGGAACACTAGAGATCGAAAGGTCGAGCATGAATCATATAGTAGATATGATCAGCATAATGATGTTCACCATTGAAAACTACTCCATCTCACATGATGATCGAACATGGTTTAGTTGATTTGGATCACGTGATCACTTAGATGATTAGAGGGATGTCTATCTAAGTGGGAGTTCTTAAGTAATATGATTAATTGAACTTTAATTTATCATGAACTTAGTCCAGATAGTATTTTGCAAATTATGTTGTAGATTAATAGCTCGCGTTGTTGCTTCCCTATGTTTTATATTTGTTCCTAGAGAAAACTAAGTTGAAAGATGATAGTAGCAATGATGCGGATTGGGTCCGTGATCTGAGGTTTATCCTCATTGCTGCACAGAAGAATTATGTCGTTGATGCACCGCTAGGTGATAGACCTATTGCAGGAGTAGATGCAGACGTTATGAACGTTCGGCTAGCTCAATATGATGACTACTTGATAGTTTAGTGCACCATGCTTAACGGCTTAGAATCGGGAATTCAAAGACGTTTTGAACATCATGGACCATATGAGATGTTCCAGGAGTTGAAGTTAATATTACAAGCAAATACCCGAGTTGAGAGATATTAAGTCTCCAACAAGTTCTATAGCTAAAAGATGGAGGAGAATTGCTGAACTAGTGAGCATGTGCTCAGATTGTCTGAGTACTACAATCGCTTGAATCAAGTGGGAGTTAATCTTCCAGATAAGATAGTGATTGACAGAGTTCTCTAGTCACCATCACCAAGTTACTAGAACTTCGTGATGAACTATAGTATGCAAGGGATGACGAAAACGATTCCCGAGCTCTTCGTGATGTTGAAATCAACGAAGGTAGAAATCAAGAAAAGAGCATCAAGTGTTGATGATTGACAAGACCACTAGTTTCAAGAAAAGAGCAAAGGGAAAGAAAGGGAACTTCAAGTAGAATGACAAGAAAGTTGTCACTCCCGTGAAGAAGCCCAAAGCTGGACCAAAGCCTGAAACTGAGTGCTTACACTGCAGAGGAAATGGTCACTGGAAGCGGAAATGCCCTGAATATTTGGTGGATAAGAAGGATGGCAAAGTGAACAAGGGTATATTTGATATACTGGTTATTGATGTGTGCCTTACTAGTGTTTATAGTAGCCATGAGTATTTGATACTTGTTCGGTTGCTAAGATTAGTAACTCGAAACAGGAGTTACATAATAAACAGAGACTAGTTGAGAAGGAAGTGACGATGAGTGTTGGAAGTAGTTCCAAGATTGATATGATCATCATCGCACACTCCCTATACTTTCGGGATTAGTGTTAAACCTAATGTTATTTGGCGTTTGCGTTGAGCATGAATATGATTTGGTCATGTTTATTGCAATACGGTTATTCATTTAAAGTCAAGAGAATAATTGTTGTTCTGTTTACATGAATAAAGCCTTCAATGGTCATACACCCAATGAAAATAGTTTGTTGGATCTTGATCGTAGTGATACACATATTCCTAATATTGATGCCAAAAGATGCAAAGTTAATAATGATAGTGCAACCTATTTGTGGCACTGTCGTTTAGGTCATATTGGTGTAAAGCGCATGAAGAAACTCCATGCTGATGGGATTTTGGAATCACTTGATTATGAATCACTTGATGCTTGCGAACCATGCCTCATGGGCAAGATGACTAAGACTCCATTCTCCGGAACAATGGAGCAAGCAACTGACTTATTGGAAATAATACATACTGATGTATGCGATCCGATGAGTGTTGAGGCTCATGGCGGGTACCGTTATTTTCTCACCTTCACAGATGATTTGAGCAGATATGGGTATATCTACTTAATGAAACATAAGTCTGAAACATTTGAAAAGTTCAAAGATTTTCAAAGTGAAGTGGAAAATCATCGTAACAAGAAAATAAAGTTTCTATGATCTGATCGTGGAGACGAATATTTTGAGTTACGAGTTTGGTCTTCAATTAAAACAACGTGGAATAGTTTCACAAACTTATGCCACCTAGAACACCACAGCTTAATGGTGTGTCCGAAAGTCATAACCGTACTTTATTGGATATAGTGCAATCTATGATGTCTCTTACTGATTTACCACTATCATTTCGGGGTTATGCATTAAAGACAGCTGCATTCACTTTAAATGGGGCACCATCAAAATCCATTGAGACGACGCCTTATGAACTGTGGTTTGGCAAGAAACCAAAGTTGTCGTTTCATAAAGATTGGGGTTGTGATGCTTATGTGAAAAAGTTTTCAACCTGATAAGCTCTAACCCGAATCGGAGAAGTGTGTCTTCATAGAATACCCAAAGGAAACTGTTGGGTACACCTTATATCACAGATCCGAAGGCAAAATATTTGTTGCTAAATGGATCCTTTCTAGAGAAGGAGTTTCTCTCGAAAGAAGTGAGTGGGAGGAAAGTAGAGCTTGATAAGGTAATTGTACCTTCTCCCAAATTGGAAAGTAGTTCATCACAGAAACCAGTTCCAGTGATGCCTACACCGATTAGTGAGGAAGTTAATGATGATGATCATGAAACTTCGGATCAAGTTACTACCGAACTTCGTAGATCTTCCAGATTAAAATCCGCACCAGAGTGGTACGGTATTTCTATTCTGAAGTCATGTTACTAGACCATGATGAACCTACGAACTATGAGGAAGCGATGATGAGACCAGATTCCGTGAAATGGCTTGAAGGCCATGAAATCTGAGATGGGATCCATGTATGACAACAAAGTGTGGACTTTGGTGGACTTTCCCGATGATTGGCAAGCCATAGAAAATAAATGGATCTTCGAGAGGAAGACAGACGCTGATAGTAGTGTTACTATCTACAAAGCTTAACTTGTCGAAAAAGGTTTTTGACAAGTTCAAGGTGTTGACTACGATGAGATTTTTTTGCTCGTAGCGATGCTTAAGTCTGTCCGAATCATGTTAGCAATTGCCACATTTTATGAAATTAGGCAAATGGATGTCAAAACTACATTCCTTAATGGATTTATTAAAGAAGAGTTGTATATGATGCAACCAGAAAGTTTTTGTCAATCCTAAAGGTGCTAACAAAATGTGCAAGCTCCAGCGATCCATCTATGGATTGGTGTAAGCATCTCGGAGTTGGAATATACACTTTGATGAGTTGATCAAAGCATATGGTTTTATACAGACTTTTTGAGAAGCATGTATTTACAAGAAAGTGAGTGGGAGCTCTGTAGCATTTCTAATCTTATATGTAGATGACATATTGTTGATTGGAAATTATATAGAATTTCTGGATAGCATAAGAGGGATATTGAATAAGCGTTTTTCAATGAAAGACCTTGGCGAAGCTGCTTACATATTGGGCATCAAGATTTGAAGATCAAGACGCTTAATTGGACATTCACAAAGCACATACCTTGCTTGGTAAATTTTTTTGAATAAGTTCAAAAATGGATCAGTCAAAGGAAGGGTTCTTGCCTGTATTAAAAGGTATGAAGTTGAGTAAGACTCAAAACCCGACCATGGCAGAAAATAGAAAGAGAATGAAAAGTCATTCCATATGCCTCAGTCATAGGTTCTATAAAGTATGCTATGTTGTCTACCAGACTTATTATGTACCCTGCCCTGAGTTTGGCAAGGGAGTACGATTTTGATCTAGGAGTAGATCACTGGACAGCGGTCAAGAATATCCTTAGTGAGGACTAAGGAAATGTTTCTCGATTATGGAGGTGATAAAAGAGTTAGTCGTAAAGAGTTACATTGATGCAAGCTTTTACACCGATCCAGATGACTCTAAGTCTCAATCTGGATACATATTGAAAGTGGGAGCAATTAGCTAGAGTAGCTCCATACAAAGCATTGTAGACAAGAATATTTTGCAAAATACATAGAGCTCTAAATGTGACAGACCCGTTGACTAAAATTCTCTCAAGAGCAAAACATGATCATACCTTAGTACTCTTTGGGTGTTAATCACAGAGCGATGTGAACTATATTATTGACTCTAGTAAACCCTTCGGGTGTTGGTCACATGCCGATGTGAACTATGGGTGTTAATCACATACAGATGTGAATATTGGTGTTAAATCACATGGTGATGTGAACTAGATTGTTGACTCTAGTGCAAGTGGGAGACTGGAGGAAATATGCCCTAGAGGCAATAATAAAGTTATTATTTATTTCCTTATTTCATGATAAATGTTTATTATTCATGCTAGAATTGTATTACCCGGAAACCTAATACATGTGTGAATGCATAGACAAACATAGTGTCACTACTATGCCTCTACTTGACTAGCTCGTTGAATCAAAGATGGTTAAGTTTCCTAGCCATAGACATGAGTTGTCATTTGATTAACGGGATCACATCATTAGGAGAATGATGTGATTGACTTGACCCATTCCGTTAGCTTAGCACTTGATCGTTTAGTATGTTGTTGTTGCTTTCTTCATGACTTATACATGTTCCTATGACTATGAGATTATGCAACTCCCGTTTACCGGAGGAACACTTTGTGTGCTACCAAACGTCACAAGTAACTGGGTTATTATAAAGGAGCTCTACAGGTGTCTCTAAAGGTACATGTTGAGTTGGCATATTTCGAGATTAGGATTTGTCACTCCGATTGTTGGAGAGGTATCTCTGGGCCCTCTCGGTAATTCACATCACTATAAGCCTTGCAAGCAATGTGACTAATGAGTTAGTTGCGGGATGATGCATTACATAACGAGTAAAGAGACTTGCCGGTAACGAGATTGAACTAGGTATTGAGATACCGACGATCGAATCTCGGGCAAGTAACATACCGATCACAAAGGGAACAACGTATGTTGTTATGCGGTTTGACCGATAAAGATCTTCCTAGAATATGTGGGAGCCAATATGAGCATCTAGGTTCCGCTATTGGTTATTGACTGGAGACGTGTCTCGGTCATGTCTACATAGTTCTCGAACCCATAGGGTCCGCACGCTTAAAGTTCGATGACGGTTATATTATGAGTTTATATGTTTTGATGTACCGAAGGTAGTTCGGAGTCCCGGATGAGATCGGGTACATGACGAGGAGTCTCGAAATGGTCGAGACGTAAAGATCGATATATTGGATGACTATATTCGGACATCGGAAAGGTTCCGAGTGATTCGGGTATTTTTCGGAGTACCGGAGAGTTACGGAAATTCGTATTGGGCCTTAATGGGCCATACGGGAAAGGAGAGAAAGGCCCCAAAGGGTGGCCGCACCCCTCCCCATGGACTAGTCCGAATTGGACTAGGGAGGGGGGGCTTCCTTCCTTCTCCTTTTTCCTTCCCTTCTACTACTCCTACAAGGAAAGGAGGAGTCCTACTCCCGGTGGGAGTAGGACTCCCCCCTTGGCGCGCCCTCCTCCTTGGTCGGTCGTCTCGCCCCCTTGCTCCTTTATATACGGGGGCAGGGGGCATCCCATAGACACAACAATTGATCCCTTGGATCTCTTAGCCGTGTGTGGTGCCCCCCTCCAACATAATCCACCTCGATAATATCGTAGCGGTGCTTAGGTGAAGCCCTGCGTTGGTAGAACATCATCATCGTCACCACGCCGTCGTGCTGACGGAACTCTCCCTCGACACTCGGCTGGATCGGAGTTCGAGGGACGTCATCGAGCTGAACGTGTGCAAGAACTTGGAGGTGCCATGCTTTCGGTGCTTGATCGGTCGGGCCGTGAAGACGTATGACTACATCAACTGCGTTGTGCTAACGCTTCCAGCTTTCGGTCTATGAGGGTACGTGGACAACACTCTCCCCTCTCGTTGCTATGCATCACCATGATCTTGCATGTGCATAGGAAATTTTTTGAAATTACTACGTTCCCAAACACAAGGTACGATGTTCCTCTGAGACGGGCGCATGCCGCAATATGTCCATCAATGTATCCGGCGCCTCCGGATCCCTGGAAGCAACAGTAGGAATACGGGCTCCCTTCAAAGGAATATGTTTACTCGACCTTAGAGTCATCTCTGGCTGTAAATCGGATAGTCCGGGGCCTTTACTGTTGGTCCCCATCGGGGCCGCACACCCCGGGCCCTGGACGGCCGAAGTGTCACCTTCGGGCCTAGTCTTCATTGTCCCTCGCACCACTTGTTGATCGGGAGAGATCCTCCGAGACGACTGCTACCTCTTGAGCACTGCGTTGGTTTTCCCTTGAAGCGGAAAGGGTGATGCAGCAAAGTAGTGTAAGTATTTCCCTCAGTTTTTGAGAACCGAGGTATCAATCCAGTAGGAGGCTACACACAAGTCCCTCGTACCTACACAAACAAACAAGAACCTCACAACCAACGCGATAAAGGGGTTGTCAATCCCTTCATGGCCACTTGCAAAAGTGAGATCTGATAGAGATAAAGATGTAAGATTTTTGGTATTTTATGATATAGATTGAGAAGTAAAGAATGCAAAATAAAGTAGATCGGAAACTTATATGATAGAAAATAGACTCGGAGGCCATAGGTTTCACTAGTAGCTTCTCTCAAGATAGCATAAGTATTACGGTGGGTGAAAAAATTACTGTCGAGCAATTGATAGAAAAGTGCATAGTTATGAGAATATCTAGGCATGATCATGTATATAGGCACCACGTCCGCGATAAGTAGACCGAAACGATTCTGCATCTACTACTATTACTCCACACATCGACCGCTATCCAGCATGCATCTAGAGTATTAAGTTCATAAGAACAGAGTAACGCATTAGGCAAGATGACATGATGTAGAGGGATAAACTCAAGCAATATGATATAAACCCCATCTTTTATCCTCGATGGCACAATACAATACGTGCCTTGCTGCCCCTACTGCCACTGGGAAAGGACACCGCAAGATTGAACCCAAAGCTAAGCACTTCTCCCATTGCAAAAAAGATCAATCTAGTGGGCCAAACCGAACTGATAATTCGAAGAGACTTGCAAAGATAACCAATCATACATAAAAGAATTCAGAGGAGATTCAAATATTTCTCATAGATAAACTTGATCATAAACCCACAATTCATCGGATCTCGACAAACACACCGCAAAAAGAGCTACATCAAATAGATCTCCAAGAAGATCGAGAGAACATTGTATTGAGATTCAAAGAGAGAGAATAAGCCATCCAGCTAATAACTATGGACCCGAAGGTCTGAGGTAAACTACTCACAACTCTTCGGATAGGCTATGGTGTTGATGTAGAAGCCCTCCGTGATCGATTCCCCCTCCGACGGAGCGCCGGAAAAGGCCCCAAGATGGGATCTCACGGGTACAGAAGGTTGCGGCAGTGGAAATAGGGTTTCGTGGTGCTCCTGGATGTTTTTGGGGTACGTAAGTATATATAGGCGAAGGAAGTCGGTCAGGGGAGCCACGAGGGTGGGGGCGCCTTCCTGCCTCGTGGCCGCTGTGGCTGCTTCTTGACGTCCACTCCAAGTCTCCTGGATTGCGTTTGTTCCAAAAATATCTCTCCCGAAGGTTTCATTCCATTTGGACTCCGTTTGATATTCCTTTTCTGCGAAACACTGAAATAGGTAAAAAAAAAACAATCTGGGTTGGGCCTCCGGTTAATAGGTTAGTCCCAAAAATGATATAAAAGTGTATAGTAAAGCCCATAAACACCAAAACGGGTAATATAAGAGCATGGAACAATAAAAAATTATAGATACGTTGGAGACGTATCAAGCATCCCCGAGCTTAATTCATGCTCGTCCTCGAGTAGGTAAATGATAAAAATAGAATTTTTGATGTGGAATGCTACCTAGCATATTTCTCAATGTAATTTTCATTATTGTGGCATGAATGTTCAGATCCAAATGATTCAAGATAAACGTTTATATTGACATAAGAGTAATAATACTTCAAGCATACCAACAAAGTAATCATGTCTTCTCAAAATAACATGGACAAAGAAAGTTATCCCAACAAAATCATATAGTCTAGCTACACTCTATCTTCATCACACAAAATATTTAAATCATGCACAACCCCGATGACAAGACAAGCAATTGTTTCATACTTTTGATGTTCTCAAACTTTTTCAATTTTCACGCAATACATGAGCATGAGCCATGGACATAGCACTATATGTGGAATAGAATGGTGGTTGTGGAGAAGACAAAAAAGGAGAAGATAGTCTCACATCAACTAGGCTTATCAACGGGCTATGGAGATGCCCATCAATAGATATCAATGTGAGTGAGTAGGGATTGCCATGCAACGGACGCACTAGAGGTATAAGTGTATGAAAGCTCAATAAAAGGAACTAAGTGGGTGTGCATCCAACTTGCTTGCTCACGAAGACCTAGGGCATTTTGAGGAAGCCCATCATTGGAATAAACAAGCCAAGTTCTATAATGAAAAATTCCCACCAGTATATGAAACTGACAACATAGGAGACTCTCTATCATGAAGATCAGGGTGCTACTTTGAAGCACAAGTGTGGTAAAAGGATAGTAACATTGTCCCTTCTCTCTTTTTCTCTCATTTTTTTATTTTGGTGGGCTTCTTTGGCCTCTTTTTTTATTTGGGCTTCTTTGGCCTCTTTTATTTTCATAAAGTCCGAAGTCTCATCCCGACTTGTGGGGGAATCATAGTCTCCATCATCCTTTCCTCACATGGGACAATGCTCTAATAATGAAGATCATCACACTTTAATTTACTTACAACTCAAGAATTACAACTCAATACTTAGAACAAAATATGACTCTATGTGGATG
Source organism: Triticum dicoccoides (assembly GCF_002162155.2). Classification (NCBI taxonomy): domain Eukaryota; kingdom Viridiplantae; phylum Streptophyta; class Magnoliopsida; order Poales; family Poaceae; genus Triticum; species Triticum dicoccoides. Next base: position 169,022,728 of record NC_041387.1, on the reverse strand, counting down.
CCTCCGGCGGTGTACCGGAATATGCAATGAATCAAGGGTGACATGTATGAAAGAATTATGAAGGCGGCCTTGCCACAAATACGATGTCAACTACATGATCATGCAAAAACAATATGACAATGATGGAGTGTGTCATAATAAACGGAAGGTGGAAAGTTGCATGGCAATATATCTCAGAATGGCTATGGAAATGCCATAATAGGTAGGTATGGTGGATGTTTTGAGGAAGGTATATGGTGGGTGTATGGTACCGGCGAAAGTTGCGCGGCACAAGAGAGGCTAGCAATGGTGGAAGGGTGAGAGTGCGTATAATCCATGGACTCAACATTAGTCATAAAGAACTCATATACTTATTGCAAAAATCTATTAGTCATCAAAATGAAGTACTACGCGCATGCTCCTAGGGGGATAGATTGGTAGGAAAAGACCATGGCTCGTCCCCGACCGCCACTCATAAGGAAGACAATCAAAAAATAAATCATCCTCCGACTTCATCACATAACGGTTCGCCATACGTGCATGCTACGGAAATCACAAACTTCAACACAAGTATTCCTCAAATTCACAACTACTCCACTAGCATGACTCTAATATCACCACCTTTATATCTCAAAACAATTATCAAGCATCAAATTGATCATAGCGTTCAATGCACTTTCTATGATAGTTTTTATTATACCCAACTTGGACGCCCATCATATTAGGACCAATTTTATAACCATAGCAAATACCATGCTGTTCTAAAAGACTCTCTAAATAATATAAGTGAAGCATGAGAGATCAATAATTTCTACAAAATAAAACCACCATCATGCTCTAAAAAGATATAAGTGAAGCACTAGAGCAAAATTGTCTAGCTCAAAAGATATAAGTGAAGCACATAGAGTATTCTAATAAATTCCGATTCATGTGTGTTTCTCACAAAAGGTGTGTATAGAAAGGATGATTGTGGTGAAATAAAAAGCAAAGACTCACATCATACAAGACGCTCCAAGCAAAACACATATCATGTGGTGAATAAAAATATAGCCTCAAGTAAAGTTACCGATAGACGAAGACGAAAGAGGGGATGCCTTCCGGGGCATCCCCAAGCTTAGGAGCTTAGGCTTTTGGTTGTACTTGAATTACCTTGGGGTGCCATGGGAATCCCCAAGCTTAGGCTCTTGCCACTCCTTATTCCATAGTCCATCAAATCTTTACCCAAAACTTGAAAACTTCACAACACAAAACTCAACAGGAAATCTCATAAGCTCCGTTAGTGCAAGAAAGCAAACCACCACTTTAAGGTACTGTAATGAACTCATTCTTTATTTATATTGTTGTTAAACCTACTGTATTCCAAATTCTCTATGGTTCATACCCCCCCCCCCAAATACTAGCCATAGATTCATCAAAATAAGCAAACAACACACGAAAAACAGAATCTGTCAAAAACAGAACAGTCTATAGCAATCTGTAACTAACGCAAACTTCTGGAACTCTAAAACTCCTACCAAAATAGGAAGTCCTAGAAAATTTGTCTATTGATCTACTGCAAAAAGAATCAACTAAAAAGCACGTTTCTGTGATTTATTAAAATTATTCTCGTGCGTGCAAAAGTTTCTGTTTTGCAGCAAGATCAAATTAACTATCATCCAAGATGATCCTATAGGTTCTACTTGGCACAAACACTAATTAAAACATAAAACCACATCTAAACAGAAGCTGGATGGATTATTTATCACTAAACAGGAACAAAAAGCAAGGAACAAAAATAAAATTGGGTTGCCTCCCAACAAGCGCTATCGTTTAACGCCTCTAGCTAGGCATAAAAGTGAGAATAGATCTACGTATTGCCATCTTTGGTATTGGGAAAGAAAAGAGAAAAATTATTATCTATAGCATTTATCCTTCTATTTTGGGAAAGCACATTGCCATTAATGGTGGAAGAAAGATTAAGCACGCTACGGAAATTTGCATCTAAGCTAGCCTTCATCTCTTTGATAATTCGTTTTGATAAAAGCATAAAAGAGAGGTGGATTCAACCTTATCACTCATGGGGTGCCCAAATATAGTTTTCATTTTTTCATAGGTATCTATAGCATCCCCCTCAAGAAAACCTTCTTCAAAAATAGAATCTAAAACTTGCTTGAACGAAGAGGGTAAGCCAACATAAAAGCTTTTTAGGTATATCTCAATTTGATATTGTGGCACATAGCTAGCTCGAATCCTTAATAGCCTATCCCAAGCATATTTTAAAGACTCATCAAGTAAATAACAAAAAATTCCGGAGTCATCTTCATCAAAATTATTCAAACTCTCATCGATAACCCCGATAGGTCTTTGCATAGCATCATTATTTATGAGCTTAGAGAGGATAGAGGGACTATCCAAAGTACTAAAACCAGGGAGAGAACCCTTAGCCCTTTTTGATTCGGCCATGGAAAAGGGAAGGCAAGCAGAAAAGAGAGGCGAACGGGAAAGAGAGGGCAAATAAAACGGCAAGGGTGAAGTGGGGGAGAGGAAAACGAGAGGCAAATGGCAAATAATGTAATGCGAGGGAGAAGAGTTTGTGATGGGTACTTGGTATGTCTTGACCTGTGCGAAGACCTCCCCGGCAACGGCACTAGAAATTGGCAAGTTAACGGGAGATAAAATCTTGACTTGACTTGGCGTAAGCCTCCCCGGCAACGGCGCCAGAAATCCTTCTTGCTACCTCTTGAGCACTGCGTTGGTTTTCCCTTGAAGAGGAAAGGGTGATGCAGCAAAGTAGCGTAAGTATTTCCCTCAGTTTTTGAGAACCAAGGTATCAATCCAGTAGGAGGCTACACGCAAGTCCCTCGTACCTACACAAACAAACAAGAACCTCGCAACCAACGCGATTAAGGGGTTGTTTGTCAATCCCTTCACGTCCACTTGCAAAAGTGAGATCTGATAGAGATAAAGATATAAGATAAATATTTTTGGTATTTTTATGATATAGATTGAAAAGTAAAGAATGCAAAATAAAGTAGATCGGAAACATATATGATACTCACTCCGTTCCAAAATAGATGACCCAACTTTATACTAAACGAAGGGAGTAGAAAATAGACCCGGGGCCATAGGTTTCACTAGTGGCTTCTCTCAAGATAGCATAAGTATTACGGTGGGTGAACAAATTATTGTCGGGCAATTGATAGGAAAGTGCATAGTTATGAGAATATCTAGGCATGATCATGTATATAGGCATCACGTCCGCGACAAGTAGACCGAAACGATTCTGCATCTACTACTATTACTCCACACATCGACCGCTATCCAGCATGCATCTAGAGTATTAAGTTCATAAGAACAAAGTAACGCATTAGGCAAGATGACATGATGTAGAGGGATATACTCAAGCAATATGATATAAATCCCATCTTTTTATCCTCGATCGCAACAATACAATACGTGCCTTGCTGCCCCTGCTGTCACTAGGAAAGGACACCGCAAGATTGAACCCAAAGCTAAGCACTTCTCCCATTGCAAGAAAGATCAATCTAGTAGGCCAAACCAAACTGATAATTCGAAGAGACTTGCAAAGATAACCAATCATACATAAAAGAATTCAGAGGAGATTCAAATATCTAAGGAGATTCAAATATTTCTCATAGATAAACTTGATCATAAACCCACAATTCATCAGATCTCGATGAACACACCACAAAAAGAGTTATATCGAATAGATCTCCAAGAAGATCGAGGAGAACATTGTATTGAGATTCAAAGAGAGAGAAGAAGCCATCTAGCTAATAACTATGGACCCTAAGGTCTAAGGTAAACTATTCACAACTCATCGGAGAGGCTATGGTGTTGATGTAGAAGCCCTCCATGATCGATTCCCCCTCCGACGGAGCGCCGGAAAAGGCCCCAAGATGGGATTTCATGGGTACAGAAGGTTGCGATGGTGGAAATAGGGTTTCGTGGTGCTCCTGGATGTTTTTGGGGGTACGTAAGTATATATAGGCGAAGGAAGTCGGTCAGGGGAGCCACGAGGGGCCCACGAGGGTGGGGGCGCACCCACCCCCCTAGGGCGCGCCCTCCTGCCTCGTGGCCGCCTCGGCTGCTTCTTGACGTCCACTCCAAGTCTCCTGGATTGCGTTTGTTCCAGAAAGATCTCTTCCGAAGGTTTCATTCCGTTTGGATTCCGTTTGATATTCCTTTTCTGCGAAACACTGAAATAGGCAGAAAACAACAATTTGGGTTGGGCCTCCGGTTAATAGGTTAGTCCCAAAATGATATAAATGTGTATAGTAAAGCCCATAAACATCCAAAACGGGTAATATAATAGCATGGAACAATCATAAATTATAGATACGTTGGAGATGTATGAACGACACCTCGAGGTCGTCTGCCCTATTGGGCGGGGAGATCTGTGGAGGCGTCTCGCTCTCCATCATCTCCGGAAGAAGATCCCCCGAGGAGGAGGACTGTTGAGGAAGGCTGCATGCCGGACTGCAAACATATATTTTAAATATTACCCTTGCAACCAGGAAAGAACGGGATATGTTTAAGACACCCTTGTTCACTTACGATTCAGCTAAGGCTTGTCCTTACGGAGGAACTGCGTGACAACGCCGCCTCGCGAACCAGAACCCCCTGACAGGGATATCTTCCCTCGCTTAGAAGCCTTTATCTTCAAGTCTTTGGAGGCGGTCCTCTTCTTCCCATGGGGAGAAAGGATGTCAGTTTCTCCTTCACTTTCATCTTCGGAAGAAGGAGTTCCAATCTCCCCAGACGAGGTGCCTGGCGTACCTCTAGAATGGGGGCCACCCTGGGCCTTCTTGCTCTCTTCCTTGTCTTCCTTCGCTAGCACTTGATATGGTGCCGGAACCAGCATCCTTATTAACACCGGATCAGCTGAGTCTTCGGGAAGAGGGGCCGAACACCTAATTCTCTCTGCCTTCTTTATCTAGCCCTGGTCGAGTATGGTTTTCTCAGTATATTGTTATGAGAAATTTAACTAAGATGTGTTCAGGAATTGAGTGCTTACCGAGGTATCTGGATGGTGGCAGTCAAGGCCGATGTCCTCTGTAGTATCCAGCCACAGTTTTCGTGTCCCGAAGAATAATTTGCACATTCCTCCGAGCGTCATGCCGAAGAAGTGCTGAAGGGTTCGTGGTCCTTCCGGATTGAACTCCCACATGCGGAGAGGTCGTCGCTGGCACGGTAGGACCCGACAGACTAGCATTACTTGGATTACGTTGATAAGACTGGTGTCCTTTTCAATGAGGCTCCAAATGCGGCTTTGCAGCGTCTACACTTCATCAATTAATCCCCAGTCCAACCCCTTATTAATCCATGATGCAAGCCGTAATGGAGGGCCAGATCAGAACACAGGTGTAGCTGCCCACTTGGTACCACGGGGTTCAGTGATGTAAAACCACTCCTGCTGCCATAGGCTGGAAGTTTCTGTGATGGAGCCTTTTGGCCAAGGAGTATTGGTGAGTTTTCTCACTGCAGCACCACCGCACTCCGCTTGTTTCCCGTCAACTACCTTCGGCTTCACATTGAAGGTCTTGAGCCACAAGCCAAAGTGTGGGGGAATACGGAGGAAGGCCTCGCACATGATAATGAACGCGGAGACGTGAAGAAAGGAGTCTGGAGCTAGATCGTGAAAATCTAGCCCGTAATAGAACATGAGCCCTCGGACGAAGGGATGAAGAGCGAACCCTAGCCCTCGGAGGAAGTGGGAGATGAATACGACCCTCTCGCCGGATCTGGGAGTAGGAATAACCTACCCTTGAGCAGGAAGCCTGTGGGGGATTTCCGCGGTCAGGTATCTTGTCGCCCGGAGCTTAGCAATATCCTCCTCTGTGACAGAGGAAGCCACCCACCGGCCTTGAGGGCTGGGTCCGGAAATGACTGGGAATCGTGAAGTGATTAAATTGAACCTTGGGTGCTGGAACTCGAGGTGCGAGAGGTTGAGGAAAGGGTTGGGTTACCCACGCCTGTATTGATGAGAATCCCGCAATAAGGGGACACGATCACATCTTTGACAAGACGTGCCAATGAAACCGCATCTCGAAATATGGAGCGGCAGGCTAAAAGACGGTTCGAAATAATGGCTGGACGGCGACGTGAAATAATGGAGGAGAATTGCTGAACTAGTGAGCATGTGCTCAGATTGTCTGAGTACTACAATCGCTTGAATCAAGTGGGAGTTAATCTTCCAGATAAGATAGTGATTGACAGAGTTCTCTAGTCACCATCACCAAGTTACTAGAACTTCGTGATGAACTATAGTATGCAAGAGATGACGAAAATGATTCCCGAGCTCTTCGTGATGTTGAAATCAACGAAGGTAGAAATCAAGAAAAGAGCATCAAGTGTTGATGATTGACAAGACCACTAGTTTCAAGAAAAGAGCAAAGGGAAAGAAAGGGAACTTCAAGTAGAATGACAAGAAAGTTGTCACTCCCGTGAAGAAGCCCAAAGCTGGACCAAAGCCTGAAACTGAGTGCTTACACTGCAAAGGAAATGGTCACTGGAAGCGGAAATGCCCTGAATATTTGGTGGATAAGAAGGATGGCAAAGTGAACAAGGATATATTTGATATACTGGTTATTGATGTGTGCCTTACTAGTGTTTATAGTAGCCATGAGACTTTGATACTTGTTCGGTTGCTAAGATTAGTAACTCGAAACAGAAGTTACATAATAAACAGAGACTAGTTGAGAAGGAAGTGACGATGAGTGTTGGAAGTAGTTCCAAGATTGATATGATCATCATCGCACACTCCCTATACTTTCGGGATTAGTGTTAAACCTAATGTTATTTGGCGTTTGCATTGAGCATGAATATGATTTGGTCATGTTTATTGCAATACGGTTATTCATTTAAAGTCAAGAGAATAATTGTTGTTCTGTTTACATGAATAAAGCCTTCAATGGTCATACACCCAATGAAAATAGTTTGTTGGATCTTGATCGTAGTGATACACATATTCCTAATATTGATGCCAAAAGATGCAAAGTTAATAATGATAGTGCAACCTATTTGTGGCACTGTCGTTTAGGTCATATTGGTGTAAAGCGCATGAAGAAACTCCATGCTGATGGGATTTTGGAATCACTTGATTATGAATCACTTGATGCTTGCGAACCATGCCTCATGGGCAAGATGACTAAGACTCCGTTCTCCGGAACAATGGAGCAAGCAACTGACTTATTGGAAATAATACATACTGATGTATGCGATCCGATGAGTGTTGAGGCTCGTGGCGGGTACCGTTATTTTCTCACCTTCACAGATGATTTGAGAAGATATGGGTATATCTACTTAATGAAACATAAGTCTGAAACATTTGAAAAGTTCAAAGATTTTCAAAGTGAAGTGGAAAATCATCGTAACAAGAAAATAAAGTTTCTATGATCTGATCGTGGAGACGAATATTTTGAGTTACGAGTTTGGTCTTCAATTAAAACAACGTGGAATAGTTTCACAAACTTATGCCACCTGGAACACCACAGCTTAATGGTGTGTTCGAATGTCATAACCGTACTTTATTGGATATAGTGCAATCTATGATGTCTCTTACCGATTTACCACTATCATTTCGGGGTTATGCATTAAAGACAGCTGCATTCACTTTAAATGGGGCACCATCAAAATCCATTGAGACGACGCCTTATGAACTGTGGTTTGGCAAGAAACCAAAGTTGTCATTTCATAAAGATTGGGGTTGTGATGCTTATGTGAAAAAGTTTTCAACCTGATAAGCTCTAACCCGAATCGGAGAAGTGCGTCCTCATAGAATACCCAAAGGAAACTGTTGGGTACACCTTATATCACAGATCCGAAGGCAAAATATTTGTTGCTAAATGGATCCTTTCTAGAGAAGGAGTTTCTCTCGAAAGAAGTGAGTGGGAGGAAAGTAGAGCTTGATAAGGTAATTGTACCTTCTCCCAAATTGGAAAGTAGTTCATCACAGAAACCAGTTCCAGTGATGCCTACACCGATTAGTGAGGAAGTTAATGATGATGATCATGAAACTTCGGATCAAGTTACTACCGAACTTCGTAGATCTTCCAGATTAAAATCCACACCAGAGTGGTACGGTATTTCTATTCTGAAGTCATGTTACTAGACCATGATGAACCTACGAACTATGAGGAAGCGATGATGAGACCAGATTCCGTGAAATGGCTTGAAGGCCATGAAATCTGAGATGGGATCCATGTATGACAACAAAGTGTGGACTTTGGTGGACTTTCCCGATGATTGGCAAGCCATAGAAAATAAATGGATCTTCAAGAGGAAGACAGACGCTGATAGTAGTGTTACTATCTACAAAGCTTAACTTGTCGAAAAAGGTTTTTGACAAGTTCAAGGTGTTGACTACGATGAGATTTTTTCGCTTGTAGCGATGCTTAAGTCTGTCCGAATCATGTTAGCAATTGCCACATTTTATGAAATTAGGCAAATGGATGTCAAAACTACATTCCTTAATGGATTTATTAAAGAAGAGTTGTATATGATGCAACCAGAAAGTTTTTGTCAATCCTAAAGGTGCTAACAAAATGTGCAAGCTCCAGCGATCCATCTATGAACTGGTGTAAGCATCTCGGAGTTGGAATATACACTTTGATGAGTTGATCAAAGCATATGGTTTTATACAGACTTTTTGAGAAGCCTGTATTTACAAGAAAGTGAGTGGGAGCTCTGTAGCATTTCTAATCTTATATGTAGATGACATATTGTTGATTGGGAATTTCTGGATAGCATAAGAGGGATATTGAATAAGCGTTTTTCAATGAAAGACCTTGGCGAAGCTGCTTACATATTGGGCATCAAGATTTGAAGATCAAGACGCTTAATTGGACATTCACAAAGCACATACCTTGCTTGGTAAATTTTTTTGAATAAGTTCAAAAATGGATCAGTCAAAGGAAGGGTTCTTGCCTGTATTAAAAGGTATGAAGTTGAGTAAGACTCAAAACCCGACCATGGCAGAAAATAGAAAGAGAATGAAAAGTCATTCCATATGCCTCAGTCATAGGTTCTATAAAGTATGCTATGTTGTCTACCAGACTTATTATGTACCCTGCCCTGAGTTTGGCAAGGGAGTACGATTTTGATCTAGGAGTAGATCACTGGACAGCGGTCAAGAATATCCTTAGTGAGGACTAAGAAAATGTTTCTCGATTATGGAGGTGATAAAAGAGTTAGTCGTAAAGAGTTACATTGATGCAAGCTTTTACACCGATCCAGATGACTCTAAGTCTCAATCTGGATACATATTGAAAGTGGGAGCAATTAGCTAGAGTAGCTCCATACAAAGCATTGTAGACAAGAATATTTTGCAAAATACATACAGCTCTAAATGTGACAGACCCGTTGACTAAAATTCTCTCAAGAGCAAAACATGATCATACCTTAGTACTCTTTGGGTGTTAATCACAGAGCGATGTGAACTATATTATTGACTCTAGTAAACCCTTCGGGTGTTGGTCACATGACGATGTGAACTATGGGTGTTAATCACATACAGATGTGAATATTGGTGTTAAATCACATGGTGATGTGAACTAGATTATTGACTCTAGTGCAAGTGGGAGACTGAAGGAAATATGCCCTAGAGGCAATAATAAAGTTATTATTTATTTCCTTATTTCATGATAAATGTTTATTATTCATGCTATAATTGTATTACCCGGAAACCTAATACATATGTGAATGCATAGACAAACATAGTGTCACTACTATGCCTCTACTTGACTAGCTCGTTGAATCAAAGATGGTTAAGTTTCCTAGCCATAGACATGAGTTGTCATTTGATTAACGGGATCACATCATTAGGAGAATGATGTGATTGACTTGACCCATTCCGTTAGCTTAGCACTTGATCTTTTAGTATGTTGTTGTTGCTTTCTTCATGACTTATACATGTTCCTATGACTATGAGATTATGCAACTCCCGTTTACCGGAGGAACACTTTGTGTGCTACCAAACGTCACAAGTAACTGGGTTATTATAAAGGAGCTCTACAGGTGTCTCTAAAGGTACATGTTGAGTTGGCATATTTCGAGATTAGGATTTGTCACTCCGATTGTTGGAGAGGTATCTCTGGGCCCTCTCGGTAATTCACATCACTATAAGCCTTGCAAGCAATGTGACTAATGAGTTAGTTGCGGGATGATGCATTACATAACGAGTAAAGAGACTTGCCGGTAACGAGATTGAACTAGGTATTGAGATACCGACGATCGAATCTCGGGCAAGTAACATACCGATCACAAAGGGAACAACGTATGTTGTTATGCGGTTTGACCGATAAAGATCTTCCTAGAATATGTGGGAGCCAATATGAGCATCTAGGTTCCGCTATTGGTTATTGACTGGAGACGTGTCTCGGTCATGTCTACATAGTTCTCGAACCCATAGGGTCCGCACGCTTAAAGTTCGATGACGGTTATATTATGAGTTTATATGTTTTGATGTACCGAAGGTAGTTCGGAGTCCCGGATGAGATCGGGTACATGACGAGGAGTCTCGAAATGGTCGAGACGTAAAGATCGATATATTGGATGACTATATTCGGACATCGGAAAGGTTCCGAGTGATTCGGGTATTTTTCGGAGTACCGGAGAGTTACGGAAATTCGTATTGGGCCTTAATGGGCCATACGGGAAAGGAGAGAAAGGCCCCAAAGGGTGGCCGCACCCCTCCCCATGGACTAGTCCGAATTGGACTAGGGAGGGGGGCCTTCCTTCCTTCTCCTTTTTCCTTCCCTTCTACTACTCCTACAAGGAAAGGAGGAGTCCTACTCCCGGTGGGAGTAGGACTCCCCCCTTGGCGCGCCCTCCTCCTTGGTCGGTCGTCTCGCCCCCTTGCTCCTTTATATACGGGGGCAGGGGGCATCCCATAGACACAACAATTGATCCCTTGGATCTCTTAGCCGTGTGTGGTGCCCCCCTCCAACATAATCCACCTCGATAATATCGTAGCGGTGCTTAGGTGAAGCCCTGCGTTGGTAGAACATCATCATCGTCACCACGCCGTCGTGCTGACGGAACTCTCCCTCGACACTCGGCTGGATCGGAGTTCGAGGGACGTCATCGAGCTGAACGTGTGCAAGAACTTGGAGGTGCCATGCTTTCGGTGCTTGATCGGTCGGGCCGTGAAGACGTATGACTACATCAACTGCGTTGTGCTAACGCTTCCAGCTTTCGGTCTATGAGGGTACGTGGACAACACTCTCCCCTCTCGTTGCTATGCATCACCATGATCTTGCATGTGCATAGGAAATTTTTTGAAATTACTACGTTCCCAAACACAAGGTACGATGTTCCTCTGAGACGGGCGCATGCCGCAATATGTCCATCAATGTATCCGGCGCCTCCGGATCCCTGGAAGCAACAGTAGGAATACGGGCTCCCTTCAAAGGAATATGTTTACTCGACCTTAGAGTCATCTCTGGCTGTAAATCGGATAGTCCGGGGCCTTTACTGTTGGTCCCCATCGGGGCCGCACACCCCGGGCCCTGGACGGCCGAAGTGTCACCTTCGGGCCTAGTCTTCATTGTCCCTCGCACCACTTGTTGATCGGGAGAGATCCTCCGAGACGACTGCTACCTCTTGAGCACTGCGTTGGTTTTCCCTTGAAGCGGAAAGGGTGATGCAGCAAAGTAGTGTAAGTATTTCCCTCAGTTTTTGAGAACCTAGGTATCAATCCAGTAGGAGGCTACACACAAGTCCCTCGTACCTACACAAACAAACAAGAACCTCACAACCAATGCGATAAAGGGGTTGTCAATCCCTTCATGGCGACTTGCAAAAGTGAGATCTGATAGAGATAAAGATGTAAGATTTTTGGTATTTTATGATATAGATTGAGAAGTAAAGAATGCAAAATAAAGTAGATCAGAAACTTATATGATAGAAAATAGACTCGGGGGCCATAGGTTTCACTAGTGGCTTCTCTCAAGATAGGATAAGTATTACGGTGGGTGAAAAAATTACTGTCGAGCAATTGATAGAAAAGTGCATAGTTATGAGAATATCTAGGCATGATCATGTATATAGGCACCACGTCTGCGATAAGTAGACCGAAACGATTCTGCATCTACTACTATTACTCCACACATCGACCGCTATCCAGCATGCATCTAGAGTATTAAGTTCATAAGAACAGAGTAACGCATTAGGCAAGATGACATGATGTAGAGGGATAAACTCAAGCAATATGATATAAACCCCATCTTTTATCCTCGATGGCACAATACAATACGTGCCTTGCTGCCCCTGCTGCCACTGGGAAAGGACACCGCAAGATTGAACCCAAAGCTAAGCACTTCTCCCATTGCAAGAAAGATCAATCTAGTGGGCCAAACCAAACTGATAATTCGAAGAGACTTGCAAAGATAACCAATCATACATAAAAGAATTCAGAGGAGATTCAAATATTTCTCATAGATAAACTTGATCATAAACCCACAATTCATCGGATCTCAACAAACACACCGCAAAAAGAGTTACATCGAATAGATCTCCAAGAAGATCGAGAGAACATTGTATTGAGATTCAAAGAGAGAGAATAAGCCATCTAGCTAATAACTATGGACCCGAAGGTCTGAGGTAAACTACTCACAACTTTTCGGAGAGGCTATGGTGTTGATGTAGAAGCCCTCCGTGATCGATTCCCCCTCCGACGGAGCGCCGGAAAAGGCCCCAAGATGGGATCTCACGGGTACAGAAGGTTGCGGCAGTGGAAATAGGGTTTCGTGGTGCTCCTGGATGTTTTCGGGGTACGTAAGTATATATAGGCGAAGGAAGTCGGTCAGGGGAGCCACGAGGGTGGGGGGGCCTTCCTGCCTCGTGGCCGCTGTGGCTGCTTCTTGACGTCCACTCCAAGTCTCCTAGATTGTGTTTGTTCCAAAAATATCTCTCCCGAAGGTTTCATTCCATTTGGACTCCGTTTGATATTCCTTTTCTGCGAAACACTGAAATAGGTAAAAAAAACAATCTGGGTTGGGCCTCCGGTTAATAGGTTAGTCCCAAAAATGATATAAAAGTGTATAGTAAAGCCCATAAAAATCCAAAACGGGTAATATAATAGCATGGAACAATAAAAAATTATAGATACGTTGGAGACGTATCAAGCATCCCCGAGCTTAATTCATGCTCGTCCTTGAGTAGGTAAATGATAAAAACAGAATTTTTGATGTGGAATGCTACCTAGCATATTTCTCAATGTAATTTTCATTATTGTGGCATGAATGTTCAGATCCAAATGATTCAAGATAAACGTTTATATTGACATAAGAGTAATAATACTTCAAGCATACCAACAAAGTAATCATGTCTTCTCAAAATAACATGGCCAAAGAAAGTTATCCCAACAAAATCATATAGTCTAGCTACACTCTATCTTCATCACACAAAATATTTAAATCATGCACAACCCCGATGACAAGACAAGCAATTGTTTCATACTTTTGATGTTCTCAAACTTTTTCAATTTTCACGCAATACATGAGCATGAGCCATGGACATAGCACTATATGTGGAATAGAATGGTGGTTGTGGAGAAGACAAAAAAGGAGAAGATAGTCTCACATCAACTAGGCTTATCAACGGGCTATGGAGATGCCATCAATAGATATCAATGTGAGTGAGTAGGGATTGCCATGGAACGGATGCACTACAGGTATAAGTGTATGAAAGCTCAATAGAAGGAACTAAGTGGGTGTGCATCCAACTTGCTTGCTCACAAAGACCTAGGGCATTTTGAGGAAGCCCATCATTGGAATAAACAAGCCAAGTTCTATAATGAAAAATTCCCACCAGTATATGAAACTGACAACATAGGAAACTCTCTATCATGAAGATCAGGGTGCTACTTTGAAGCACAAGTGTGGTAAAAGGATAGTAACATTGTCCCTTCTCTCTTTTTCTCTCATTTTCTTATTTTGGTGGGCTTCTTTGGCCTCTTTTTTTATTTGGGCTTCTTTGGCCTCTTTTATTTTCATAAAGTCCGAAGTCTCATCCCGACTTGTGGGGGAATCATAGTCTCCATCATCCTTTCCTCACATGGGACAATGCTCTAATAATGAAGATCATCACACTTTAATTTACTTACAACTCAAGAATTACAACTCAATACTTAGAACAAAATATGACTCTATGTGGATGCCTCCGGCGGTGTACCGGAATATGCAATGAATCAAGGGTGACATGTATGAAAGAATTATGAAGGCGGCCTTGCCACAAATACGATGTCAACTACATGATCATGCAAAAGCAATATGACAATGATGGAGCGTGTCATAATAAACGAACGGTGGAAAGTTGCATGGCAATATATCTCGGAATGGCTATGGAAACGCCATAATAGGTAGGTATGGTGGATGTTTTGAGGAAGGTATATGGTGGGTGTATGGTACGGGCGAAAGTTGCGCGGCACAAGAGAGGCTAGCAATGGTGGAAGGGTGAGAGTGCGTATAATCCATGGACTCAACATTAGTCATAAAGAACTCATATACTTATTGCAAAAATCTATTAGTCATCAAAATGAAGTACTACGCGCATGCTCCTAGGGGGATAGATTGGTAGGAAAAGACCATGGCTCGTCCCCGACCGCCAATCATAAGGAAGACAATCAAAAAATAAATCATCCTCCGACTTCATCACATAACGGTTCGCCATACGTGCATGCTACGGAAATCACAAACTTCAACACAAGTATTCCTCAAATTCACAACTACTCCACTAGCATGACTCTAATATCACCACCTTTATATCTCAAAACAATTATCAAGCATCAAATTGATCATAGCGTTCAATGCACTTTCTATGATAGTTTTTATTATACCCAACTTGGACGCCCATCATATTAGGACCAATTTTATAACCATAGCAAATACCATGCTGTTCTAAAAGACTCTCTAAATAATATAAGTGAAGCATGAGAGATCAATAATTTCTACAAAATAAAACCACCGTCATGCTCTAAAAAGATATAAGTGAAGCACTAGAGCAAAATTGTCTAGCTCAAAAGATATAAGTGAAGCACATAGAGTATTCTAATAAATTCCGATTCATGTGTGTTTCTCACAAAAGGTGTGTACAGAAAGGATGATTGTGGTGAAATAAAAAGCAAAGACTCACATCATACAAGACGCTCCAAGCAAAACACATATCATGTGGTGAATAAAAATATAGCCTCAAGTAAAGTTACCGATAGACGAAGACGAAAGAGGGGATGCCTTCCGGGGCATCCCCAAGCTTAGGAGCTTAGGCTTTTGGTTGTACTGGAATTACCTTGGGGTTCCATGGGAATCCCCAAGCTTAGGCTCTTGCCACTCCTTATTCCATAGTCCATCAAATCTTTACCCAAAACTTGAAAACTTCACAACACAAAACTCAACAGGAAATCTCATAAGCTCCGTTAGTGCAAGAAAGCAAACCACCACTTTAAGGTACTGTAATGAACTCATTCTTTATTTATATTGTTGTTAAACCTACTGTATTCTAACTTCTCTATGGTTCATACCCCCCCCCCCCAATACTAGCCATAGATTCATCAAAATAAGCAAACAACACACGAAAAACAGAATCTGTCAAAAACAGAACAGTCTGTAGCAATCTGTAACTAACGCAAACTTCTGGAACTCTAAAACTCCTACCAAAATAGGAAGTCCTAGAAAATTTGTCTATTGATCTACTGCAAAAAGAATCAACTAAAAAGCACGTTTCTGTGATTTATTAAAATTATTCTCGTGCGTGCAAAAGTTTCTGTTTTGCAGCAAGATCAAATTAACTATCATCCAAGATGATCCTATAGGTTCTACTTGGCACAAACACTAATTAAAACATAAAACCAGATCTAAACAGAAGCTAGATGGATTATTTATCACTAAACAGGAACAAAAAGCATGGAACAAAAATAAAATTGGGTTGCCTCCCAACAAGCGCTATCGTTTAACGCCCCTAGCTAGGCATAAAAGCGAGAATAGATCTACGTATTGCCATCTTTGGTATTGGGAAAGAAAAGAGAAAAATTATTATCTATAGCATTTATCCTTCTATTTTGGGAAAGCACATTGCCATTAATGGTGGAAGAAAGATTAAGCACACTACGGAAATTTGCATCTAAGCTAGCCTTCATCTCTTTGATAATTTCGTTTTGATAAAAGCATAAAAGAGAGGTGGATTCAACCTTATCACTCATGGGGTGCCCAAATATAGTTTTCATTTTTTCATAGGTATCTATAGCATCCCCCTCAAGAAAACCTTCTTCAAAAATAGAATCTAAAACTTGCTTGAACGAAGAGGGTAAGCCAACATAAAAGCTTTTTAGGTATATCTCAATTTGATATTGTGGCACATAGCTAGCTCGAATCCTTAATAGCCTATCCCAAGCATCTTTTAAAGACTCATCAAGTAAATAACAAAAAATTCCGGAGTCATCTTCATCAAAATTATTCAAACTCTCATCGATAACCCCGGTAGGTCTTTGCATAGCATCATTATTTATGAGCTTAGAGAGGACAGAGGGACTATCCAAAGTACTAAAACCAGGGAGAGAACCCTTAGCCCTTTTTGATTCGGCCATGGCAAAGGGAAGGCAAGCAGAAAAGAGAGGCGAACGGGAAAGAGAGGGCGAATAAAACGGCAAGGGTGAAGTGGGGGAGAGGAAAACGAGAGGCAAATGGCAAATAATGTAATGCGAGGGAGAAGAGTTTGTGATGGGTACTTGGTATGTCTTGACTTGTGCGAAGACCTCCCCGGCAACGGCACTAGAAATTGGCAAGTTGACGGGAGATAAAATCTTGACTTGACTTGGCGTAAGCCTCCCCGGCAACGGCACCAGAAATCCTTCTTGCTACCTCTTGAGCACTGCGTTGGTTTTCCCTTGAAGAGGAAAGGGTGATGCAGCAAAGTAGCGTAAGTATTTCCCTCAGTTTTTGAGAACCAAGGTATCAATCCAGTAGGAGGCTACACGCAAGTCCCTCGTACCTACACAAACAAACAAGAACCTCGCAACCAACGCGATTAAGGGGTTGTTTGTCAATCCCTTCACGTCCACTTGCAAAAGTGAGATCTGATAGAGATAAAGATATAAGATAAATATTTTTGGTATTTTTATGATATAGATTGAAAAGTAAAGAATGCAAAATAAAGTAGATCGGAAACATATATGATACTCCCTCCGTTCCAAAATAGATGACCCAACTTTATACTAAATGAAGGGAGTAGAAAATAGACCCGGGGCCATAGGTTTCACTAGTGGCTTCTCTCAAGATAGCATAAGTATTACGGTGGGTGAACAAATTATTGTCGAGCAATTGATAGAAAAGTGCATAGTTATGAGAATATCTAGGCATGATCATGTATATAGGCATCACGTCCGCGACAAGTAGACCTAAACGATTCTGCATCTACTACTATTACTCCACACATCGACCGCTATCCAGCATGCATCTAGAGGATTAAGTTCATAAGAACAAGGTAACGCATTAGGCAAGATGACATGATGTAGAGGGATATACTCAAGCAATATGATATAAATCCCATCTTTTTATCCTCGATCGCAACAATACAATACGTGCCTTGCTGCCCCTGCTGTCACTAGGAAAGGACACCGCAAGATTGAACCCAAAGCTAAGCACTTCTCCCATTGCAAGAAAGATCAATCTAGTAGGCCAAACCAAACTGATAATTCGAAGAGACTTGCAAAGATAACCAATCATACATAAAAGAATTCAGAGGAGATTCAAATATCTAAGGAGATTCAAATATTTCTCATAGATGAACTTGATCATAAACCCACAATTCATCAGATCTCGATGAACACACCACAAAAAGAGTTATATCGAATAGATCTCCAAGAAGATCGAGGAGAACATTGTATTGAGATTCAAAGAGAGAGAAGAAGCCATCTAGCTAATAACTATGGACCCTAAGGTCTAAGGTAAACTATTCACAACTCATCGGAGAGGCTATGGTGTTGATGTAGAAGCCCTCCATGATCGATTCCGCCTCCGACGGAGCGCCGGAAAAGGCCCCAAGATGGGATTTCATGGGTACAGAAGGTTGCGGTGGTGGAAATAGGGTTTCGTGGTGCTCCTGGATGTTTTTGGGGTACGTAAGTATATATAGGCGAAGGAAGTCGGTCAGGGGAGCCACGAGGGGCCCACGAGGGTGGGGGCGCACCCACCCCCCTAGGGCGCGCCCTCCTGCCTCGTGGCCGCCTCGGCTGCTTCTTGACGTCCACTCCAAGTCTCCTGGATTGCGTTTGTTCCAGAAAGATCTCTTCCGAAGGTTTCATTCCGTTTGGATTCCGTTTGATATTCCTTTTCTGCGAAACACTAAAATAGGCAGAAAACAACAATTTGGGTTGGGCCTCCGGTTAATAGGTTAGTCCCAAAAATGATATAAATGTGTATAGTAAAGCCCATAAACATCCAAAACGGGTAATATAATAGCATGGAACAATCATAAATTATAGATACGTTGGAGATGTATGAACGACACCTCGAGGTCGTCTGCCCTATTGGGCGGGGAGATCTGTGGAGGCGTCTCGCTCTCCATCATCTCCGGAAGAAGATCCCCCGAGGAGGAGGACTGTTGAGGAAGGCTGCATGCCGGACTGCAAACATATATTTTAAATATTACCCTTGCAACCAGGAAAGAACAGGATATGTTTAAGACACCCTTGTTCACTTACGATTCAGCTAAGGCTTGTCCTTACGGAGGAACTGCGTGACAACGCCGCCTCCCGAACCAGAACCCCCTGACAGGGATATCTTCCCTCGCTTAGAAGCCTTTATCTTCAAGTCTTTGGAGGCGGTCCTCTTCTTCCCATGGGGAGAAAGGATGTCAGTTTCTCCTTCACTTTCATCTTCGGAAGAAGGAGTTCCAATCTCCCCAGACAAGGTGCCTGGCGTACGTCTAGAATGGGGGCCACCCTGGGCCTTCTTGCTCTCTTCCTTGTCTTCCTTCGCCAGCACTTGATATGGTGCCGGAACCAGCATCCTTATTAACACCGGATCAGCTGAGTCTTCGGGAAGAGGGGCCGAACACCTAATTCTCTCTGCCTTCTTTATCCAGCCCTGGTCGAGTATGGTTTTCTCAGTATATTGTTATGAGAAATTTAACTAAGATGTGTTCAGGAGTCGAGTGCTTACCGAGGTATCCGGATGGTTGCAGTCAAGGCCGATGTCCTCTGTAGTATCCAGCCACAGTTTTCGTGTCCCGAAGAATAATTTGCACATTCCTCCGAGCGTCATGCCGAAGAAGTGCTGAAGGGTTCGTGGTCCTTCCGGATTGAACTCCCACATGCGGAGAGGCCGTCGCTGGCACGGTAGGACCCGACAGACTAGCATTACTTGGATTACGTTGATAAGACCGGTGTCCTTTTCAATGAGGCTCCAAATGCGTCTTTGCAGCGTCTACACTTCATCAATTAATCCCCAGTCCAACCCCTTATTAATCCATGATGCAAGCCGTAACGGAGGGCCAGATC
This sequence comes from Triticum dicoccoides, assembly GCF_002162155.2. NCBI lineage: Eukaryota > Viridiplantae > Streptophyta > Magnoliopsida > Poales > Poaceae > Triticum > Triticum dicoccoides. Next base: position 169,003,254 of record NC_041387.1, on the reverse strand, counting down.
AGAACACAGGTGTAGCTGCCCACTTGGTACCACGGGGTTCAGTGATGTAAAACCACTCCTGCTGCCATAGGCTGGAAGTTTCTGTGAAGGAGCCTTTTGGCCAAGGAGTATTGGTGAGTTTGCTCACTGCAGCACCACCGCACTCCGCTTGTTTCCCGTCAACTACCTTCGGCTTCACATTGAAGGTCTTGAGCCACAAGCCAAAGTGTGGGGGAATACGGAGGAAGGCCTCGCACATGATAATGAACGCAGAGACGTGAAGAAAGGAGTCTGGAGCTAGATCGTGAAAATCTAGCCCGTAATAGAACATGAGCCCTCGGACGAAGGGATGAAGAGCGAACCCTAGCCCTCGGAGGAAGTGGGAGATGAATACGACCCTCTCGCCGAATCTGGGAGTAGGAATAACCTACCCTTGAGCAGGAAGCCTGTGGGGGATTTCCGCGGTCAGGTATCTTGTCACCCGGAGCTTCGTAATATCCTCCTCTATGACAGAGGAAGCCACCCACCGGCCTTGAGGGTTGGGTCCGGAAATGACTGGGAATCGTGAAGTGATTAAATTGAACCTTGGGTGCTGGAACTCGAGGTGCAAGAGGTTGAGGAAAGGGTTGGGTTACCCATGCCTGTATTGATGAGAATCCCACAATAAGGGGACACGATCACGTCTTTGACAAGACGTGCCAATGAAACCGCATCTCGAAATATGGAGCGGCAGGCTAAAAGACGGATCGAAATAATGGTTGGGCGGCGACGTGATGTCATGCTACAAAAAAATTCTCAGCGGATTGGACGCATGAAATATTATACTCTCTGCGGTTGTGTGTGGAATTTGTTTTGCAGAGCCGGACATGATTCTTGTGTCCAAAGACTATTTTGTAGTATTCGGAGAAGGAACCCGCCTCGCAATGCCGAAGACAATCTGCACTCCGTACACCTCGTCATTGAAGCCTGGTTCAGGGGATACTGAGGGAGTCCTGGATTAAGGGGTCCTCGGACGGCCGGACTATGTAGTATGGGCCAGACTATTAGGCCGTGAAGATACAAGACAGAAGACACTCTCCCGTGTCCGGATGGGACTCTCCTTGTTGGGGAACGTAGCAAAAATTCAAAATTTTCTATGCATCACCAAGATCAATCTATGGAGTAACTAGCAACGAGAGAGAGGGGAGTGCATCTTCATACCCTTGAAGATCGCGATGCGGAAGCGTTGCAACAACGCGGTCCGTGGAGTTGTTCACTAAGCGGTTTAGAACGTGGCCGAATCCGATCTAAGCACCGAACAACGGTGCCTCCGTGTTCAACACACGTACAGCCTGGGGACGTATCCTCCTTCTTGATCCAGCAAGGGAGAGGAGAAGTTGAGGGAGAGCTCCGGCAGCACGACGGCGTGGTGGTGGAGCTTGCAGTTCTACGGCAGAGCTTCGCCAAGCACTACAGAGGAGGAGGAGGAGGTGTTGGGGAGGGAGAGGGCTGCGCCAGGGGAAGGTTGAAGCTCCCATGTGCCTCCCCACTATATATAGGGGTGGAGGGGGCTGATTTCTTGCCCTCCAAGTCCATTGGGCATTGGCAAAGGTGGGAGGAAAGAAATCCCATCATTTCCTTCCCCACCGATTGTTATCCCCCTTTTTTAGGGATCTTGATCTTATCCCTTCGGGATATGATCTTATTCCTTTTTAAGGGGGGATCTTGGTGCGCATTGACCAGGGGTGTGGGGCCTTGCCCCCACTACCCACGTTCATGTGGGTCCCCCATGTAGGTGGGCCCCACTCCGGTACCTTCTAGAACCTTCCTGGTACAATACCGAAAAATCCCGAACATTTTACGGTGGCCAAAATAGGACTTCCCATATATAAATATTTACCTCCGGACCATTCCGGAACTCCTCATGACGTCTGGGATCTCATCCAGGACTCCGAACAACATTCGGTAACTGCACACTAATTCCCATAACAACTCTAGCGTCACCGAACCTTAAGTGTGTAGACCCTACGGGTTCGGGAATCATGCAGACATGACCGAGACAGCTCTCTGGCCAATAACCAACAGCAGGATCTGGATACCCATGTTGGATCCGACATGTGCCACGGTGATCTCATCGGATGAACCACGATGTCAAGGATTCAAGCAATCACGTATACAATTCCCTTTGTCAATCGGTACGTTACTTGCCCGAGATTCGATCATCGGTATCCCAATACCTCGTTTAATCTCGTTACCGGCAAGTCACTTTACTCGTTCCGTAATGCATGATGCCATGACTAACTACTTAGTCACATTGAGCTCATTATGATGATGCATTGCCGAGTGGGCCCAGAGATACCTCTCCGTCACATGGAGTGACAAATCCCAGTCTCGATTCGTGCCAACCCAACAGACACTTTTGGAGATACCCGTAGTGTACCTTTATAGCCACCCAGTTACGTTGTGACGTTTGGCACACCCAAAGCATTCCTATGGTATCCGGGAGTTGCACAATCTCATGGTCTAAGGAAATGATACTTGACATTAGAAAAGCTTTTAGCAAACGAACTACACGATCTTGTGCTATGCTTAGGATTGGGTCTTGTCCATCACATCATTCTCCTAATGATGTGATCCCGTTATCAATGACATCCAATGTCCATGGTCAGGAAACCATAACCATCTATTGATCAACGAGCTAGTCAACTAGAGGCTCACTAGGGACATGTTGTGGTCTATGTATTCACACATGTATTACGGTTTCCAGTTAATACAATTATAGCATGAACAATAGACAATTATCATGAACAAGGAAATATAATAATAACCATTTTATTATTGCCTCTAGGGCATATTTCCAACACTCCTTGGCGTGGAAGACAAGCTTGGCGCCTGGATATGAAGATTCCTTTCTCTGTAACCGACTTTGTATAACCCTACTTCCCTCCGGTGTCTATATAAACCGGAGGGCTTAGTCCATAGAGGCAATCATAATCATACAAGCTGGACTTCTAGGGTTTTAGCCATTACGATCTCGTGGTAGATCAACTCTTGTAATACCCATATTCATCAAGATCAATCAAGCAGGAAGTAGGGTATTACCTCCATAGAGAGGGCCCGAACCTGGGTAAACATCGTGCCCCCCGCCTCCTGTTACCATCAACCTTAGACACACCGGGACCCCCTACCAGAGATCCGCTGGTTTTGACACTGACAGGCTCACCTTGTCATCAAGGATAGTATCACTTCCGGAGAAGCCCTAGCTTTGGGGCAAACCCTCCGGCTTGCCAGCTTGACCATGGGCGCTCGTTCGGTCATTAAGCCAAAGGCAGCCTGGCCTGTCACCAAAAATCATCTCCGCGTTGGCCCTGAATACTCTGACAAGATGGATCTGGCAGATGTATCCACCTTAAATGAACTGCTAGATCGCATCGCCGCCCTAGGGGTCGCAACTGACTATGATTGGATTGGGCTTAAACCCGATCAGAGAGAAATCAAATCTCCGCCGATCACCCATCAGGTGGCAGTTGTGGAGGAACAAGCTGACAATAACTCTCCTCCTACGTTGAGAACAAAGTATGTTTGGATTTTCGAGCTCGAAGAGCCGGACACCCATCTTCAAGAGGACACTTTTTGTCCTCCGAACATAGAATCAGGCATAGAGCCTAAAAACTCACCGGGCGCTTCGGAGCCCGGGCTTGTAGCTTCGGAAATTCTTTAGAATCCAGACTTCACAGCGGGTCAGGGTTCGAATTTAATCCCACCCACCCAAGCAATTCTGGTCCTCCGAATATATGCAACTTAATGTACGTGCAGCGGCAGCCTCAGGAAATAGTCCATCACTTTTGGGCAGATTCCTCCTTATTAAAAACAGGATCAAAGATTGTTGCGACTACAACGCGATCTCGGTATTTTGTAACAATTGTACAGATGAGGGAATCCTTAATGCCCTCAACCACCGTCGAGTACTGCACTTTGCAGATTTGGCACACATAGTATAGAAGTACTGCGCAATGGAAAGCGCCTGGAAAACCCAGACAGCCCGCTGGGAACCACATGCCTTTAAGCCACCTCCCGGACAGGCAAAAAGGATGCACCCTCGCGGAGCACTTAATCATCATCCGTGGACAAGAAAATCAAGCCCTTTACGGGGCATAGAACGGTCCTCGAGGAATGGATTGAAAAGCCCTGTCAAATTCACATCACGCCGAACACCGAACCAACGCATAGCCTCCCAGCATGTTGGATACTCCGGCAAGTGGCCAAGAGCGACGACGGTATCCTCATCAACAACACCTCAGAGAACTACTCTTTGGAGGACAACGATCTCAAAGTATTCACGGTCTTCGAGACCTTTTCATCAAATAATCTGCGCAAAATGGCGCTCTGCAAACTCGCCAAAGTCTGCCAGGTGGCAGCAGTAAATCCTTGGAACAACATGGCGATCACTTTCAACACCGATGATGAACCAAGATCCCGCTCAGTCCGGGCACCAGCCGCTTTGGTCCTAAACCCAATCGTAGACGGCTTTCGGCTCACTAAAGTGCTAATGGACAGCGGCAGCGGACTGAACCTCATCTATGAAGAGACGCTCAATAAAATGCAAATGGACGGGAGTCGCATTGAGCAAAGTAACACAACCTTTCGAGGTATTATCCCCAGTCGGGAAGCAAGATGCTCGGGAAAAATCAAACTCGACGTGGTACTTGGAACGCCAGAAAACTACAGGTCCGAAGAGTTACTCTTCCATGTGGCACCTTTCAACAGTGGGTATCACGCCCTGCTGGGGCGAGACGCATTCACACGCTTCCAAGTTGTACCCCACTACGGGTATATGAAGCTCAAAATGCCCAGGCCCAATGGAGTTATCACTATCACCAGCGATCCGGACATAGCACTCCGCGCTGAAAACAAAACCGCCTCTCTGGCCCTTGAGGCTTTATCTGAGGCCCTCACGGCCAAAGAACTAACCACCCTGCGTTCCATAGTGGATATGGATGACGTAATCCTTGATAAGAGACCCAAATCCACTTCCTTCAAGCCAGCAGACGAAATAGTCAAATTTCAAGCCCACCCGACGGACCCCAAGAAGACAGCTTCCATTGGGGCACAGCTGAATCCGACGGTCGACGCTGCATTACGCACATTCTTGCGTGAGAACTGGGACATTTTTGCCTGGCACCCTTCTGATATGCCAGGTATCCCTCGAAGACTGGCCGAGCATAGTCTCAATATACTGAAAGGATACAAACCAGTCAAGCAAACTCTACGCCAGTTTTCCAAACCCAAACGGCGGGCTATGGGGGAGGAGCTAGCCAAGCTACTCGAAGCCGGGTTGATCAAAAAGGTCAAACATACGGACTGGCTAGCAAACCTGGTCATGGTATCGAAGAAGGAAAAATCCTGGCGCCTGTGTGTCGATCTAAAAGACCTTAATAAGGCTTGCCCTAAGGACCCCTTCCCACTACCTCGCATTTACCAGATTATTGACGCGACCATAGGACATGATTCCATGTGCTTCCTCAACACATACTCCGGATACCATCAAATTAAGATGAAAGAATCTGACCAAACCCCAACGGCATTCATCACTCCGTATGGGCCCTTCTGCTTCAACACTATGCCTTCCGGGCTCAAGAACGCCAGCGCAACCTACCAACGCATGATTCAAACATGCCTGGAAAAGCAAATTGGCAAAACTGTGGAGGCATATATAGATGACGTAGTCATCAAAACCAAGCATGTCGAATCATTAGTGGATGACTTACGCCTTACATTCAACAACCTCCGAGCATATGACATACGGCTCAATCCGGAAAAATGCATCTTTGGTGTTCCAGCCAGAAAACTTCTCGGGTTCATTGTCTCAAATAGAGGAATCGAAGGAAATCCAGCCAAAATCTGAGCCCTGGCACAGTTGGCAACACCAATAAATCTCAAACAGGTCCAAAAACTAGTTGGATGTGTGGCAGCTTTGAGCCATTTTATCTCCAGACTAAGGGAAAAGGCATTGCCATTGTATCGCATGCTTCGCCGCACCGACCACTTCGTGTGGACGGACGCCGCCATAGCCGGACTGGAAGAAATAAAAACTTTGCTAGAAAGCAACCCAGTCCTGGCAACTCACCAGGTGCTACTCTACATATCGGCAACTCACCAGGTGGTGAGTGCGGTGCTCGTCGTAGAACGAGATGAAGAGGGACATAAATTCCTACTTCAAAAACCAGTATATTACATATCGACGGTCCTTACACCATGCAAATCCCGATATCCGCATTATCAAAAGATAGCATATGCGGTCTTTATGGCATCCCGCAAGTTGCGGCACTACTTTCAAGAGTGCTTGATCATGGTGGCTTCCGAAGTACCACTTAATGATATTATAAACAACCAGGACGCCACCGGCCAGATTGCCAAATGGGCCATTAAGCTATTACCATTTGAAATAATTTACAAGCCACGCCGAGCTATTAAATCGCAGGTGTTGGCTGACATCGTCGCCGAATGGACAGAGGCCGAACTCCCTAAAGAGTATGACACATATTCCAACTGGGTGATGCACTTCCACGGCTCTAAAATGCTAGCCGGACTGGGGGCTGGTGTCATCTCGACATCCCCCATAGGAGACACACTCCATTATGTGCTCCAAATATCGTATACAGACTCTAACAATGCAGCCGAATACGAGGCCCTATTGCATGGTCTCCGGATGGCCGTCTCCATGGGCATACAACACTTCGAAGTGCGCGGGGATTCAAACCTTGCAATATCTCAGATAAACGGAGACTTTGACGCAAAAGATTCGAAGATGGTGGCTTACCGCAATGTCGTACTCAAAATATCATCTCGGTTTGAGGGGCTCAAGTTTCATCATGTGGCTCGAGAGAGTAATCAAGTTGCGGACATTCTCGCCCGCATGGGCGCCAAACGCGACCCCGTCCCACCTAACACCTTTGTGGAGAGGCTCTTCAAGCCATCCATAGTGTGGCAGGACGATAGCGGCAACACCATTCCGGAGCCGATCACACCCTCAGATTCTGAACATAGTTCCAATATCATCGGGGGTTCGGGCACCGAAATAACACCATCGGCCCATGAAATCATGGATGTAATTGCCCCGTGGACTGAACCTTTCCTCGCCTACCTTACTAGGAACGAGCTCCCTGCTAATCAGACCGAGGCCCGTCGTATTGTTTGATGCTCGAAGGCTTACAAAATTCACGAAGGGGGACTATACAAGAAAAGTACCACTGGAGTACTTCAAAGATGTATCTCCGAAGAAGAGGGACGACAGCTCTTGGCTGAAATACATGCTAGTCTTGGTGGCCATCACGCCGCAGCCCAGCCCTTGTATGTAAGGCCTTCCGTACAGGTTTCTTTTGGCCCATGGCCCGAGCAGACGCACAAGACCTCGTACAACGTTGTGGATGCTAGCTTTTCACCAATCAAAGACATATGCCACCCATTGCCTTATGAACAACTCTCATTACTTGGCCTTTTGCGGTCTGGGGGCTAGACATGGTCGGACCCCTTAAAGGGGGAAGCCATAAGAAGAAATATTTACTGGTTATGGTCGACAAGTTCACTAAGTGGATAGAAGCCAAACCAGTCAAAACGGCTGAAGCCTGACCGGTTATAGACTTCATATCCGGTGTCGTATACCGTTATGGTGTCCCACACAGTATCATTACTGACAACGGTTCTAACTTTACGGCCGATGAGGTGAAAACCTGTTGCGCTAATTTGGGCATCAAGCTTGATTACGCCTCTGTATACCACCCTCAGACAAACGGTCAGGTCGAACGGGCCAACGGCTTGATAATGAGCGGCATCAAACCCATACTAGTGCGATCTCTGCGAGAATCAAGCAAGCACTGGGTTGAAGAACTTGATTCTGTACTCTGGGGGCTGCGGACCACGCCCAATCGCACGACCGGATATACACCTTTTTTCATGGTGTACGACGTAGAGGAAGTTTCACCTTGCGACATTATTCATGACTCACCTTGAGTGCGCATGTATGAAGAGAGAGAGGCCGAGCTCGATCGGCAGGACGATCTGGACGGCTTGGAGGAGGAGCGCGATGTCACGAAGGCCCGTTCTGCATTTTACCAATAGCAAGCTCAGCGATATCAAAGCACGGAAGTACGGGCAAAGACTTATAATGTCGGAGAACTTGTTCTACGCCTACCAGAGAAGAAAAAGGACAAGCTCAAGCCAAAATGGGAGGGTCCCTTCATTATATATGAAGTTCTCACTGGAGGAGCCTATCGCCTTCGCAACGCTTCGGATAATCATCTGGAACCAAACCCATGGAACGCTGCTCGCCTCCGAAGATTCTCCGCCTAAGTTCACACTTATACCTTTTTCTTCGTCCTTTCTTTTCTCCCTCTCACTTTTTTCTCTTTTTCGTTTTTGTACGACTTCTAGCCAGTGTTCGGATAAACCGCACACTTAAGGGGCATACATCATTAGATGTACATACCCCATAATACCTGGAGGCTTCTTTTCACAGAAGCTTATTATGATTATTATTATTTCGAGTGTTAAGCTCACTGTATATATGTGTTGTCTACTCATATGCGTCTTGTCTTCGCCATTATATGCACCTTTATGACTTAAGTTTTTGCCAAGCTGGGTTGCCTGGCTCCTATGCTTAAGCCCTACGTTCCCGCTTGTTCGGCTAGGGCATAAAGGGAGCACCTCTGCGATTGTTACAGTCGGGTTATCTGGACATGTACCTCAGACAGGTGAAGCCGAAAGCTAGCATTATTAAGGGAATAATTGGTCCGCGGACAAAAGATGAACTGCCCTCATTGTAATATACGCCCCCAAATTATAACATGTACTGTGATTTTTAGCATCACAGCTTATGCATGCACAAAAATGCATGTTGGCCCAGGGAGAGGAACCCTTAACAGAACTATTCTCTCTGGAAGATGTTCCTTACGATAAAATGTAATATAACATAACTCCCCGAATACAACTTGTCTATTTAAGCAACTATGACCGGACTGCCTGGTTTCCGAACATACCTTGGTGTTTACCTACGGTACAATATCCGAAAACACTCCGAACCTCGGATTCTGGAGGTCGAAGCAGAAAGTCTACCATGACAATCGTTTTACAATTCGGCCGGAGATAAGTTTGTTGAGAAAGTACATTGCTACTTGGACTCAAAAACTTCTTCCTCCTCTAGACCCTCTAGCAGGTTGTCTAGTTTACAATCCTGTTGAGAAAACTTAGTGGCTATTTTTACTTGGTCATACACTAAGCTAACAGGAATTTCTTGTCCATCTGGTCCCCGAGGTCCGACCCGAGCCATATGATTAGGATCAAGTCTGGTATACCGCGTTTTCACCATGGCCCAGGCCTCTCGTGCGCCTTCCCGACATGCCGATATCTTCCATAGCTCAAAACGGCGACGAGCTCCCTTGAATAAATTCACGAGCTCCTCCATACTTCCTGGAGGTGGATCGGATGGCCATAAAGCCTTAGGCATGTTCCTCAATGCTTTCTGAGCTCACTCGTGCACTTTGGATAGCTCTTGTGGCAGGTCGCCTTGGAATCCAGGCACTTCTCCCTCGGGACGTCCGGTTAGCACACCTACAGAAACAAACTTGTAAAATTTTCGATCAGGAGACCGTGTGAAAGTCAGGTTAAAGAGCATACTGAATATGCTGCCTTTCAGCTTCCTGTTCTCCTTCAAAGCATCCGATAGTTGGGCTCTTAAATCCTTCAGCTCTTCGGCTTGCTTGATATTTGTATCTTGTAGTTTGTTCTTCTCATTAATGGTCCGTGTTAATACACATTGACCAGCGGCTTCTTGCCCTTTAGCATGTTGTTTGTATGCTTGAGCAGCCCTTAGCCTCTCCTCCAGCTGATCTGTTGACCCTACCAACGAAATAATGCATAGTTAAGCAACATCGTAATCTTATTTCCGGGCTACTGTTGTACTTACCATCAGGTGCCTTCTTGGATTTCTTTAAATTTTCCAGTTCGGTGGTGGCAACAGTTAGCTTAGTTCGGCATTCTTCTAGCTCCTTGGATAATGTGTTATTTCTCTCCGTGAGTACCTGAGAATGTAACGACCCTTAAATGAGTTGGGCCAACTGCTTCAAGACTCGGGGACTACTGGCACATGATTATTAAATCTGCACAGAAAGTACTTACCCGCATATCCTTTGAAAGCTGGTGAGTGGCTCCAGCAAGTCCATCCCTAGCAGCTCGGATGTAAGCATCTGTCGAGCTGAAAGCGTTGAATGCCTCTTCTGTGAAATTTGGGTCACGCATAGCCGCTCTCCGCCGCCGATGATTCATCGCACTCTCCACTTCGGAATTGGTGACAGATACATTATCTGAATCCTCTGGGAGATGACAATCCGGCATTGCTCCCGCCCCCCCTCCAATCCTTGTGGCAGGGCCTGGGGCCGGATTAGTCTGCGCATGGCCGGCGGGGTCTCTGGATACAGTTCGTCGCACACTCCTCCTGCGATATGGCACAATAGAAAACATCACCGTCTGATCTATCCATTGAGTGTGTGTTAAAGAATTATACCTCTTTGACGAAGGAGAGGGCATGGCAGTATCATCGTTTGCCTTTCTTTTCAAAGACGCACCCTGTGCGAGTGTCGTCTTCCCAGAAGACGCCTTTGTCGTGGCATGATGGGATGAGCGTCGCCCCTTGGGAGCATGATACAGTGCGGCAGGTGAGTCGCAAGGGGAAAATTCTCTTTGAGAGGGTGTCTCCTGGGTACTTACATGGGAGGAAGGGAGAAGGCCGGGGTAATCGGCTATAATGGCCACCTCCATGCCATCATAGCTCATCTGATGAAAGACTCCTTCCTTCAATTCAATAAATATATCCGGATCCTCTTCAAATCCAGGATCTAGGTCTCGATTATGGTTCTCCGATTGTGGAGCGGACCTTTCTCCATTCCTGTTAAGGGTAGCCGTATTAAAATTCGACTAAGCTTAATTAAAGAAAAAAGATTGAGTGAGGCCTGTGGTTGAAAACTTACCCAATCGATGGGGTTATACATGGAGAAACCTTCTCGGCGTGTAAGGCGTGTGAAATCCTCCTTCTCCCCATTGTAAAGATCAGCCAACATGGTGCCCAAAGTGGCAAAATTGTCCGGACCCTTGCGCCCACAGCGTGATGCGTCGTCCTCCCCGTTGTAATGCCACATGGGAAGCCTTCTGAATTGAAGTGGTTGGACGCATCGCGTTATTGAAATCGACATTACCTCAACTATGGACAGTCCGGAGTGGGCAAGTATTCAGATCTTGCTCACTAGCCTCTTAATCTCTACACTATCTTCTTCTTCATAGCTTCGGGGATGCCAGCTGGCGCGCTTCTTTAAAGGAGCAGTGGAAAGTTCAGGAAGACCTTGCCGGATTGGGTCCGGGAGAACAACATCTTCAATGTAGAACCACTCCGAGGGCCACTCTTCGGCCGCCTTCTTCGGAGTGCCGGACAGGTATCCTGTTCCGGCTATGCGCCATACTTCGGCGCCGCCCACCTCAATTATGGATCCCTCTTGGGAGCGGGGGACGAGGCAGAAATATTTCCTCCACAAATCGAAATGGGCCTTGTAGCCTAGGAACAACGCGCAAAGAGCAACGAAGCCTGCAATGTGCAGGATGGAGCCCGGCGTGAGATTGTGCAGTTGGAGGCCATTATACTCCAGAAGACCTCTGAGGATAGGATGAATCAGAAATCCCACACCCCTCAGCAGGAAAGAAACAAAGCACACCCGTTCCCCTTTAGTAGGATTGGGGAAGTTCTCCGTTAGGGTTTCGCTGTTGATGGAAGTTAACCCCGCCCTAACGGGGACTAGATCCGCGGGTGGGAGATATCCCTGCGTCTGTAGCTTGGACAACTAGGCGTGGGATATTGAGAAGCTCTCCTAATTGCCTTTTTTAGGGCCGAGGGAGCACGAGGAAGAACTAGGAGCGCCGGCCATGTTTGGATGGATTCCTATGGCAAGCTCTAAGGATTTTCGCTTGGTGAGGAATGGTATTTGAGATTCAATCTCTTTAAATAGATGCCTTCCCCATATGGACAAGGGGTTACTTGCAAAAATGCTTAGGCCCTTCGTATTCGTTCAACATGTGGAGGCCGAGGCAACGACGGCGCAGAAGCTGAAGGGTGTGGTATTTAATGTAAAAGCCAAGCTATACGAGATACATGGAGAACTCGCCTTGCAAAGCCGAAGACATGAAGCCGGATATAACATCCTCATTGAAGGCAAGTTCGGGGGCTACTGAGGGAGTCCTATATTATGGGGTCCTCGGGGAGCCCGCCTATGAGATATGGGCCGGGCTGATAGGCCGTGAAGATACAAGACAAAAGACCTTCCCCCGTGTCCGGCCGAGACTCTCCTTTGCGTGGACGACAAGCTTGGCGTCCGGATGTGTAGTTTCCTTCACCTGTAAACCGACTTTGTACAACCCTAGATCCCTCCTATATAAACCACAGGGTTTAGTCCGTAGAGGCAATGACAATCATACAGGCTAGACATCTAGGGTTTAGCCATTACGATCTCGGTGTAGATCAACTCTTGTAACCCCTATACTAATCAAAGTCAATCAAGCAGGAAGTAGGGTATTACCTCCATTAAGAGGGCTCGAACCTGGGAAAACATCATGTCCCCTGCCTCCTGTTACCTTTGATCCTTAGACGCACAGTTCGGGACCCCCTACCCGAGATCTGCCGGTTTTAACACCGACACCTTCCTAAAGCCTCGTGGGATTTACCTCTTGGCCCAAATAAAGTGTTCTCGTACCCGAACATTTCACGAAACATCCGAAACCCCTTTCTGTGAATTCAAGAACCCTTCCAAAGACCAAAAACTATTATCCCATATATCAATCTTTACCTCCAGACTATTCTGAAGCTCCTCGTCATGTCCGTGATCTCATCCGGGAATCCAAACAACATTCGATCACCAACATACACAACTCATATAATACTATATCGCCAAGGAACATTAAGCGTGCGGACCCTACAGGTTCGAGAATGATGTAGACATGACCGAGACGCTTCTCTGGCCAATAACCAATAGTGGGACCTGGATGCACATATTGGTTCCTACATATTCTACAAAGATCTTTATCGGTCGAATCTTTATGATAACATACGTAGTTCCCTTTGTCTGTCGGTATGTTACTTGCCCGAGATTTGGTCGTCTGTATCTCCATACCTAGTTCAATCTCGTTATCGACGAGTCTCTTTACTTGTTCCGTAATACATCATCTTGTAACTAACTCCTTAGTCACTTTGCTTGCAAGCTTCTTGTGATGCTGTATTACCGAGAGAGCCCAGAGATACCTCTTCGTCATACGGAGTGAGAAATCTCAATCTCGATTCACGCCAACTCAACAGACACCTTCAGAGATACCTATGGAGCACCTTCATGATCACCCAGATACGTTGTGACATTTGATGGCACACAAGGCATTCCTCCGGAGTCTGGGAGTTGCATGATCTCATGGTCGAAGGAACATGTATTTGACATTAAGAAAGCAGTAGCAATAAACTGAATGATCATATGCTATGTTAACGAATGAGTCTTGTCCATACATCATTCTCCTAATGATATGATCTTGTTATCAAATGATAACTCATGTCTATGGTCAGAAAATCTTAACCATCTTTTGATCAACAAGCTAGTCTAGTAGAGGCTTACTAGGGACTTGGTATTTGTTTATGTATCCACATATGTATTAAGTTTCCGGTCAATACAATTCTAGCATGAATAATAAACCTTTATCATGAACAAGAAAATATGATAATAGCCAATTTCTTATTGCCTCTAGGGCATATTTCCAACAGTCCTTAGTTGGGGAGCGTTTGGAACTCCTGGATGCACCTTGTACGGAGATTGATGGATCTTCAACTCTTCGACCAGCCCGACTCTTTCTAGTGGAAGTTAGTTTAAGTGGGGTGTTTACAGTCAAATATTTATACATGGATCTAATCAACTCTGTCCCAATCCCAAGATTGATTCATATTTGGAAGATCAAGGTTCCCTTGTGAAATAAATTTTTTATGTGGTTTGTCCACAAGCAAGTGATCCTTACCAAAGATAATTTGCTTAGGCAAAGATGGGTAGGAAGTGCACGTTGTTATTTTTGCGATCGAGATGAAATGATACAACACCTTTTCATTGAGTGCCCTCTCGCGAAGTTGCTTTGGCGCACCATTCATATAGCCTTCAATATTACTCCTCCATATAGCATTGAAATGTTATTTGGGACGTGGTTAACTGGAGTAGACTCAGCTATTGCGGCACAGATTCAGATATGAATATGTGTTTTATTGTGGGCTATATGGAATTGCAGGAATGATATGATCTTTAACAGACAAAATATTTTAAATTTCTTGCAGTTCATCTTCAGAGCCACAACAATGGATCCGCATGTGGTCATTACACACTCATGCGGACTCCAGGGAGCCTTTCATTACTGGGTGCAACCGTTGGGAGATGGTAGCGCGGGGTATCTTCAACCGGTTTGGATGTCGATCCATTAATGGGATAGCTATTTAGTCATCGTATCTTGTTTTTATGCCGGTTTTGGATTTAGATTTTAGACTTTTTGTTTTTTTTTTGCTCCGTTTGCGAGTTGAACTGTTTCCAGACTTTGTATTTCATTGGCACTTCTTAATAATATGGTCGTATGCATCTGTCGGATGCAGATGACGGGGGTGATCCTCCTTCTCAAAAAAGGTGCTCGCATCGACCCGCGAACCGACAATCGACCTTCCTCCTGACCACGACGGCATCTACCAGATGAGGAAGCTCTCAACCAGTTCATCCTGGCCACTTCCTCCTGGCCGCCATCCACTCTGTTGCCAGCAACGACGACATCCACCAAGCGACGGAGCTCCCGCGACGACGGCCTCCACCAGGAAACCATGATCCAGCATATCCAATCGACCATGAGCCAGTTTTTCAGTGTTAAATTTTGCTGAGGATGAAATAATTAATAATGCATACAGGATTGGAGTTTCTCTTGGGTCGAATAACCATGAGGTTGCTAGGTCTCTTAATGATTTGCTAGGTCTTGAGGTAGATTGAGCTATGGAAATCTTTTAAAATTAAACCAATGAAAGAGAGTGAGGTTAATGTCGATAAGTGTATTTTTTACGCTCATCACATTGTTGTTTAAATCGGTTTATCTTATAAAATCTAAGATTCCCCTCCGATATTGCCACTAATGACTAATGAATGTAAGATATTATGTAAATCCTCTCTTTATTTTGTTTCCACGAGAAAAAGGCCTTATATGAAAAAAATCAATAATTTACAAGGAAAGAAACAAAATGGATTAATGGCAGGCGCAACAATCAATACAAAGCAGAGGTATGCTCGTGCTAGGTGCCAACATGTCGTGACGTCCAACCCTACCACTTTCGTAAAAGGGTAGCACCAAAATCGCGAAAGATCATCGCCTAGGGTTGGTATTCTCTCAGGTCCTATATGTCACTGATACAACCATACGTACACCGAACGTTTGTTTTATCTAGAAACGAGAAATAAAACTATATTGAGGGTATAAAAGGATAGGTTTAGTAGATACTAAAAGAGCTTATAAATAAAAGTTAGGTGATGTCTAAATAAAAATATAATATAATACAAGTAGCGAGTGTGGAATGGTGGTATGGTGTGCGGAATTGTCCCTAGGCTCCATTTCTCGTAGGCCCGCTTACCGTTCACATTTCCCTTCGATTTATTCACTTTAGATTACCAGCTCACATGGTAAACATTGAGTATATCATCCAATCTTTTGTGAAAAGTTTTTTTGATCATGGAAAATTGTGTAGAACATGATATTCAGTACAATATGGCAATTAGTGTGTAGTATGTAGTGTGAGATTTATATTCGGTAATTTGCCATGGCCGTTTGTCCTCCTGCAAGTAGTCTGCAGTGCAATTTTTGTAAACTTGTCATGTGACCAGTACATACAAACTCTAGCTTTGCTATGAGTCATCAATAAAAAAAGAAGATTTTGCCATGAATCAAAAGTATATAATGTTGAGCACTGTTTTGCCATAGCAAAAAATATTTCATAGCTTTTGTCTTGTCACCACTACAACTTTTGCCATGCCATGTACATATTTTTTACCATAACAAATTTTGGTAATCTATTTGCCATGCCAAAAAGATTTTATAGCTCTTGCCATGCCTCTAATATAGCTTTTGCCATGTCTACAACTTTTTGCCATGCCCTGAACACACTATTTACCATACAAATTTGCTAAGCTATTTGCCATGGCAAAAAAATTAGCATTGTTTTTCCATTGCAAAAAATTTAGCACTGTTTTCTCCATGGCAAAAAAGATTTCATATCTTTTTCCCATGCCTCTAATATTGCTTTTGCCATGTCACCGCCACAACTTTGACCATGCCATACACATATTTGTTTACAATGGCAATTTTGCTAATCTATTTGCCATGCCAACAAAGATTTTATAGCTTTTGCCATGCCTCTAATATAGCTTTTGCCATGTCACCACTACAACTTGTTGCCATGCCAAAAAAAGTTTTAGCCATGTAAGAACAAATCCCTCAAGTTTGCCACCTTTTCATAATCTACCACGGCGAATGTACTCTATAGACCATGGCAAATTTAGTTCACACATCATGGGAAATTTAGATCACACACCATGGCAAATATAGTTTTTCAATGGATCTTGGAAAAAAATCACATTTTCGGAACCATACATTTTGGGCATGGAAATTTTTGTTTGCTTCATAAGCAATTTCCTGTTTGTTTTGCCACGGGTATTTTGTGTGTGTTGAGTACAAAAATGCTATACCACATGGGATAGATTTTGCCATACTACATGGCAAAAAAATAAATTCCGGGCCACGGAATATTTATTTTTACGAACCATGGCAATTTTGGTTAAATGGAACATGGCAAATATGTTGCATTTTTACAATGGCATTTTTTTATTTCTGATCATGGCAAATTTTCTTGTTCTTTTTCATTACAAAAACCATGTGTTCCTTGCCATGGATATTCTTGTAATAAGTAAAAAAATGCCATAGCACCTGCATTAGATTTGCCATTGATATAAACTATGTATTTTTTTCTAGCTTTTTTGCAACACAAATTTAATTTTGCTATAAACTTTGAATAGTGTACTGCCATGTGCTAAAAAGTGGCTACTTTTGGGGGAAAATAAATTTCAAATATTAAATGCTAAAAATTTAGGGAAAAAATGTTGACAAAGTCATTTTGCATGTACCTATTGATATGATGGCAAAAAAGTATGCATCATTTAGTTTGCCACGGCAAAACACTTTCGAGAAAAATTCCATGGCAAACACTTTTACCTTACCATTTTGCCATGTCTTTTCTGTAATATGTCTTTTCTCTATTTTTTAGTAAAAAATATATGTTTTTTCTCTATCGCTGTGGTATGTTGGGCCAGTAGAAATAGATCGCGTGAAGAGATCATTCGGTATGGGAGAGCAATTAGTTAATGGGCGCTCCTTAGGGAGCCTCACGATCACTTGGGGGTGGGCGAGAGCGCACCATTTTGCGTGTTCTCAGCCGCCATCACGTGTTGCACTCTGGACGCTCCCTTCGAATTTTCATTTTATTTTCCGCACGCGTTTTTGGCTTTTTAGATGTTTTTTCCAGTTTTTCTGACTTTTCAGTTTTTCACAATCTTTCTTAGCTTTTTAACAATTTTTTTGAACAAAAAACTTTATTTTCTCCACGATCTTCCACAAGAGGAACAGTTTTACTTCAGTGAGAGGCACAACCATTTCTCTCGGAAACAAAATACAAACCCGTTTTTTTCGTGAGACACCCGGTTTTGCTTTCGTGAGAGGCACGACCGTGCTTCTCGGAAACAAAAAAATACGTTTTTCTTTTTTCTTCTTCCATGAGAGGCACGGCCTTACCTCTTTGAAACAAAAAAAACGTCTTGTCTCTTTTATTTCTTTCGCGAGAGGTACGGATTTGCTTCCGCAAGTGGCACTCGGAAACAACTTTCGGAAAGGGGAAAAAAACGTGCCCCTGGTTCGTTTTTTCTTCTAACTTTTTTCGTGAAGAAAAGTTCATCAAAACTTTTCAAGATGGGATTTAGTTTTGAAAATATCAACGTGAGAAATTCAACGATGAAAACGGTTTAAGATTTAAACACGATTTAAGAGATAGGACGTTTTAAATGAATAGATATACGAAAAAGATAAATTCTCAAGTTGCGACAAACGATGCATATGCAACGGGTAACTTGTCGCAACTTAAAAATGTGGGAGTAATTTTGAAGGAGTAGTCATGATTCGATCGGTACGGACTCCTTCCTTAGCGAGAATTGGATTTGATCGATGTTTCCCGCAAACGTTTTCCTTCGATCTGGATATTTTGGTTGTTTTTCGCCTTATCCCTATGAGCACCTTCGAAAGACTGAGCCGGCATATTATTTTGAGATTTACGAAGTCACCGTAGGCGCTTCGTCGTCGACGGGAACATCTCCTCCCACTGAAAGCGCATCGCCGGAAATCCTGAAATAAATTCAGGAATAAATGCGAGCACCAGGATTTGAACCCTGATGGGCCGGAGATAACACAGTCCCTCTGACTGTCCAACCGCAGGTTGGTTCGCCGGAAGTTTGGGTGTTTATGTGTCCATTACTTTTGAAATATAATAAAGTCATCAGTTTTTATAAAAGAAAGAGGTAAATACACTAGAAGTCTTAGAACTTGCGCATAGCGGTCAGTTTGGTGCATAAACTTGTAAAATACATGCTTCTGGTCCGCTAATTTGCATGGACGTGCAAATACGGTCACATTTTACATACACAGACGTATCTATAAGCTGCATGGCACACCAGCATCGCTGGGGCCCATTGTCAGCCACAGTGATAGTTCTCATATGGTAGATTTGCAAAAAAAATTGAATTGTTTTATTCACGTATTGGGCCCTGCAAATAAAGTAAAAAACCAAAGAGAAAAGATGATGGAACACATGACCTGCAGCTAATAAAATGGCGTGGAAAGCCACGAGACAGATAACATTTCATGTTCTACTAGCACCACTACAACTTATATTCTATCAACATGGACTGAAAAAATTAAAGAATTACAATTCGAACCTGTGACCTCGTGAAGTACTGGCCGCTATTCAAAAAAAGAATGTTCCAAAGAGCTAAACTTTTTATATCTTGTTCTCTCTTTTGTTCTATGTAAGAAATACAACTTATATATATTCACAAAAAAAACATATATTCTAGTGTTTGTGACCTCCCAAAAATGTTCATGCATTACAAATAAAGGTACATGGCATTTTAAATAATATTTAAACATTGTTTTGAGTTAGATAATATTCAAATATTGTAAATATATACAGGCTCGTACGTACTACTCCCTTTGTCCACGTCTTATAATATGGGACGGAGAGAGTACTATATAGCCATATATGCATAACTAGCTACATGCATGGTGCAAAAAACATGCATGGTACCATACTAAACATTACTCTTTATATATGTTAAGCATTTTTCAAATATATAATTAATATTTTTTTCAAATATATGTTTTGATATATACTTTTACACACATATTTTACATTTTTTGTATACAACATAAACATTTTTATACACTATCCAAATAGATTATTAACATTTTTAAAAAATATATGTTTTGATGTCGATATTTTTCATACACACTATCTGTTTCAGGTATACATCTAAAGACATTTATATACTTGTTTTCTAAACATATGATAATATTTATTCAAATACAAGATTTTGAACCTATTTCAAATATATGTTACACATTTTTGGATGATACAAAATATTTTTAAACTATGTGAACAGTTTTTTACATTTTATTAACATTTTTAAATGTCATAAATATTTTTTGAAATGCATGAACATTTTTAAATGCAGCGTATGTT
Organism: Triticum dicoccoides; assembly: GCF_002162155.2. Taxonomy (NCBI): domain Eukaryota; kingdom Viridiplantae; phylum Streptophyta; class Magnoliopsida; order Poales; family Poaceae; genus Triticum; species Triticum dicoccoides. The sequence goes on along the minus strand of NC_041387.1, from coordinate 168,983,375 downwards.
TTTTTAGTTACACAAATATATATCTTACAATGTTTAAATATTATCTAAGATTTCTCTAACCTTTTTTTTTTGTAACGCATGGACATTTTTGGATGGTCACAACACGAGAATCTATGTTTTTTTGTATGTCTTACATTGAACAAAAGACATAAGAACATAAACAATGTTTATATATTTATAACATTATGTGCAATTGTAGCCTGATGGTTTGCTTAGTCATGGGCGACCACGATTTCACAGGTTCCAATTATCGGGATCCTGTTTTTCGGGTTTAATTTCTTCTTTAATTTTTCAGTCCCTGTTGATAAAATGGTGGCTGTACACGGGATACTTTTTTTTGAGGGATAATACACGGGGTACTTTCAGCGGCTGGTATTGGGTTCGAAATCCAACTCTGCCAATGTTTTATTTATTTTATTTGAGCGGCCCAGTGTATGAACAAAAAGGTGTGTGCTTTTCTACAAATCTATCATGCAAGAACTATTACTGTGGCTGACAGCGGGCTTTTACCATGCTGGACTACCAAGTAGGCAGTAGATACGTCCGCGTACATAAAATGTGACCGTATTTGCACCTTCATGCAAGTTCGTGGACCAGCAACACGTATTTTACAAGTTTATGCACCAAAGTGACCGCCACACACAAGTTCTAGAACTCTTAGTGTATTTACCTCTAAAAAACTATTTTCAGTGGGCCCGCTGTTCGATATTTTCGCTCTTTCAGTTTTTTTTCAGGCGGGCACTCTTGTGTGGTTGATCGGCGCTGTCGCCGCCGTCCACAAATGACACGGCACCGTTGCCGTGTGCCGTGACACGAGCCTTGCTTTCTTTGTCTGGCGGTGGCGGTCTCTCACCCCGTCTCCGGCATGGACGTCCTGGCACCGCTGTCCCGCGCGCATATCGGCTCACCGGCCGCGGCGGTCGCCTCTGCTCGCCCATACGTTCTCCATCGTTTCAACCGGCGGACCATCCGCCGCCGAGGCGCCGGCCTGCGCTGCCGCCGGCGCCTGCTCAGCGCGCGGGGAGAGCGCCCGGCTCCCGATGACGATGAGGACGACGAGGAGCTGGCTGGGTTCGACGCAGCGGTGGCGCTATTCAACGGCGGGGAGTACCACGCGTGCCACGACGTGGTAGAGGAACTCTGGTACAGCGCCGAGGACCCCGGTCGGACGCTCCTCCACGGCGTCCTCCAGTGCGCCGTAGGCTTCCACCACCTCTTCAATCAGAACCACCGCGGCGCCATGATGGAGCTTGGGGAAGGCCTCTGCAAGCTCCGCCGCCTGCGCCTCGAGGACGATGACGACCAAGGGCCCTTCTCTCGATTCCGGGATGAGGTCGCCGCCGTGCTCAGCTTCCTCTACCGCACCCAGAAGGAGCTCGCGGCATGTACGTCATCCTCATCCACAACGATCGAGTTTACTTAATTGATTTGAACCTACCAATTCTGACGAAGGTATGACGCATCGATCAGGTAACGACGAGCTGTGCTTGGCCATGGATGGCTCCGCGACCTCGTACCAGCTGCTCGGCGACTTCGCTGCCGGGCAGCGGCTGTACCGGCAGGGAGTCGACGCGGACGGCGTCCCGAGCATCCTCTTCTCCGGTCGCGCATCCGGCGACTACCTCGCTCCTCCATGCACGGTGAAACTTCCATCGCTACACGCCACGGAGCAGCACCTCGCGGCGCTCCAGCGCGCGCACGAGTACTCGTAGCTAGTCCCATTTTTGAGTATTTAACCAAAAACTACCACAATTCACGGAACTGTGACGAAAAACTACCACTTTACGATTCTGTGCGAAAAACTACCACTTTTTTCTAATCCGTGGCAAAAAACTACCAAGTCGCGAAATCGCTCGCTTGGCCCGCGCTAAGCACAAATCTGACCGCTTGGACCCACGAACCAGGTGCCACCCTGGCCATCCTTCGCGCCGGAGCCACACCCGCACGCGCGCGCCCGCTCCCGCCTCGCCGTCGTCGCTCCCACCTCGCCGTCGTCGTGCCCACCAAGCTCCTGGGGCCGGCCACTGCTGCGTGGCCGCCAGCGCCGCGCTGCTGCCCCCGCCGTGAGCGACGACGGCTGCCCCCGCCGCACTGCTGCCCCCGCCGTCGTCGTGCCCATCAAGCTCCTGCCGTCGCTGTTGCCCCCGCCGCGACCGCGCGAGAGATTGCGTCGCCGTGAGGCAGAGCAGCGCGTCGCAGAGGAGGAGGTGGAGGGGCGGGCGGCTCCAGCGGTGACCCGCAGCGGCTCTGGCGGTTGCAACAACGACCCGTGGCGACTCCAGCGCTGACCCGCGGCGAGTGGCTCCAGCGCTGACCCGTGGCGAGCGGCTCCAGCGCTGACCCGCGGCTGCCGCGGCGAGCGACTCCAGCGGTGAAGGGCGGCGGCGGCAGGTGCGAGGAGCCCGGGCGGCCGGAGGCGGGGGCGCGGCCGCGTGCGTAGCAGGTGTGTGCGGGCAGGTGTTGGCGAGCGAGCGTGGTACGGGGACAGCGACCACGGTGCGCATGGCGAGGGGCGGCCACGAGCGCCGCGGGCGCGCGCGTGCGGGTGCGGCTCGGAGCACGAGCTCCGGCGCGCGGCCAAGGAGTAGAGGGGAAGCAGCGGGCGCTGACAATGGCGAGCGAGCGTGGTACGGGGACGACGACCGCGAGCTGCACGAGGTGGTCGTGGACGCGGCGAAGTGCGGGCGAGAGGGTCACCAGAGTGCACGCGAGGTGTTCGAGGAAATGCCAGAGAGAGGAGGAGGAGGAGGAAGAAGAAGATTGATGCTGACAGGTGGGCCCATCCTGTCAGAAATGCGTTTAGAAGAGGCGAAGCGAGCGATTTCGTGACTTGGTAGTTTTTTGTCACGGATTAGGAAAAAAGTGGTAGTTTTTCGCACAGAATCGTAAAGTGGTAGTTTTTCGTCACGGTTCCGTGAATTGTGATAGTTTTTGGTTAAATACTCCCCATTTTTGTTGTATACTCGTAGTTAGGTAGCCAGCAAGATGCAACAAATTCGATGAAACTTTGTAAACAAATTCCAGGGCAATCTGATACTACTCGTTTATTTTCTGAATGGAGTAGATCAAGCCACGCAATGTTGACATGTTTGACTTTAAAAAACATGCACTACATTTTTGAATGACAAGAGTATTTTAAATATGATATGAAAAACTAGTGTCTCATCATTCGAGAAGGGCTCTTATTTTTGTCAGTGAGGAGCTGATTTTGTGGGCTGTTTCTTATAACTATCAAAAGGCCCGTGTATTGCAACTGATACAAAATTAATTTGCCACTCAAACAACATTTTGTAAGTAAAAATAATAGTGGCGGCTGGCCGAGCGGCACACATGAGGAATGAGGCAGGATTGGGGGAGGAAGATTCAAGGGGTGAAAAAAACGGAAGAGGGGTCAAAGCGTTTTTTTCCTTTCTATTTAGCGTCGACATAGTAGGTAATTTTCTTTCGGGAGAGTCTAACTCGCGCGCGCTCGTTGGAGCGCTCGGTTTCGGACAGCTCCCGATTTGGAAAGTAGACAGTTGTTTTCTTTGAAGATTAGGGGATTAATTAAGGTGGACCCCCCGAAAATCAGGGGGGGGATTAGTGTTGATTCTGGGTGGGCCTTCACGATGGTGCCTTCGTGTGGATGCGCACCACACCATCCCTTGTTGGCTGGTTGTCACACGTGGTGGGCCCTACCTGGAAATCCTGTCGGTTTTGCCTTGTGCGCTGGTTCAAATCGAGCGCTGGAGCGGCCGATCGCGAAAGAGTAAATCCGTTTTCTTTAACTATATAGGCATTTTCAAGCAATGAATAAGAAATGAAGAAGCACCCTTACTTTAAGAACATGAGAATATCAGTGGAAACAATTACGTGATATGTTCATGTGCATGGAGAACCGTCGTACCAAGTATTCGATTATGGGCCTGAAGATTGTTTGAATAGATCATTATGTAGCCACACACACAAAGCAGAGCAGCCACTGCTGCTAGGGCGAGATGCCCGCCTGATGTCTCTTGCGCGCGCTTCTGTTGAGCCTTCTCGTCGCTTGTTGAAGCACTACACTGGCACAAAGATTCGAACGGGATTTTCTTTTTCCGTTTTAAAATCTCACCCGATCTCTTCCCTTTTCCAAGATTCTTCTTCCTTTATCCAATCTCCTCCCATGATTTCACTATATAACTTGCCCTTGTAGCCTTGTTCCGTCCATTAACTTGCCCTTCGTAGCCCTCGTTTGATCCATTTTCTTTCAAGACGTGATCCCTGTTTGGGGGCGCATTTTTTGGTTCTTTCTCCGTTGTATTGACATAGATCTTTTTTTCCCTTAATTCCCTTCCTATCAATTTTAATTTTCGTGGTTGTTTATTGATTTTGGATTGCAGACCTATATAAATAGGTGGGATATGATGTAAGGGAGTGAGGTGCTACAATTTTATAGGAAAAGAAATCATATTTCTACACGTGAGCATGATGTGGTTGAGTTGGTTGTCGTGTTCGAAACTGGTTGGGAGATTGGGAGTTCCATCACTGGAACTCTTGTAGTTTTTCTTTTGAGGTGAAAAAATATCACCATGGCGTCGAGGCCCAATAGCGGCACTGTGGCCCATACACCTATAACAACAACGTGTAAGGCCCAAAAACTGCGCAGAAACGAATCATTACTTTTGGACGGAAGAAAACTTATAATATGGATGAACCAAGCAAAAAATCATAGAAAAATACCTTCTTTTATTATTAGGTATAGATATAGATTTGATTCTTTGTACAGTTTTTTCTTCAAAAAGAATTAGTCCCAGTTAGCTGAAGCCAAAAATTGAGGAAACATCGTCAGAATACAAAGTAACTCCCCTCCCCGAAAAACCACTAAATGAGACATGTACTGTAGAAAATGGAAATCACGAAACATTAAATATTTTTATAAAAAATATTGTAACCAAATTCCTGAGTAAAAGTCAAGAAGTAAAGCCAACCTTGTTCCATCACCCCTCTCACTTCATATGATAATATTGACCGAATGTTTCTATCTATAAAGTATTTGTTTCTTTGCATTTGTACTCAATTAGTAAGTGGCGTGTGTCAATTACGAGCAGATAAATAAAAATACTATAGTGTAGTTTTGTTTGTCAAAATACATCATTAGATATTTATTTATTTTGGAATTCACATCGTTAAAATTTGTTTGGTTGATTCCGACGACAACTTCGAATAATCAACATCTATCAAGCAATATAATAGTAGTGTGTTATTTGGATTTTTTTTTCATATTTTCATACGTCACGAGACGTTACATAAGACCTTATATTTCAGTATAATTTTAAATTACTGAAGAAACTCCATAATAATAGTTACTCATATCAAGGCCTGATTTCCGTAAGCAGCATACGCAAACGCATACCCAGAAAAATAAAAACAACAACGAAAAAACCACCTCCCAAAACCAGAGGAAACCCTCTCGTGTTCCCCCTACCTCCCTTCCCCACTCCCCTCTCCTCGCCGGCGGCAAATTCAAGCTCAGGAGGTCGCAACTCGGTATTCACTTCTCCCCGCAAATCTCCGACCTGTAATCTGTCACCGCAATCCTCCAAATTCCTGATTACTTTCGAGATCCTTTTCCGATTGTTCTGGGCCCAGATTGTTTGAAGCGTAAATTTCTCTAGGGTTTCGGCGGGTCAGCGAAGGACCGGTCCTGACACGGGGTTAGGCGGAATCTTCGTGATGGCGGGCACGAAGGCGGATGCGAAGGCGGAGACCAGCGGCGGCGGCGGCTCTTTCAGCGAGAAGGGGCTTGCCGAGAAGCTAAATAAACTCAACAGCTCCGCGGCGAGCATCCAGAGTATCCTTGTTTCCATTGGTTAATTTCATGCGCACCTGCATATGATAGCCTAGCGTGTTCTTGTTAGTTGGATTGATGTGTTATTCGGCAAGTGAAGCCCTAAATTACAATGTGGATGACCCATGAGATCCCATTTGGAAAGATTTGGCTTATCCACCTTGTTTCTGCCTCACAGGATGCTTACTGTGAGTAGTTTGTTGGTGACCTGGTTCACACGAGTAGTCTGCTTCTTGTGGTTTCGCTAGTGACGCATAGAATATAATTGCATTGACATACTTTTCCGGAGCTTGTGGATTGTTCTCTTGGTTGATATATTTCTCACACTTCTATGAGGAAAATTAGTGTTGTTTTTGCTGCATTTTAGATGTATAATATGAGTCCATGGCAAAGTATTGATTTTGAATTTGTTTTGTGCCATATTGACTTTGCATCACAATTTAAGTTTGTATAATGTACTTGCGTTCTGACTGTTGATGCTTGGTTTCCTCGCTCTTCTGAGAGTCATAGCACAAAGTTGTTTCCATTATCTTTTGAGGGCATTACCCTTAGGGAATGGCAGATGATATGATGGCAAGAACTGTTAGGACTATATATTACAGCACAATACTATCTTATCATTTGTCTGGGCCTGTGGTAGTTGGGATATAATTTTTCTCATGCTCAATTCAGCGAATTTTGAGCATTTTGTTTGGAGGAAGAGTGAGCAGAACGAATTACATCACATCCTCTTTTACAGAACGAAACCAAGACATGCGTTTTTTACTTTTTAACTACGAAATTATTTTCTTCTGACTGTTGCTGTTGGGGTATTTGTATGTCTATACTCATATATTTTTGTGACTTTGTTAGTTTGAATGATCTTCATGGGGTCGCTATTCTGATGGTATTTCTTTTATTTATCACCAAGGTTGTATTTGCAAAGCAACTTAACTTTTGGACATCGTGACACTATCCTCATATTGAGCATTTAACCAGTTAGTTAGACCATATCACGCACTATCATCCCTTGAACTAACCACAAGTGACAACTACTGCTACAAAGGGAACTTAATGAGTTTTACGAAAGACGTAGACATTCATCATGTGGATGCCTTCCTATATTTACCATGAAAAGGGTAGCTTACATGTCTTTCTCGACGTCTTTGTGCTTTCATCTTATGGAAGGAAGTGTAGCCCTGAAAATTGTATGATACACTACATCATCTCAAACTTGTAACCAAATCTCGCGGAACTAATAAACAACTAAGTTTGCTAAGTTATTGTAAATTCCTACTTTTCTGTGTAATGTTGCTTTTTTTGGGGGGTCTGTGTGGGTGACCGGGTGTGGGCGTGGGTGTGTGTCCTAATTCTGCTTCTAGGTATGTAGTGTTCAAGAACATTAATTATCAAAGTAGAATAAGATGACTGGAAGCGTTAGGCCATTTTCTAATGGGAATCTACATTGGTTGGTCTGTTATCCAGATTAGAATGGGGCCTATGTAGTTTGTGACCAGCTAATTACCTACCTGTTCTGGTTTGCTATGTTTTTCATATGTGTACTTCTCCAAAGTATTGTGTTCCATTACTGTTCTGTGCACATCATATGGCGGTTACATTTGATTAATTGAAAGTACACCTCTTTTCGAACCGATATTTTTTTACTGGTAACTGCTATTATTTTCTGGGTGTGGATAATTCTCATTTTATCACGCTGTAATCAGTTTTGTGGTTTATTTAACTTTTGTACTTTTGATAAATCCTGTTTTTCTAGAGTATCAAATATTCAGATGACAGCTATAGATTTAAATTTGAGAATTTCTGCAGCATATTTTTTCCCCTTTCAGTCTATATTGCAGTAGCTGTCTTTTGTATTCCTGAACTCTTAAGTAGCACTTTCACATTGGTGTGTTTTTCACCGGAAGAGAGCCAGAAGAATTGTCGACACATGGGAGAAGCAGTTTAATAATGCAACAAAGGATAAGAAAGTGTCATTCCTGTATCTATCAAATGACATCCTGCAAAATAGCAAACGCAAGGGTGGAGAATTTGTGAATGAGTTTTGGAAGGTTCTTCCGGGATCACTTAAAGATGTTCATGATAACGGGGGAGAACATGGAAAGAAAGTGGTCGCAAGATTAGTAAGTTTTCTTTGTTTCATCATCACTCGCTTCGTTCCAAGTTATAAGGCGTATTTTGAGTTAGCACAAGGATCAATGAGTTTATGAAACTAAGAAAAACAGTGCAGAAAACTACCGAGTATCCAAGTATCCATACATTAATACATCTGAAATCATCGAAGTACTAGTAGGTGAGAGTACTTATAAATGCAAGTGGGCTAAGATGTCATAACTATGAGAAACAAGACAAAAACACCAGTAAATTCGCATGCACAACTTATATCATGGAACGAGATTGAACCTTTTATACTTCTTATAAAAAGAAACAATGTGAGTACACGTTTGATTTGTACTTTGGTGCTTTGTGCCTTTTCGCAAAACAGTGTAGGGATCTAAATCTGTTAGTGCTATCACAATACTAACACACCATATGATTGATCTATCATTCTTAGTTGATTTAACAAACTATTGGACGCATATAATTTTGCTATAACAACTACAAAGTCTTTAAGTCCCAAACAAGTTGGGGTAGGCTACAGTTGAAACCATAACGATCTCGAAACCTAGTCATGGTTTTGGAAACGTGGATAGCTAACTAACAGGCACCCTTGTCCATGGCTAGTTCTTTGGTGATATTCCATGTCTCTCTTCACGGACTCCTCCCATGTCAGTTTGGTCTACCCCGACCTCTCTTGCCATCATCAGCATGCTTTAATCTTCCCAAACCATCTTAGACGTTTTTGGACAAGCTTCTCAGTTGATGCTACCCCAACTCTATCACGCATATCATCATTTCAAACCCCATCCTTTCTTGTGTCTACACCTAACTGTTGGACATGTCACCTTTTAGCTTTCCTGGCACTCGTCACAGAGGACGCCAGAAGCTTGGCCCGCTTCATCCATTCGGTTTTGATATGATGGTTCACATCTTCATCATTTCACCATCCTTTTGCAACATCGATCCCAAATTTGAAAGGTGTCCTTGTGAGGTACCACCTGCCCATCAAGGCTAACCTCATCATGCCTAGTAGCAATGAAGCTTACTCAGTTTTAGGTCTACTAAGCCTAGAAGTAGTTAACTTTCTATTAACTCCCGTCTGACTATCATCGACTAGCACCACATCTTCTGCAAAGAGCATACACCATGGGATATCTCCTTGCATATCCCTTGTGACCTCATCCATCAGCGAAGTAAAAAGATAAGGGCTCAAACCTGACCCTTGGTGCGATCCAATTTTAATTGGATAGTCATCAGTGTCGCCATCACTTGTTTGAACACTTGTCACGACATTACCGTACATGTCCGTGATGAGGGTAAGGTACTATGTTCTGGTTTTGTGTTTCTCCAAGGCCCACCAAAAGACATTCCGCAATATCTTATCGCAGGCCTTCTCCAAGTCAATGAACATTGTATGTAGGTCCTTCTTTTGCTACATGTATCTCTCCATAAGTTGTCATACCAACAAAATAACTTCTATGGTCAACCTCCCAGGCATGAAACCAAATTGATTAGCTGTCATTCTTCTTAAGTGTTGCTCAATGACTCTCTCCCATAGCTTCATTCTATTGCTCACCAGCTTAATTCCATGGTAATTAGTACAACTTTCAATATCCCTTCTATTCTTGAAGATTGGTACTGATATACCCCGCCTCCATTTTTGGGGCATCTTGTTTGACCGAGAATGAGGTTCAAAAGCTTAGTTAGCCGTACTATTGCTATGTCTCCAAGGCATTTCACACCTCAATGGGGAGACAATTAGGGCCCATCCTCTCGGCTCCTTCTATCCTTTTTACATCATCGATCTCAGAGTCATGGATTCATTGTAGAAAACATCTGTTGGTATCATCGAAGGAGATGTCCAGCTCAATGGAAGAGCTCTCATTCTCTCGACTGAACATTTTGTCAAAGTACTCTAACCATCTATTCTTGATCTCCTCATCCTTCATCAAAAGTTGATCTGTTCCATCCTTGATGCCTTTGACTTGGTTGACATCCCTAGATGGCAGAGTCCTCGTTCTCTATACTGAACAATTTGTCAAAATACTCTGGCCATCTATTCTTGATCTCCTCATCCCTCATCAGAAGTTGATCTGTTCCATCCTTGATGCATTTGACTTGGTTGACATCCCTCGTCTTCCTCTATGCGATCTTGGCCACCTTATAGATTTCCCTTTCGCCTCCCTCGTGTTTAAATGCTAGTAGAGGTCGCCATAGCTCGCTTATCCCGCTAGACACACGCCCGAAAGCGGAAGTTAGCCACCACAAGCTTTTGTCGAGGGACAACATTCTCCAGGTATCACCTTACAATCTAGGCAAGCACGTGTATTTAATCTTCTCGAGAGGATGAGATCGATCTGGTTAGAGTGTTGACCACTGCTGAAAATCACCAGATGGAATTCTCTCTTCTTAAAATGGATGTTAGCTATGATCAAGTCGTAGGCTAAAGCAAAGCTTAAGACATCCTCTTCTTGACATCCCGTCGATCTTGGAGGATCTCCACCTAGCCGTAATTGGCCTGGACCCTGTAAATCCTAGGACTTGCCCCATATATAAGTGAGGCCTGGGGCTAGATCATCTAATCTTGATACACCTACGTGGTCCTTGGTGATTTCTCCATTCTACACCTCACCATAGCTCTCATATGAGGCTGCCACCACCAATAGATTCAAGCAGTAGGGTTTTACCTCCACCGTGAGGGCTTGGCACGGGTTGCTCTTAACCGAGGTCGAAATCCGTCTCCTCTTCTTGCGCTTGCGGTTTCCTTTGTGCCGTGAGTGCTCAGAATCGTCTCTTCGCCTGGGGGAATCGGCCCTATCCGAGTTCTTGGCAGATGTGCACTTTCAAGCAGTGCGCATGTTCTCCTCGCTGGTGGCGTAGTCGTTTGGCGATGTCGATGAGCTCGCTCATGATCTTGATCCTTGATCTGGCCAGCTTATGCCTGTGGTGCTCGTCCTACACATCGAGCTTGAAAGCTTGGACGACCTGCTCGTCAGAGACCTCTTCTAGAGGGTTCCTCTTGAGCCACCATGATATGTACTGGTGGATCGTCTCTTTGTTTTCTTGGACGCGATTTTTGAGGTCATAGGGGTTGCTCGACCTCTGGTAAGTGCCCTCGAAGTTGGCCATGAATGCATCCTCGAAGTCTTGCCACTCGTAGATCGAGTTGGCTGGTAGGCTGTTCAGCTAGGCCCTCGTCCTGCCAGCGACGTAGCGAAGCGTGTTTAGCTCATCGCCATCGGCCATGTTAACGGCCGTGAGGTAGTCGGCCATCCAGTGATCCGGCTTGGCATTGCATGTATACTTGTGAATATTCCGCACTTGGAATTTGTTCAGGAATGGGTGCTCGAGGACCTCGTAGGTGAAGCATCAAGCATGGATGCAGCTAAAAGGCAAGCTGAGCTGAGCACCTCAGGGTTCCCTCTGTATTGGTGTGCTTTGTCGGCGCAGAGAGCTCGGATGGTATCCCACCCGTCCGGTTGTCGCCCTAGCTGGTCATGGATCATGATAGGTCGAACAGGGTGACGGTCGGCTTTCGCTCGAAGCGGTGCCTGTCTCCGGGCCTTTGCACGATTCTCGGGCTGACACCTGGCCTAACAGGTTCGAGCTTGCAGTTGTGAGTGTGGTTGGGCCACGAAGAACTGGCATCGATGCGTAGCTCGGAGGTGGTCGCCAGTCGGTTGCGGGATTGGCTGGCCATGCCATGTTGAACCACCGTCGCCCTGAGCATGGCTTTGGCGCCGTTGAACTGTTCAACCACTGGGTGATCTAGCTCGAGCTGGATGTTGTTAGCTAGATCTGTAACCGCCATGAGGTCGCGATAGGCCATCACATCGTCGGGCTCCCCGTTTAGGTTAGAGGTATGAGCCTCCCGGGCTTGATTTGGCAAGATTACGGTCTCAGTGGCTGCTATGCGATTCGGCCGCTGATTTCAATTGAACTCTATGGTGGTTGCCCACCTGTCCTGTCTGGCAGCGAGGTGGCCGCACTCCCTCTGTAAGCGGAGTTGTGCCTGCGCAAGGGTCTTGCGTTGGGCTTCACAGGCCTTCGCTTTCGCGCTTTCGTCGGGGATCGGTGTGTGCAAAGCCGCTAGCTCGCCTCCTGCCGCCTCGGGGTTGACCTTGTCCTTGCCAGCACCATGAATAAGATGTTCCGCTCCATGCCAAGTTCAAATGATTTCCTTTGTTCTTTTTTATCACTAAGTTTGATCCCCAAAGGTAGGTGAGGCATTCGTTCACTCCTTGCAGCGCGCCAGTACCCCTGCAGCTTGATCGTGACGGCACCACCACCGTCGTCTCCCAGTTTGTCGCCGCCCCTTGCCGGCCTCCTCCTGTGCTACAACGGCAACAAGGCTCGAGCTTCCCGTTGCTTCGGCGGCACAAAACCGGTGTCTCCACGAACTCGGGGGCTTCAGCGACGGTCATGGGTGAAGCCATCTCCGGGGCGGGAGTCGGGCTTTGGATACCTCATAGCGGGGGATGTCTGGCTAGTCGACTTCAGCCATAGGACGACGGGAGCCACCTCAATCACTCCTTCCACTGGCGTCGTTTTCGAGTTAGTGGTTGGATTGGCCTTGGGCGTTCTTGCTGGCGTCGAGCCCACGATCGGCTCTGTACCCTTCGTCGTCTCCATCGGGTTTACATTGGGCTTTAGATCCACCACGTCCTTGAGAGGCGACATGGTGCACAATGGCGGAAGGTCCAAGACTTGGCCCTCCACGCCCAGTGTCATGGCCGGGGGAGTAGAGGAAGCCGATGCACCTTGCGTCGATGAGCCCGTCTCAGCCGGCCTGGTGAAAAATGTGCGGTGGGATTTGGCTGGTCGGCTCCCCTTCACTCAACCTCCTGGGCAGCCTGCAGGCAAATTGCTTTTGATGAGGACGAGACCGGGTCCAACCTAACTTATGAAAAAAGAATAAAGCTCGACAACTTACTTGCCCAACCACAACTCCTTGACGACACACATCTTCTTCCTTGGCGGTTGTGCGATGGTGGAGGAGCTCGGCATTGCTTCGCTTCGCTAGTGCTTCCAGTCGGCTTCCTCGAAGGTTGGTGTGTATGCTTGTGTCTGGGTTCGCAAATCAAACATCTCCGAGTTGCGGCTCCTCTTTGAGGTCTGCTGGGATATCAATGGGCCATCGTTGTCGCCGGCTTCCTCGTCGACCTCATCCTTGCCATCCTTGCTAATCTGGCTCCCCTCCAGATCGACGGCGGAATTTACCGGGCTCCTTGGCATGGACGACACAAGGAAAAATATAAGAAGCAGAGTCAGATTCAATTACTTACATTGGAAGGAGGATGCGTGCGCGAGTACGGCTCGACTCGGATGATTGTTGAAATGTCCTTCACCTTCACATTCACCACTAAGGCAGCCATCCTCTTGAGTGTAAGTTGGTCGTAGGGCTTCGCCATCGACTGGGTTGCGTCGTGTGGGCCCTCATACTCATACATGGGGTGAACCCATGCCTGAAGGGGTTGGATGCGCCTCTCCACCAAGTCACCAGGATTTGCTCCTCGGTGAGCCTGCCACATTTTAGGCGCATCACTTCCTGATGAAGCACTTCCACTTTAGGTGACTCGTCACTGGCTGAACCCAGGCCCCAAGATTGATGCCAAATAGGGGGCTTATCCAAGTATGGAGGCAACCCCGTCTGTCTGCCATGAGTCGACACGTCGGGGCAATGAAACCACCCCTATTCCACTTTATTCACGGAGTTGGGCAGCTCGAGCTTGAAGTAGGATCTAGGCTTCAGCTGAATGTCGGCTAAGCTGCAGTTCTTTTGCACCTTGACCCAGAAATGCCTTCGCCACAGGCCGAAATGGGGCCGGGTCCCCAGGAAACACTCACACATTGCAATGAAAGAGGCAATGTGGAGGATCAGGTTAGGCCTCACGTGATGAAGCTGGACGCTGTAGAAGAAAAGAAGCCCGCAGAAGGAACCGTAAAGCGCCAGGGATAAACCTCGTTGGACGGATGGCGTAAGAAGCACACGCTCGTTCGGCTGCGGCGTCGGCTTGACCTCCTCCTCTGCCGGTGCACGCCAATGGACTGCCGCCTGCCTCGGGAAGAAGCCATGGGTAATGAGTTTATCCAGCTGGTCCCATGTCACCAACGAGGGGATCCATTTCCCCTTAGTGGCGTTGGCTATGGGATGGTTCTTGCCTCGGGCGCCACCTCTTCTCCGATTCGCTTCAACACGCACCATTAGGCGTTACTAGTTTTGGTTTGTCCGAGAGTTAGGGAAGGGAAAGAAGATCTGCGCGTGGAGCTCTGTCTACGATGGCGGGGCAAGCACACGAGGAAGATGAAGATTGGCGAGCGCAGGGAAAGTGTCCGCTTGTCGTTGCGCCCCCTGCATTTTCTAGCCCCAAAGGAAACCCAAACGGTGCCCCACGCGCAGGACACGTTGCCACGTTTTCGTTGTGAAACCACCCGTCACGCCCACGGGCCGAGCGAATTGCGAGACGTGATGATGGCGGTACATGAATCTAGGATCCTAATGTACAATCCCCTCATTCAATGCGTCGGACGACGAGACCTGACTTCGCCGGGGCTCGCGCCACGCGCTTGACCAGATCGGACCGATTCAAGTCAAGCAGATTTAGTGGGTCTTCACTCGGGGACCGAGCTGAACCAGGCCTGGCCTCGGTCAGACATACGTTGCCATGACCTCACCCAAGATTCTTGATGCTTCGCGGCACCACCGGAGTTGGCCTTCTGATGTTGGCCCCTTGCGTCATCATGATAAGGCAAGGGATTCTCGTTTGTCCGCACCCGGCAGGGCTCACTGCTCAAGCCCATTAGTTTGCGGTGCAGGATCTGTTTTCTCTTCCAGGATTTCTCGGTAGTACCTCAAGACCTCTCCAAACAGTACAAGACGGCGTGCTCAGTTCAATTTTGACTTGGACGCAGCCGAGCTCATGACGTACTCGGGGGCTACTCACGGTGCCATCCCAGGAGCCACTACTCTGCTGTCGGCCTCATCAGGACACATCTATCTACTTGGTGCCCAAGGAAGGCATCCCAGGGATCTCGGAGGATCTCCACTTATGACCTGGAGCCTTGTAAACCGTAGGCCTTGTCCCCTAAGTGACGCCTAGGGCTAGATCATAGATTCCTTAGCGATCTCTCCATTGTACACTACACCATAGCTCTCATACTAGGCTACCACCATCAATACAATCAAGCAGGATTAGGGTTTTACCTGCACCGTGAGGGCATGAACTTGGGTAACTTCCTCGTGTGACTCTATTCTAGCCTTCCAGCTACGCGTGACATCCCATCGAGATTACTGCTGGTATTATGATCCGAGAATTCATGCTGCCATAACCAAAGCTGCGATGCACCCCTTCAAAACCTGTGTTAGATGTACCCACGTGGCCATTGAGGTCTCCTTCTATGACGAGCTTCTCGCCGATAGGTACACTCCTAACCATGTCCTTTAGGTCTCCCCAAAACTCCCTCTTGGTGCTGCTCTCATGGTGGCCTACTTGAGGGGCATACACCCTGATAACATTGAGAACTAAGTCCTCAATGACTGCTTGATCAAGATAAATGTGCCCCCCTTACCTCTTGACGTCTACCACTCCATACTTGACTCTTGTTGATCAAGGCACCTACTCCATTTTTGTTTGCACTGTCCCCGTGTACCACAGCTTGAAGCGGGTATCCTCCACCTCTTTCGCCTTCTGCCCCTTCCATTTGGTTTCTTGGACACATAGGATATCAACACCTCTCCTCGCCGCTGTATCAACTAACTCCCATAACTCGTCAGGGAGACAGGGACCCTATGTTCTAGCTACCTAAGCAGATCCTACTTGGCTCGGCTAGCTTCCCTTCGCATTCGTCGAGTCAGCTGCGATGATCCTTGCTCATTTTTCATTGCACACGGTCGATGATGTAGCGCACCACCACTTATCACCGTATCCAGATCAAGATACGGCGCGCCACAAGGGGGTGACAGCCCAGCCCTTGCCCATCTAATACCACTCCTAGGTTCAGATATGCCGCGTCGCTAAGGGTCATGCCCCAACGATTTTCTTTTGGGTTTCATCTCCATAAGAGTGGCTGAGTTTTGACGTTGGCTCGCCAAGTCTATCACAACCCTCCTCCTTTACCTGGGCTTGGGATCAGCTATGTTCAGACTACATAGGTGGAGTTACGCATATTCTGTTGCTGCTCTAGGTTATTCAGCTATCCAGTTCTTGCCCTGTTATATTATTCTCCAGATTCCAGATATTTTTGTCGGTGTCTTTTGAAGGTATGGTCATACATTCATGCACAGTGTGCATTTACATTACATGTACAGAGATTGAGGGATGAACCGTACAAGAGTAGGTACCAATTAGGAAAGTGAACGTATCCGTAGGCTGTTGTTTTCTATCTTTTCCTTTTTTTCTCTCCAAAAATCACTGGTTTAGCAATTGCATTATTATGTTTCTCTCCAAAAGAACTGCTGGTCTTGGTAGTGAGCAACCAGAAGCAGCGACTTAAAATTTTCTTCCACTGTCATTCCTTAGGCATGCAAATATTTGCATGGGCCCCTCTATCGGAGTTGCTACAACATGTAGCATTGTTTTTAAGGCGCCCCGCGTTAGGTGCTTAGGCCTCAGGCTGGTGGCTGCTCTCCTTAGGTCGCCTTACCGCCTTAAGAACAATGCCCTGTAGTAAATAGTAAATACTAGCTGTATGAATCTGCCTGATTATAGTCATCATCTGCACTGATAGGAACCACATTGTATTATGAGTTTTTGCCAATTGATGCAGGAGTACAGATGGTGAATCTAATGATTTACTTTACTGTTTGATCGTAAAGGCCAAAATCCAAAAAATAAAGTGTAATCTTGTTTCTATAAACTACAGATAGGGATTTGGGATGAGCGGAAGGTTTTTGGAACCCGTATTGAGAGCCTAAAAGTTGACATCCTTGGTGAGAACCCTCCTACATTGGATAACAACGATAATGGTTCAAATCCTAGCCCTAATCCCTCTTCAGATCCCAAAGCTGCTCGGAAGGATTCCAGTACATATATAAAAGTATGTTCCTACTTCTTGTCTGTGCCATTCTCCCTATGGGTTTCATAAATTGGAATGAATTTGGGAAAGCTCTCCTTGTTTGCCTTTTTGCTGTAGGAACTGACTGTTTCCGGGATGCCTGAAAAGATTGCGACTGCATATCAGTCTGTAGTTGATCAGTATTTTGATGAGGACGCATCTTTAAACAAATGTAAGACTACTGTTAATGTTTTGGAGAAGATGGACAAAGATGTAGATAATGCTTGTACCCATGGTAAGGATTTTGCTTGCTTCACTACTATAATGTTATAGACATCTGCAACTTCCTTTGTAGAATGTTTGGCACTATTCTCCTATCTTAGCCTGTGTTGTGTCATGGTTGTTCAAAAACTATTTTACATCCAGTTCCATGATGTACTATAAGTATTTGGGTGGTAGTGTTAAGGAAACTAGATGATACCCTGCAATATAAGAGTTGGCAGTATACAACGTGAATATTGGAGTAATAATATGAGAACTAAAACTGTAAATATACATGATTTATTGTGTTTGATAATTATATAGTTAAAATATTTATAAATATAAATAACATAATACTCCCCCCCGATCCATAGTAATAATATGACAATTAATATGGATCGGAAGGAGTAGAATGGAAATTCTCCTGCATGTTGAGGTGGATTTTTTCCTATGCATGGTTGCATGTTGAGGTGGCCTTTTCCCATGCATATTACAAGTTGAGGTGGCATGTTTGCATGTTGAGAGAAATAGGTTGCATGTTTGCATGTTGAGGTGGATTTCTTGCCATGCATGGTTGCATGTTGAGGTGGACCCTTTTCCATGCATGTTATGTTACATGGTGAGGTGGCATGCTTGCATGTTGAGAGAAATAGGTTAGTGGGGGCTAGCTATTTAGATATAGAAGATAGAAGATGCCAGTGAAGAATCCTTCTGTTTTTGAATGTGAACACTATCATATTGGTACATGGTACTATTGTTTCTAGAACATAATCTTTCAGTCAAGCTAAACAACAGTACCCAATTTGTCTTTGAAATGGAGAAAATTATAATGATCTAACTCCTCTGAGCTCAAGTAATGGTACAAGATTAGACCAATATCTTAAACACAACAGTAATCCAACTTGCAAATGGTTTCTCTGTTCACTAACTATGATTTGTTACTTTGTTAGGTAGATGCTATGGGATTTACTGCATATCTTCATCTAATTCATACATGTTATATGAGTTATGGTGTTGTACTTGTGTGTGTGCGAGTACGCACACTTTTGTTTTTGTTTCTTGGGGATTGTTGTAACTTCCAAAATATTAATAGCATGCTCCAATGTGCATGTCATGTTCACTGTCATGTTTGCATAACATTCTAGACTAAGTGGTTATAAAATGCATTAAGCACTGGTGACAGAAAATCGATTGATAGAGAATCATTTGATTATGCACTGTAATTGTTTATAAACGTGATTGTATCATGGTTTAGACACAATGCATGGAAGAAAACAGTTTTCTTCATGCACAGCATCTGTTCTTTTGAAGTGGCGGTTCATGCGTCGCTATTGTTTTTCGTATAGCACATCTGGCTGCTTAGTACATTGTTTTGCATGTGCTAATTCCTCTTTGGTGTCAACTGCGACACAATTATAGTTCTGTACGCCGATATCAATTATATTTTTTTTCTTGAGGTTTAGAGTGAAATATACTAGTATAATGGAAGGTTTCCTATTAAATGCTCCTCGCTGTGGAGTTTTTGGTCTTGCTCACTTGTTATAATCTGAAGCCTGAAGTAAAGTAATGGATATGAAAATATATAATGCTCTTACATTGTAAGACTTACATTTATTCTCTTGATCATAATCGATAAGAATATGTAGTGATAATAATTGATTCATTCTTTCCCTAGGTATTCCTCAAGCATCATCATTGGTCTCTGACCTTCAAGAGCAGGAAGCAGTCCTCAAGAAGTGCATTGAGCAACTTGAAAGTGTCGACAGAGCTAGGATAAACCTGATTAATCAACTAAAAGTAGCTCTCAGTGAACAGGTCTTCAGCACCTTTTTCTTCTTCCAAATGTTTTACCCTGATAGCATCATATTGTCTTGCTTACAATAGGAAAAAACCTTAGCAAAGTGGATGCTTCTACTATCTCAGCTACTGTGTGCATTGTTAACTGTGCACATTCTCTCACCTCTGTTACAATAAAGTATGGCGGGGGAATGTACACAAATCTCAGGGCATATCAATAGTTGCGGTAGTGGAAGAACCCATTCATACAAGCACAAAATCCTTCTTTGGCTTGCAATTTACAGAGCTTTTATGTTTTTTTTGTTATATAATAGGAAGGAAAGTCGGAGCTTCTTCGCACTCAGTTGCAAGTAAGGATTTTTCGCTGATATCATCTTACATGTTATTGTCATATTCATTACTACGTTGATATTCCTGCAAAATCATGTAGAAAGCCAAATCTGCTGATTTTTGGTACTGATTAGAAGTAATTTGTTTGGTTAAACTCCAAGATTGTGTTGTGCGTTTTCTTGGATCGGTTAGCTTCCTTGTTATGAACCTATGATACATGTTTGCCTTGTGCTAGCTGTTCTGTCCATGTTGCGTAGATCTGGGTACCATTCTTGAAGCTTGATGTTATCTATGATGCCCCATGGCAGGCAAGGCATAGCTAGAGTTTTTCTTGGTCATTGACATCTCTTGGTCATTGACATCCCTCAAACTCTCAAAACTGTCTAGAACACACCCCTCCCACGAATTGGCTGGTTCAAACCCGGTTTTGCATTTCGTGTGTCTGGGGCACGAAATCCCAGCTCTGCAAATTTGCACCACCGCCCGTTCCGCTCTGCTGTTTTCAGATCCTGGAGCCTGACTGTTCGTGCGCTCCAGTTGCAGAGTTGGGTTACTATGATGTATCTTGTTATATCTGCTTCGAGAGAATTCAATTGTACAACACCTTGGGTAGTCTGATATGTATAAGGTTGTGTCCGTCTACGGTGCCCCCAGTCGAGGTAGCCATTGGATATATCTGTGCGATTGTATGTGCTGATTGAATGATGTGACCATGGTTGATGGCCCCATGCATATATGTGTTGTTACCAATTGCAGCTTCTTATGAAGCTAATAAGCTCGTATCAGAAAGTTCAGAGGTGGAGAACCTAGACCAATACTAATACTAATAATGCTACCTCCGTCCGGGTTTAAAGGTCCGGCTAGCCACGAAGCGTCGTCCACTTTTACATGGTCTTAGCAGCCTTGGTACTTGCATGCATAGTTTAGTGCTGTTCTTTCATTGGTCGCATGAAAAGCAGAGAGAGAGAGAGAGAGAGCGCTGGGCCCTAGCTGCATGCAACAGAAGGCTTAATTGTTCTGTAGCCATCAATTTTGTCCGGAGCTGCACCGTGCCTTTATCCTTAACACCCCCCCCCCTCCCTCCCTCAAATGCAAAGGCTATGCAATAGCATTACATCCCCGGTTGAGGTGGCCATTGCA
>NC_041387.1:168948086-168962632 GCF_002162155.2 Triticum dicoccoides | reverse complement strand
GCCTATGCAATAGCATTGCATCTGCAGAAGTATACCACTAAAACAGATAATGAAAACCCAAAAATCCATGTCTTGAGAGTGTTTGTAGCATGGAGTCTTCAAAGACCTGTTGAGTCAAGCCAAAGGGGGAGAATCGAGAAGATGGTGCATCAAAGGAAACTGGCTCAACCTCGCACGAAGATGGTGGTGCACCTTCCATCAGTGCTGTCCGGTGATTCTTGATGGTGGTGCACCTTCCATCGGTGCTGTGTGCTCATCCATTAGTTCCTCTTTTCCGCTGCTCCTCGTCGTCATCTCACCTGCACGGCCTCCTCTGCAGCCTCTCTTGCAAACATGACGGCTCATGCATCATTGTCTGCTGTGTTCTTCCTAGCTTCTAGCTTTCTATTTTCCTTTGCGTCCACCAAGTCCGTTACTCTTCTGTGTTTCTCATGCCATGTGGGTCCACCAAACCATTCTATGGCAGCTTTCTTCTCTGGTCCTAGCCCTTTCTATACAACTTTTGTGGCCTTTCTTGTCCTTGTTGTCTTCTATAGGGATTTCATGGCCTCCTTCTGCATCGTCGTCGATCTATGTCCATTTTCTTTCTGCCGAGCTTCTTCCGCCTCCGGTTTGCTACGATTTCTTGCAGAAATGATTCATCCTCTTGATGTGCCATCTTCTTTTGACAACCCATCTTCTCTTGATACTTAAATTGTATCTTCGCCTATGTTGCTACACGCGATGAAGACGGTTGCCAGAGAGAGAGGGAGGGAATCCTAGAAGGGGGGCAGCGGATCGAGCTCCCCGGCGAGAACGCAGCCATGCGAGGCGGAAATGCGGGCGACAATGATGGCCTGGGCAGGAGATGCACTAGAGGATGACGGTGCTCAAGAAGATCAACCTGGATGTGCCAAGTGCAGCGGGGTGACGGGGACTCTGGCGGCATGGGAGGCACCTGGTGGCAGTCGTCGGTCAATCTTGGAGACAACAGCCGAGGCGCCATGGCATGGAAGACAGTGGCGGTGGCATCCTGGTTGAAGACGAATGCGGCGTCCTTGGAGCAAGGCGAGTTGGTTTGCACAAAGGTGAGTACGAGTGAGTGGAGGCGTGCAGATGACGGGCCGGCGGTGGAGCACCGTGAGCAGCAAGATGGTGGCCGGCCTGTGGGTCGATGGGGAACAACATCGCCCCTGGCGGTCGATGTAGGAGACGGAGAGTGGCGGACATCGTGGGAGCGAGCGCTTCGATCGGGAAGATTGGCTTGATGTAGGGTGCTGGCGAGTTACTGGGACCGGTGATGCTCGATTGTTGAGGCAGCGAACAGGAACGATGAAGATGAATGGCCAGGGCCGATCCAATCAGCGAATAAGACAAGCATGATCCTGATCATGAGCTTTCGGTAGTAGCTTTGATCTAGATGGGATTGGGACAAGAGCTTCGAGCGGAAGATAATCTAGACAAGACGAGACCGAAAAAAAAGAAAGGAAAACGAGCGGGAGGACGAGTTGCGGTGTCCAAAAAATCTCTAAACCTGGGCTTATGATACCATTCTAAATGAGTAACTTAGATTTATTGCATTGCCCAAGGGGCGAATATTACAAGGGACTTGGCTTACATCTAAACTAATGCGAATACGCAAGGCCCTAGACCTATAATACTAATAATAATACTCCTTAACAGAGGTCAGGGATAGGTTTGGATAGATGTATATATAGGGCAATGGCCCACGTAGATGTCAGCTCAAACGTATGTTATTTGCAAATTTAAGCTGAAAGTTTCAAACATTTATTATACTTATATGTAGCATCTTTTCCTGTTAATGTATTGCTCGATTTTTCTATGGAGGCACAATTGATTCTATTTAACACTGGTAGCTATCTTTATCACCGTCTTTTCTGCCTATGTGGCACCGTAGCATTTTAGCAGTTATTCGTGGAATTACTAGTGATTTATGGCTAATCCTTTAATTTATTGACAAACAGGTTGCTCGAGCAGAGGCTGAACATGCCATGCAACTCAGACAACGTCTTGGTGGTGCTCCTGTTACGAATGGTCCAGGATCTAGTTCTGGTCCACCCATGATTACATTCCCATCAGAGCAAACAACTGCTGCGATGCAGAATTCAGAAGCAAGTCCTATATCTCCTCAGTTTCAGCCGGTGCATCCAGCAACCTCACCTCCCACCATGACCAGTGCTATGGGTGATGAGCCCAAGATAACAGCAGCAGCTATGGCAGATAAGCTTGCATCTTTGTCATCTGGCCAGCAAGTGCTGTCCTCCATTTTCTCATCCCTTGCTGCTGAACAAGCTGCTTCCATAAATGGTGGTTCATCTTCTGGAGAACTCTCTGCAGGGCCTCCCGGCTTTGACAGACCAAAGAGGCCTAGACTTGAGCAGCAGGCTGGTGATACGGGGGCTCCCCCTTTCTTTGCCCAAGTACCACAAGTGCAACAACAGATTGGAGCAGTACCTACTTCTCTTGGAAGCACACAGTCACCAGCGCAGGCTAACCAAGTACCAGGTTCATTTGCGCCACCTCCATTACAACCTATGGTACCGCAACTTATGCAGCAGTTTAGTCAAAATACTGGAGGTCCTGGAGGAATGTTCGGAATGATACCCTTTGGGATGATGGCTGGCTCTTTGCCACCTCCACTTCCATTGTTGCCGGCAGGTTTTGCAATGCCAAATGGACCACCTCCTCCACCTCCTCTGCCACCCATTCAGCAGCAGCAGCAGCAGTCTCCACAGGCACCACAGCAATCTCCAACATCAACTGGATTCTTCCAAACTTCAAGCACTGGGTTTTTCCCTCCAGTTCAGGTGCAGCAATCTCCATCCGTCCAACGGCAATGATGCTATATTACAAATGTCGGGGTATAAAGGCAGCACCTTGTGCTATCTTTGTACATTAACAATAATCCCCGAGTATTATCCGGTTAGGTTACAGGTCCTGTAGGAGAAACAGGATCACTGCCTATGAAAATAGGCGTACGGCTTGTGTGATGTATAACTGTTCCTTTTGGTCTGAGAAGTTTGCTCGATACTTCCTGACCATATGAAGTAGTTAGACTTTTCTTTGCATAGCACGTTAATTAGCTCAGAGACAAACAAATGGGTGATACTGTTGCTTAAATTGTTGTTGCCCAATGATATTAACATTTTAGGGCTCCTCGGTCGTAGAACTTACCGATAGATGGGATCTGAACTGTAACTATTTTTCATATACTCATATTGTTGTTCACGTTTATTTGTTATTACTCCCTCCGTTCCAAAATTCTTGTCTTAGATTTGTCTAAATACGGATGTATCGAGTCACATTTTAGTATTAGGTACATCCGTATCTAGACAAATTTAAGACAAGAATTTTGGGACGGAGGGAGTATAATTTTGTAATGTTCGTCCTGCTGTTTTTTTTCCTTCTTCATTTGATTACTTGTGGACTCATTGGTGTTGCTGCTAGTTTATACAGTAGCATGAAGGATGTTTGATTTAACCGTGGTGAAGGTTACACGCAACTCATTGTGTAAATTTAGTGGGGCTCGCCGGAAATCTAACGGGATACAAGAAACTCGGATTTGAGGTAGTACAGGTCAGATGAATTGAATCGAATTTTCTTGTGATGGTTGTGGCAAAACTTTCAAAAAATATTCATTGACATGGACAGATGATCTATCCGGGGTCACATCAGTACTGGAGCAAACTGTCTCCTCTCAAAAATTGATACACACTAATTATTTCCTGGCACTAGATTACACATGCCCTAAGATAGGTTAGTCTTGAATAATCTCTACAAGTGAGAGAGAGAGTGATATCTGCAAAAGATATTACATATGCTACAGCTAGAGCTGATCAAAGAGAGAAGGAAGGAGATTCAGTTCCCAACTAATTGTGATTTTTGTTGGAGCCGCTCTTGGGAAATTTCCTCATGCTGGCGTCGAACCCCACCTCCACGGGCTTGCCGTTCGCCGCCGCCGGAAGAGGATCGCCCTTGATGTGGAACTCGTTGGTCTCCATGCCCACGGCCGTGGTGGGCCTGGGTTGTGCGGCCAGCAACAACCTCCTTGCCGCAGGACCGCGGCGACCCTGCTGCCACAGCCACGGCGATGCTGTCGCGTCCAGAGACATGGCGGCTGTTGTCGTCGACGGCGTGAGCAAGAGGAGATGGAGCAGGAGTATGGAGGCGAGGAGGCAGGAGACGACGACGGCGACGCTCCGGCGGTTGCCTGCAGCCTGCAGCTTAGTCTTCATGGCACTTGATCGAACCGTAAGGTTGTAGACTTGGAGTGTGGTGGGAGTTGAAGAGTTGGAGCTGTAGTGTTGTCTTCTACGGCGCGCGTATATAATGCTCAAGTGCACGCAGCTTCCACTGGTGGATCGGGCGGAGTACGTGGGAACATGGAGTGAACATGTGACGCCATGTCTTAAGTTATACTAGTCGGGAATGGAGCAAAAGAGAGTCACGGAGCATATGGGGCGAGCTGTGGGAACATGTCACCCCGAGATCTGGATCCATTTCCTCCATTCCAGCCAGCTGATTCATCCACATTACGAATTCTGTAGAAACTAATACTAGCGCTACATAGGATATATGTGCAGCGCCCCGGTTTTCCAGTACGTTGCCACTTTACATGCATCGAGTTTACACTGGCGAATATCACGGGAGGGCGTTGTTCGTTCGTTCGGACTTGGCGCCAAGGCCGACCATGTGATGCTTATCTTTGACTAATAATCCACCGCCGTCCGGCCGAAATACCTACGATCTTCCTCTTCTTCGGAGCTGATCTTTTTGACTGGTTTCATGTGATCAGATGGAACATTCATCATCCATTTTCTATGGCACGCAGAGCATAATATCAAACCAGTGTGACAATGCATCCTACAGATTCAGATCGGCTGGGGTAGCTAGCAAAGTGCTTAATTATATAAGTATAGGTGTGGTAGATCGTGGAGGGGTACGGCCAACCGGGTAGTTACAAACGTATCATACACGGATGCACTGTTCCTTGCATCTGTAACCGCAGCAGCTGTATGGTCTGGACTCATCATACTAGCATTATATCAAGAAACATTTTTTCTTTTTTCAAAATATCTCAAGAAACAATGAAAAAAAAAACATAGTGTATCGATCAAGTTTGGAAAGTTGATTCATCTCAACACATGCTGCTACAGTTAATCTACTTCTATATATTGTTAACTGAACTACCAGTTAATTGAAAATGTGATGATCCTAATGAGCGCCCAATGGAGTACCTATAAAATGGCAGTGATCTGATCTCCACATGGAACAAGGTTGGCCATGGACCATCTGCCTCCTCAGTCCGCAGATTTGACCAGCTAATTCAGCTGAGTTAATCACCCAGCATTTTCCTTGCATCGCTTCTCTCCAATCATTGCCACCTTGTTGGCCTCTTCTCTTGGAGTTGGAGACTTATTTGGATGATCCATGTTTCACATGCAACTGGTCAAGGACTCAAGGGGCTAGTCCCTCTACGGATTTGACTAGCCATTGGCTAAGTTTATAAACTGCCCTGGTGTTTCTTGTTCATGGCCCAGTCATGCATCCAGACATTGTCTTGGCCTTTTTCTCTTGGACCACTGTGAAACATGGCATACTGAACATGGGGCATTGGGTTTAACATAATATGATACGTACTTACTTAGCATTGTTAGGAGGGGCCGGAGAGCTAGGCACTTATTGTCTGCATTTCTTAAGTCTTTCTAGATGGCCACAGATTAGAAGGGGGCTTCTCAAGTGAAGACAAGTATATGTCCTCTCTTTTGAATTTCATTTCCTCTGGGAAAATTATGAATTCGCATTGAACTCCTCTATGACATCGCTGCTTTACTGACCTACTCCATTGTACTAAAAAAACAACGGAGGTGTGTGGATGTAGAATTCATGAAATTACTGTACAAGTACTAACGAATAGGAATTAGAGCATAAAAGGGGATGTAGCTCAAATGGTAGAGCGCTCGCTTTGCATGCGAGAGGCACGGGGTTCGATCCCCCGCATCTCCAACATTTTTCTCTTTTTCTCATGAAAAAACATCACCATTTTACAGTTCTCTTCTATCTTTTACTTGTTGTATAAGGGGGGACAAGGAGATGGCCTGAGGTTCGATATAATGCTCGAGTTCATTGTTTTGCAAGGTAACGCGGCACACATTTAGCTTTTTTATGTATCAAGGCAGAACCAGTTAAAAGCTAGATTTAGCGTTTTGTTGTACTGTTGGTTATAATGGTTTCATTAATTTAAAGTCGTACGCCAGCCTCTTTTCTAAAAAAGATTGCCAAGGGAAGTGACCTTTTATACTACTTGGTGGGCAGGGGCATTGGCTCCTGTTTTTTGAAATGATTCAAAAATCGTATTTACAAGTTTCAAAGAAATTAAAAAAAAAGAACTGCACAAACTTATACATATTCACAATAGATCTGTGAATTTTCGTTCAAAAATATAATTTGCAAGCTGCACAAAATAAAAAAAATCCCAGCCCAACAATAAACAAAGACTGGCTCATTTTCATGTACATTTTTGTTTTTTTGCCTACATCACGCGTGAAAGTATATTGTTATGAAAATTTTCTTGAACGTGTTATATGTGTATTTGTACAAAAAAATTCTAAAAAAATGGGCGTTGTTGAATTCTTTTTTTAAGTCCACATAGTGCCCATCCACCGTTGGGCATTTCGTTATACTACCTCCATTCCTAAATTTAAACTGGGGCAGTTTAAATTTAGGAATGGAGGTAGTAGAAGCACGCGATCCTACTAGACATGGAAGGAATAAACTTAAAAATATGATGATTATTTTTATTTTCTTCTAATCTTCTATTTCATACAAATATTACATGTTCCCGGAATAAAACACTCCTGCAGATAACTTTTGTAACAAACACTTGCATGTGTATCTTTTGCTGCACAAACACTTACAAAGCGCTTGATGCCAAAACCTATATGAGCAAGTATCTTTTCAAGGTATCACATATGAACCGAATATGTGATGGCCAGTAATCTTTACATGGCGGCCCATCTTGAACAACAATAAAAGAATGAGCAGCATATTTGGCAACCTTCCCCCTTTCAGGTAAAGACCAGATAATGCTATCTCCTTAACATTCTGAACGATGGCAGATTCTGAACGCTTGAAACACCTCCAATTGTAAGCTCTTGCTCTAACTGGCCTAGTGTGGACTTCAGAACCTCCTGATAGTAAGATGAAAGAAAGGTCACCAATTGAACAATGGTAAAGGAACAAGAAACCATTAGCATGCACACAACGCATCGTGTATAAAGAACGCTCACGTTGAATTCCATATAACTAGCTCTCCTTGCAAGCCACTGAGCATCGAGCATCTGAAAAGCTAGGCAGAAAAGGTTATCGAAAGCCATCTCGTCATCTTCAAGTAGTTGAGCAAAGCCAACTCTTGCTTTTGAGCTCCTCCTATTTTCTGCAAAGAAGCAAAAAAAAAAAAATCTTCACAGGTTGATCTGCTTAAGGAACCAAACTACACATGCAATCAAGGGAGAGTACTAGTCACAGAAAAGCGAAGAGCACAACGTGCAACCGACCCCCGACCCCCGCGTCCCTCTCTGAGGCGACACGGGGGGAACCCCATCTGCCCCGCCGCCGGCGCCCCCTTCCCCGCCTCCCTCCCTCGCCGCCGTCGTGGTCCGCTGCGGGGCAAAGCCCTGGCAGTGCCGGCGGTGGCGGGGCATCTCCCCGGAGCAGCTCCCCTCCCTTCCCCAACGACGGCTCGGATCTGCCTGCTGGTGCCTTGGCAGCATGGTGCGGTGGAAGCACGGTGGCATCCCTGCTCGGCGCCGGAGGTGGTGGGGCGCCTGCTGCCGGTGGTGCTGCCTCGACGGCTGGTGCAGCCCGGGACCTGGGATCAACCTTGGCTGGATCTGGGCGGCGGGGTTCGGGGCTGTGACCTCTGTTAGGCGTGGCGTGGTGTTCCCGTGGCTCTGCTGCGACTCGCTCCGGGGGGTGGTTGGCTAGCGGTGGGTTGGTGGTGCTGGCTGGCGGCGCCCGGAGCGCGGATCCGGGGATCTCGGTCCGGATCTGGTGCGTCTTCGACGCTGGCCAGCGTGGTGCTCACGGCAGGGAGTGCGGCGGTTGTCTCCGGATCCTTGCGTGGAGCGTAGCAGGTTCGAGGGTGTAGTTGGTGCACCGGCACTGGCGGTGGCGGCGGCGCGAGTGCAGCCATGGCGGCGGCGGCGCTGCGAGGCCTTGCCAGGAAGGGTCTTGGCGGGCAGCGCGCGTTCGGTTGCTACCGTGTGAGGCGTGCGGCGATGCCTCGGCGGTGTGGGTGCCGGCGTGTGGTCAGAGGTGCGAGTCGGATCCATTCTGGTGGCAGTCCCCTGGTGCGGGTGAAGGCCGCCGTGGTGGAACTGGCTTTGCACCGGTCGGTGGTTGTTGCGGCTCCTAGTCGATGTTGAAGGGGATGGCTTTTGGCGTGTTCCCTCGGCAGTGAGGGGGGCTTCGATGGCAAGTTGTTGCGGTGACAGCGGTGCGAGGCATCTGATCGGGACTGGCCGGGATCTTGGAGACGTGGAGATGTGCAGTACTACGGATGAAAATCCTGTTCGGTTGCGGCCGAACCGGCATTTATGGCACCTGCGGGTGTCATTCACCTTCCTGGAGGCTTCGTCGAGTGCAACACCATCTTCCTCGCGACCTCGTATCGGCAACTGTCTCCGGGGCGAAAGCCTTGATTCGTAGGATCGGCATGATGGCAACGTCTTTGAGGTTGTTACTCTGTTGGGAGCATTGTGCTGGGAGACTCAAGGTCCCATGATGCGCTCCTCCGGTGTTCACCGTTGCCCGGATCTTTCTCCTCCGACGCCATGTACGGTCGTCGCTGGCTAATCCAAGGAAGCTGGAGTTGCTGTTCTTCGGAGGTCTTCAGTGTCGGCCGAGACGCGGCGAGGGGCTTGGTGTTGGGCAGGCTTTTTGTGTCTTAGCTGTGTTGTTGTGTTTGGTTGTCCTTGTTCGTATCGAGTGTGGAGTTGGTCACATTCGTTGTTCGCAACGAGTGGTAGACGTTGTTGTATGTCTTATTTCTCTTCTTCTATAAAGCTAAGGTACGCAATTTGCGTACGGAAAAAAAAGCGAAGAGCCAAAGACTCCCAGGGGCGACTCGGGTGGCGAAACCCTAGCCGCCACCCAAGCCGCCTCCCTCCCCTCGCCGCCGCCGGAGGATGCCGGCGGGCGAAGCCCACGTCGGTGGACGGCGGCGGTGGGGCCCTTGTTCGCATGCTCGCGCGCAGGTGTTGGGTGCGCTGGAGCGGCGGGAGCGCGCGGTGGCGTGGCGGACGGCGGTCTGCGCGCAGGGGAGGTCGAGATGGCGCAGTGCGCGCGTGCGGTGGAGCTGCCTGGCGACGGCTGGCCGCTGCAGCGAGCGGCAGAGCTGCAGGCGCCCAGATCTGGGCCGCGCGGGCCCGCCCTGGCCCGCGTCAACCACTCCGCCCCTGCCCACCCTTCTCCCTCCTCCCACCCCTCCCGGCCGCCGCCAGTGGTCGCCCGCGACAACTCTGACGGTTGCTGCGATGCTGTGCCCCGGCGGATCCTGGTGGCGGAGGCTGCGGGCCGGCGCAGCGGCGGCGCGGTGCAGGTGACTGCTGTCGCCTGCTGGACGCGCTCCCGGCGGTGGCCGGCCTGCTGGCGCTGCGCTGGCCGGTGCCCATTTCTGCGACCGTCGACGTTCCTAGGCTTCCCTCCTCCATGTGTGTTTGTCTTCTCCGGCGTTCTCTGCCATGTCCGGTCTGAATCTGCATCTGAGGTCCTTGCTCATGGGTCGGGGCGAAATCCCCGCGCGGCGATAGCCTGCGCTGTCAACGGCGACGCCCGAGGGTGCCGTCACCTCCTTGGAGGCGTTGGCATGACCTTGACCGGACCTCCTCCTAGAGCACCGGGAGAAATCCTAGGTCCGGCCTCCGGACCGGGCAGCGGCGGCGTCTCAACGCCGTTACCCTCTTGATGGCGCTGCTTTGGTTGCATGCGGAGTTTGATGCGGCAGATGGTGGCTGGCGTCGACGGCTGCACAGGGAGCAGGTCGCAACGTATGCCAGCGTCGGCGCTCCCCCAACGAATGTTACGCCAGTTCCTGCCAGGCCCTGCCTTTCACCCGCCGACTCCTAGGCACATGGGTGTGTGGTACGTTGGTATGGGCAGTCCTGGAGCTGCAATCGTCCCTGGTGGTGTCTAGCAATGGCGGTGATGCTGCCCTGTTGCTCCGAGTCTCGGCGCCTCGCCATCTTTGGCTGGAGGTCTGGCTGGGCGAGGCCTAATGTCGTTGTGTGTTGTAGTTGAGGGCACCTCCTTACCTACTTGTAGTCGCTTGGTGAGGACGGTGTGTGTGTGTGTGTGTGTGTGTGTGTGCGCGCGCGCGCGTGTGTGTGCGTGTGCGTGTGTGTGTGTGTGTGTCCCTCCTTCCTGGAGGTTGTACCCCCGATGTCTTCCTGTTCAATGCAATGAAACGCAAACTCTTTTGCGTTTTCTCGAAAAAAAAGGGAGAGTAGATTTAAATGAAGATAAAGCATTTTGACCAGTTATTGCATTCACTTCACCTGATTGTAAATCCAGCATTTGACCTAACATATAAGATACATTTACGCCAGCTACTGCAAAAGGATATTCCCATTCAGCTCTCTCACCATCTGCCTTGTGTAATAGCCGATGAAAGGAATCCTGCATGTTAAGCAGGTATTCAGCATTTAACCAGATTGAAATACCAACTAACAGTGGATTTATAAGGAGCAAGTGCCCATGATGAACAGAAACATACTGGGTAATTTCTTGCAAAATATATTAGATTTTCCAAGGACATGAATCCCCCAGACCTGCAAGCATCGGATAAGCTCATGAGAACAGTCATCTCAGTTCAAGTGAGTAGTGACGTTGAAAGAGAAAAACAGCAGATAGCTTCTTAAAATATGAATAGTTGAAAAAATGAACCTAAAATCTGTTGCTGGGTCAGAGTTCTGCCAGCCCATTTCCTTCCATAGATCTGATTTCAGAGGAGGAAGTTCTCGGTTAGGATAAGCCAATCTCCAAAGTTCTTTTAGTGCATCCTGTAATGGGAGAAGTAGCATGCCGTTCATGAATATAAGCATATTAACATATTAATGATTTAAACTAGCATTGACTTGCTCAAGAGCAGAAAAAATGCCACATAAACTAGATAAAAGATGAGAACCTGGTGCTTGACAGCGGAACAATCAAATGGCACATTTAATCTTTGTCTCAAGAATTTTAATCTCTCCTCCTATAAAGTAAATTAAAACTGTCAAAAACATAATAACATGTCAAAAGAAATTAAACAAATGTAAACACTGATATAACAATAATGTTGGCGGCATTGCTTCCCTGAAGGAGGTAGAAATTAAGCACACAAGTCAATATCCAAATGATAAAGCACACATGAGAAAATAGCAACAAATGTTCCATCAATATGCCAACATTTTGTTCATGAACGTAAATGCGCAATTAAGTAAGAATATTTTCTATTGTTCACACCCGAAAAGATATTTAGACGAGGGGCAAATTAAACGTTGTGGGGTTCATGAAACAACCAAGTCCTCCAAGAACTTAAGATGTTATAGGCAGGATGGGAAATTGTACCCCGGTTTTCAGCCAAAGGTATCAAATATCTCTAAGAATGTGCATCAAATTACAGGTGGCGCTTAACACACTCCTACTTCATAAATTTGCACTTACAATAAAACCTTTCCGTGTTCAATATACAACATTTCAAACAAAGAACACAAAATCTGCAGGTGCCACAGTACCTGTAATGGACTGAGGTGAATTAGCATTGTCTGTGCATTTTGTGAACTTTGGGGAGCACGGGAGCAATCAAAGAACCTTGCTAGGAACGAACCAAACTCCGAAATAGCATTTACTGCAAAGAAAAGCAAATCTTCAGAGCATTAAAAGCCTACAAGGAAGAAACGACAATAGCAAGCACAACATATTATTCAGAAAGGTATATCCGCGTAATTTATGCATAAATGAGATGTCAAAAGAAAATTACGCACAAATGATTTCAGCTTAATTAAAATCCTCACTAGCTTATCAGAACCTACACAGTCAATGTTGCAAAAGGGAAGATCATGAAACAGGCATATGTTTTGAAGAACCGGGTACATTAGATTCAAGTGATAGTGAGATGATTGTTTATTCTCAGGTAATAAGTACAGCATGTGGCCTTTCTGGATCGAAGCTAGTGACAATTACCTATCTTTCTTGCAGACTGAGTAATAAAAGTAGATACAATATGCACCCAATGAAGGCACTCGCGTGATTTTCCATCCCAGAAATCCGGTATAGGCTCATACCCCTTCAAGAGACGCAGAATCAAGGACATTAGGAAAACACAGAAAAAAAACGCTGTCAATAACCACAATTCAAGCAATTCAGGGGACGCTACTAACCTCCGATTTATTCCCCTGGGCACTATTTCCTAGAAGAGGTGCTGTGACAGATTCCGGCATTGTTGTTTCCATATGTCTCTCTCTTTCTTTCTCGGTAGGCCTCCTCCTTATAGCTTTCGAGGCCATTCTACTACTCAGATGATTGCGAAAGGCATGGTACCTGCTAGACAACAACAAGTATAGAACAGTGTGATTCACTCCACTCCATCCAGCAGGAGATAAACAAAACCTACTCCCACCATACAGAAATATAAGAGCGTTTAGATCAGGGAGTAGAATTCAATTACATCAAGCAATAATATCCAGTGGCAACAGCTTTAGACCTCTCATTTGGTCCAACACGCACGACCTAATGAACAAAGCTACGGAGCTAGCCAAAATCAGCTCCTGGTTGTCGCCGAGGAGACGGCTAATGGGACAAACTCTACAAGGTTACGAGTTCCGCATCTACTTGGGGCGTGAGCGGTCGCAGATGAGATCGAAGAGGACGAACTGCAGCTAGAGGGAGGGAGACGCTGCATCGCGGCGCGTGGGTTGGGGATCTGCTTACCCCGCGAGCGAAGAGTGCTGTCTGGTAGGGGCGATCGAGATCCGCCTCTGATTTTTCCTTGTGCGGGGAGGGACGAAGTGACGACGGCGCCGGGGTCGGAGGAGGGGAGTCCTCCAGGCTGCGCGCCGGCGATCTGGACAGGATAGGACACTGATTTTCTTTTTTCGTTAGGGGCGTTTCTGATAAATTGTCATTTGACCTTGGAAAAACAAAAATACTAATTCAGTGCATAAAAGGCCACTTGTTCGCGCCACCACTCCGATCACCGACTTTCTTGGGGCTGCACCGTCCCTGTCCTCTTCTCAAACCATCACAAACCGTCCGAATCAAGCAGTCTATGAACATTTCTAACCAATCCCCTATCCCACGTTAGAGGAGTAAAAATCGATTTTACTTCCTACATGCACCTAAACAATCTCCAATCCGTTGTAGTGGAGTACAAATTATCCTTCGGTGCCTCTCATTTCCCTACATATACTCGGTCATTGCGGCTCTGAGTAAAAGCGGCGCCTCTCCATCGCGTCGCCCCCATCGCTGCATTTTGCCGGCGCGCCTTCCGGCCCCGCCGCTACCTCGTTGACCTCCTTGGCCCTCGCCCCCTTATGCCCGACGTCGAGCCCGTTAGGCCCTCGCTGCCGTCACCAGAATCAAGGTGAAACGTCGCCGCTGTCACCATAGCAATTTGTTGGATTGCTTCGAAACTTCTTCATTTCTGTCAGCCACCGCATCTCACCTTGCTTGCACACCGCTGCAGGTCATTCGCATGTGTCGCCGCCCACCAGTTTGGTCTAAGCGACACCAGCCGGCTGGTGCACCACCACCGCACCACAAGTGTTCGACGAATTCCCTAGGTGCATTCTTTTTGTTACTTTCTTTTCAAACCAGTCGTTTGAATTGGACATAGTCGTTTGAAATGTACATGAAGAGGTTGAGGGAGATGGTCTTCGAGGACATGTGTAACGCCCCGGATCCATTGCGCCAGGTGTCTGCCAGTTATTCGCCGTCGTTGCCATGTCATTTACTTGCGTGTTGCATTTTGTCATGTCATTATGTGCATTTCATTTTGCATACGTGTTCGTCTCATGCATCCGAGCTTTTTCCCCGTTGTCCGTTTTGCAATCCGGCGCTCCTATGCCCTCCGGCGTTCCCCTTTCGTCTCTTGTTGTGAGTGGGTGTTAAACTTTCTCGGAATGGACCGAGTCTTGCCAAGCGGCCTTGGTATAGCATCAGTAGACCGCCTGTCAAGTTTCGTGCCATTTGGAGGTCGTTTGATACTCCAACGGTTAACCGGGTAACCGTAAAGCCCCTCTCTCTTTGCAGCCCAACACCCCTTCCAAACTGGCCCAAAACCCATCTAACTCCCCTCCATGCTCTCGGTCGTTCGATCACGATCGCGTGGCTGAAAACCGCTCCTCATTTGGACTCTCCTAGCTCCCTCTACCTATAAAACTAGCCCTCCCCCGAAATTCGCGATCCAAACCCCCCGAAACCCTAGTTTTCGTCCTCCGCGCCGCGCCGGACATGTCCGCCCCTGGCCGGACACGTCCGCCGCCGCCCTCCCGCGAATCAGCTCG
>NC_041387.1:168872929-168947533 GCF_002162155.2 Triticum dicoccoides | reverse complement strand
GCCGCCGCCCCGGCCGCCGTCCGCCGCCGTCGGCCTCCTCCTCCGCCGCCACGCGCCGGATCTGGGCAGATCCGGCCGGGCCCCTCCTCCGGCGGCTTCCCCGGCCCCGTCCCCGACAACTCCGGCCGCCAGCGCCTCGGATCCGGCGAGATCCACCGCCGCTTTGATTTCCGTGCGAATAAGAGGTTGACCCCGAATTTTTTGCCTAAGTCCCAGATTTTGCACATTTTCATGCCATGTTCGTCATGCCGTATCTCTGCATCCGTAGCTCCGTTTCGTGCGTGTAATATGTCAAATTGTTCGTCTCGTCGAGTACATCATTTCATTCCATTGCATAATATTCATTTGAGCTCATCTTGGTGCCTGAATTATCGTTGTAAGAGTGCTTCATGATGTTTTCTGCTGTCTGTTAACAGAACGAGCTCTTTTGTCATTTTTGCCATGATTGATGTGTGCATCCTATGAGGTTGATGTCTACATGTGTCTTGATCTATGCTATGTCTTCTTTACAGTGGTGCTTGCTATGCATTTTTGTGGTCAATGTGGTGACTAGCACAAGCATGCAAAGTAGGCATCGTGATGTTACTGTTTTAGTCCATGTTCTGCTGTTATTTTGATGCCATGTAAACATGATGCTACAGAGAGATCCATGCATATTTTGAGATACTTCAGTAAGAATGTTTTGAACAATAGGTTATTGTCTATCCATTCACGCCCTTGGTTGCAATTATGGAGTAGTCTAGCATGTCATTTTCGTGCTCTACTTTTGCTTCAAAATGTTTCCTGGCAGATTGTTTACGTGTTATTCAATTTGGCCAAGGTTGCTATAGTTGATCCTTGCATGCTATGGACTTGTTCTTGACTTGGTTTGTTTCACAAACATGTCTTCTTGATGATGCTATGCTTATCTTGTCATGCAATGACTTGTGATGAGTGAATCGAGCTTGTTAAGTAGTGTTCATGCTATTACTGTTTTGCTAGGCTGAATCTGTTATTTCGTGATGCTATATAAAC
The DNA here is from genome assembly GCF_002162155.2 of Triticum dicoccoides. Lineage (NCBI taxonomy): Eukaryota > Viridiplantae > Streptophyta > Magnoliopsida > Poales > Poaceae > Triticum > Triticum dicoccoides. The sequence continues at coordinate 168,946,519 of NC_041387.1, read as the reverse complement.
ATGTTGCTACTAATCATTCTATGCATAATCTGGAGATGTTCTATAAATATGTTTTGATCTACATGTCATACTCTATTCATCCATGCTCCTGGTTGCATTTATAGCTTGCTGTAGCTTGTTGTTTCCTTGCTCCAAAGTTGCTTCATAATGTTGTTGTCAGCCTGTTAACATTAAGTTCACTTGTTCCCATGGTTATTCCTAGTGTTCCATGCACCCTATGACCTTGCTATTGCCATGCTTAGCTTCACAAACATGTCTTCTTACTGTTGGTTGCATTGCCATGCCATGTATTGACCTGTAGTGAGTTGCACAAGCTCATCTACATGCCTTCATAATTATGTTCCTGCCATGTATGAATCTATATTATAACTTTCTATGTTTACGTGGGTGCCATCATATTTTCTGATACTTTTTGGCTTATGGTCAGTAAGGGTATTTTGATCTATGCATTTAGTAGATTCATGCCATGCCTTTGTTTGCCATTATAAGTTCCTGTAACATGTTGTTTGATAGCTCTGAACATTGCATCGTGATATTATTTTCTGCAAAGTCTGAATTGTTATAACTTGCAATCTTATCATGTGTGTTTGAGCATGTTCTAGTGATTTCTAGAGATAGCTCAGTGTTCATGTTTTGCTGAGCTTTACCTGTACATCATGCCCATGTCTTTTTTTTCATGTTGGGGTGCTGTAGCATGTTGTTTTGGTGCTTGCAATATGCCTAGTTGCTGTTTTGGACAACTTGTCCTTTAAACTTGTATGGAGTGTATGTGTTTGAACCGTTGCTCCGTTTTGAGTGTGCTCTATATGAAACTTGCTTAGAATTGCATGTAGTTTCATATTATCATGTTGCATCCTTGTTTTGAAGTGTTTTCTTGATGTTTGGGTGCATTTTGCATCAATGCCATGTTTAACTTGTTTTGCTCATATCTTCTAGGCCGTAGCTCCGGACTAAATGAACTTTATATGTAAATTGACTAGAATCTCGTGTAGATCATCTTTGTGCATCTTAACTTGCTGTTTAACAACTTGAACATAAGGTTTATTCAGATCTGGACCAATTTCGAAATTTGCATATGAGGACTTACCGAAGTTGTTATACGTTGTTCCCGGCCTCATTTAAACTTGCCTTGATGTGTTGCTCTTGTTTGCATCATCTCTTGCCATGAGTAGTCTCATCTAGGTTGGTCATGCATCATGCTTGTTGTGCATCATGTCATGTTCATGTGTGGTGTGTTTACCATGTTGTGTGCTTCTTCTTGTTAGTTCCTGTTTCCGTTGCGATCGTGAGGATTTGTTCGTCTACGCTTGGTTCGTCTTCGTGGCTTCATATTCTTCATGGACTCGTTCTTCTTCCTTGCGGGATTTCAGGCAAGATGACCGCTACCCTGGATCTCACTACTATCATTGCTATGCTAGTTGTTTCGTTCTATTGCTATGCTGCGCTACCTATCACCTGTTTATCAAGCCATCCCATATTGCCATGAACCTCTAACCTTTGACACCTTTCCTATGCAAACCATTGTTTGGCTATGTTACCGCTTTTGCTCAGCCCCTCTTATAGCGTTGCTAGTTGCAGGTGAAGTTGAAGATTTCTCCATGGTGGACAGGATTTTGGTTGGGATATCACAATATCTCTTATATTTTTAATGCATCTATATACTTGGTAAAGGGTGGAAGACTCGGTCTTTTGCCTAGTGTTTTGTTCCACTCTTGCCGCCCTAGTTTCCGTCATACCGGTGTTATGTTCCTGGATTTTGCGTTCCTTACGCGGTCGGGTGATTTATGGGACCCCCTTGACAGTTCGCTTTGAATAAAACTCCTCCAGCAAGGCCCAACCTTGGTTTTACCATTTGCCTCACCACCACCTACCCCTTTCCCTTGGGTCGGCCAACCCGAGGGCCATCTTTATTTTAGCCCCCCCGGGCCAGTGCTTGTCTAAGTGTTGGTCCGAACTGAGCTGCCTGCGGGGCCACCTCGGGGCAACTTGAGGGTTGGTTTTACTCGTAGCTAGTCTCATCCGGTGTTGCCCTGAGAACGAGATATGTGCAGCTCCTATCGGGATTTGTCGGTGCATCGGGCGGCTTTGCTGGTCTTGTTTTACCATTGTCGAAATGTCTTGTAAACCGGGATTCCGAGTCTGATCGGGTCTTCCTGGGAGAAGGTCTATTCCTTCGTTGATCGCGAGAGCTAGTCGTGGGCTAAGTTGGGACACCCCTGCAGGGTATAATCTTTCGAAAGCCGTGCCTGCGGTTATAGGCAGATGGGAATTTGTTAATGTCTGGTTGTAGACAACTTGACACCAGATCCGAATTAAAACGCATCAACCGCGTGTGTAGCCGTGATGGTCTCTTCTCGGCGGAGTCCGGGAAGTGAACACGGTTTCTGTGTTATGTTTGACGTAAGTAGGAGTTCAGGATCACTTCTTGATCATTACTAGTTGACGACCGTTCTGCTTGCTCTCTTCTCGCTCTTATTTGCGTATGTTAGCCACCATATATGCTTAGTCGCTGCTGCAACCTCACCACTTTACCCCTTCCTTTCCTATTAAGCTTTGCTAGTCTTGATACCCATGGTAATGGGATTGCTGAGTCCACGTGGCTCACAGATTACTACAACAACAGTTGCAGGTACAGGTTTCGCGACGATCATGACGCGAGAGCGATGCTTGATTGTGTTGAGTTCTTCTGCTTCTTTGATCAGGGGATAGGTTCCAGGTCGGCAGCCTGGGCTAGCAGGGTGGATGTCGTTTGAGTTTCTGTTTGTGATTCATCCGTAGTCGGATGATGCTCTTTTGTATTGTGATGTTGTATTCGTGTGGCATTGTATGCCTTATGTATGTATCCCCATATATTATGTAATGTTGATGTAATGATATCCACCTTGCAAAAGCGTTTCGATATGCGGGTCTATCCTTGGTGGGGCCTTCGAGTTCCTTTTGGATAGGGTCACATATTGGGCGTGACAACTTGTCGTCATCCGAATAGGAAGAAGAAGACGGTGACCTTGACACCGTTTTAGGCATGATTTTTTAGTGATGATGTTCGGCAGCCTAAGAGATGCTCTTGCTTGCAACTACTCGGTCAATGGGCACAACAACTTGATGGGTTACTACCTTGCGGATGACATCTATCCACCACGGGCCACCTTGGTCAAAACAATTATGTGTCCAAAAGGTAACAAAAACATTCACTTTGCCCATTGTCAAGAAGCTTCTAGGAAAGATGTGGAGAGAGCTTTTGTTGTGCTTCAAAAGCGCTGTGCAATTGTTCAAGGCCCCGTCGAGTGCTGGAGCTCCAAGGTTCTATGGCAGATCATGACTTGTTGCATCATATTGCACAACATGATTGTTGAAGACGAGAGGGATATGCCTGAGAACTATCAGTCATCACCAACGGGGCTCCGGTTGAGCCAGAGTATGATACAAATAGGATCCTAGCATTCCTTGAAGAGCATCGCAAGATCGTGAACCGAGAAGTTCATGATTAGCTCCAACAAGATCTTATTGAGCATCACTGGCAACGTTTTAGCGAACCTAGTTGTTCTATCACATGTTATTTGCTACATTTGGACCATTCGGTGTGTTTAAATTTGAATAATTCGGTTTGTAAACTTTGAAATCGGTCTGGAAACTATATTCTGATTTGCTTGAATATTCAAATTTATATGTAGTGTCTATGTGTGTGTTAATGTAGTTGCACTGTATACTAGAATTGCAAAGTTTAGAAAAAACAAAATCTACTCCATTATATATAGGGGATCGGCTAGGTCTGGCTAAAACTTAGTGGAGTAAATATACTCCACAAGGATTTACTTGACCGGATCCTCCTCTATTTATTGGTGATTGGTTAGAGATACCATAAATACATATTGGTGAACAAATGAACCGATCTGGGCGTGAAATCCCGTAAACCAGACGCAAATCAGGGGGCTTTGCGAGTGTCGTGACCACTGCCATGTAAGCGTACAACACACTGGACCCACCCAAAAACCTTTTCCGCGTCCTTTCACACATGAAAGGGTTGTTGTGCATAAATGACTGCAACCGGGCGAAAGGACGGTTAGCCCGCTTCAATGTGGCGCAATGGACAGAGTTGGTTTCTCGGGACGACACATCCACATTGAAACGGCATCGCCCATCCGGCCACATTGGTCAGCACTGTCCTCTCGTCCAATCACATCGCACGACATTAATGTCGGCCTCTGCAGCTCGGCCAGCCTGGTGGGAAGCGGCGCATCCGTTCGAGATAACACACTGAAGAGGATTTTGGATGGGTTTGAGGTGTCGAACGCGTGCGTGGCAGCGATCGAACTCCGACAAAGCCCCCTGGTTTTGCTTTCGGTTTGCGGGAAAAAGGACATTCAGACCGATGCGTGGATGGATGGGGTACTGTGTTCGATGGCAAAACACATCTGGGCCACCCGGTCCGAACAAATGCGACGGTATAAGGCTTAGGACTCTTTGGTCACAGACAACCATATGAGAGCCCTGTTCGAGGTCTCAACAACCATGGCTGGAATTGTTTAGGAGTCCAGAAGAAGGTGGCTTCTCTTCTCCTCTCCCCTCTCGCTCCCTTCCCCTCCGCCCCCTCCGCCCCCGTGCCTTCTCCGGTTGGCGCCGCGCCCGTTTCTCCCTTCCTCCGGCCCTGCTCCGTCTTAGCTCCCCCATCTTCCCTGTCCCTCACTTCCAGTGATGGTCCTCGGGCCAACAGACTCTGGGCCTTGGATTGCTGCAACTCCGACTCCGATGTGGATGAACTTCCCCCGTGGTCTGTCTCCCCTCTCCCTACTGCGCTCCTGCACCCAAGTTCTGCAAGTTTTCCCCTGGCAAGCGCGGCCCTGTGTCCTCGCCGGCGGTGGTGGATGCTTGGTGGTGCTTGGCTCACTATCGGGGCCGCAGATCTGGTAAGTGGTCGCGTGCCTTGGATCCCCCTTCCCCCTCGTGTGCTGGTGTGGTTCTGATCTTAGCTTCCTACTCGCCTTCTTCAGACTCGCCGCCTCCGCCATCCTCCGGATCATCGTCGGGTGACGGCCAGGGGCGGGGGGGGGGGGCATGGCCCCTCCGGCGGGCAGCATGGGAAGTCTGCGCGTCGGTGATGCCATGGCTTCGGGAGGAAACCCTAGGGCGGGGCCTCCTGGTGCGCGGTGACCGGGTGTTGGGTCGGAAGGGCTGGTGGGCCTGGTGGCCCTGGTGCTTTCTGATGTGGTGGTTTTTCCCCCTCTGCCCTCGATTGGGCTGAGCGGGTTGGCTGGCCTGTTGGCCTGTGTGCCCATTGCTAGTCAGCCCATTGGCCCTCGCCTCTGTGGCTATATATGGATTTGCAAGGGTTGCCCCAACCCCGATCTAGGGTTTCCTACCTCTCGCCGTGACGTGCGTCGTTTCCCCTTTCGCATCCGCCGCCTTCTCAGATCTAGCCCTTCTCCCCCCTCTTGGCTTCCTTCGCCTCGGTAATCTCGATGGACAAGTCCCGTGCCTCCTCCTCCAAGGCCCTCTCCGGTAGAAAGCGGGGGCATGAGGGCTTGTCAGAGGCGGGCCGGTCCTCGGATCTGGAGTACAAAGCTGCGCTCCGATCTAAGTTGGAGGCGGAGCGCTCGGCTCGTGAGCAGATTGCGGTGGAGCGTGAAGCCTGGGCTGCGGGTCCTGCCTTGCTGCAGCGCGATGAGCGGGCGCGTGCGGAGGCGACGCTGGTGGATCCTTGGGAGGTTGTGGTTGCGGGGTCGGCGACGGCCTCTGGGGATTTAAGGCCCTCCCTTCCGCGGGGCCCGGGCGGCTCGGCTGCGGTGGGTGTCCGCAGGGGCGACCCTGGTTTCGGGCCTGGCCCTGGGCGCATCCGGGCAGCAGTAGGGGCCAGGGCGGCGGCCGGGCGCCCGGCGGCGTTGGTTCTGGCTCTGGTTTGTTCGGCTTCCCTTCCAAGGTCAGACACACTTCCCCCATGGAGGTGGGCTCCTACTCGACGGCGATGGGCGATGGAACCCTTCCTCCTCCTCCCATCCCCAGGGCCTCATCCCCTCCCGTGGCGCGGCGTCGGCCGCTGGGGGGCGGTGCGTCCTCGGGCTCGGCCACCCTCACCTGTTTTGCTTGTCATAGATCCGGTCATTTCTAGTCTCACTGCAAGTTTCCCCCTTTCTGTTTGATCTATAGAGAGGAGGGACATCTCACTATCAACTGCACGAACCGCTCCAGATTCCCCTCCTTAAAGAAATTTGGGTTGAGTATGCCCGGTTGCTCCTTCTTCGCTTTAGATGGGGAGCTTGGCATGCCTATCATAGCGCCAGTTGTCTCCAACTCTGCTATCATCTCCGTCACCTCTGCTCCGGTCACCACCCAAATCATTTCCGATGAGCTAAAAGAATGGGGTGTTGAGGGTTGGGATTGGAAGATCCACCAGCTATCTACCTAGGAATTCGCTGTCACTTTCCCCACCAAAGAGCGCCTCAAGATGATGGCCTCCTGCTCTAGCTGTACCCTTCCTCTAAACCAAGTCGTCGTCTCTGTTAAGGCTGCTAATGATGGAGCACGCCCTGTCACTTCTCTCACTAAAACTTGGCTCCTTGTGGATGGTGTCCCCTCCGGCCTGCGCAACACCCGCTTCTTGATGTCATTTGGTGAATTAATTGGCAAACCCGTGGAGGTCGACCCCATCTCTCTAGATAGCCCCGGCTCGGTGCGCATGAAGATCTGGTGCCTTGATCCCCAGCGGGCCCAGGGCACGGTCGATGTTTTCCCCCTCCACAATGCTTTCCATTTACGCGTTCGCCGTGAGGCCATGGCCGCCCCTCTGGTTTCCCCACCCCTCCTTCCCCTCCCAAGTCCTCCAAACCTGATCCTTCCGAGGGAGGTGGATGAAGGAAATATGCCCTAGATTCAATAATAAAGTTGTTATTTTATATTTCCTTATATCATGATAAATGTTTATTATTCATGCTAGAATTGTATTAACCGGAAACTTGATACATGTGTGAATACATAGACAAAACACGGTGTCCCTAGTATGCCTCTACTTGACTAGCTCGTTGATCAAAGATGATTAAGTTTCCTAGCCATGGACATGTGTTGTCATTTGATGAACATGATCACATCATTAGGAGAAATATGTGATGGACAAGACCCATTCGTTAGCTTAGCATAATGATCGTTCAGTTTTATTGCTACCGCTTTCTTCATGTCAAATATATATTCCTCCAAGTATGAGATTACGCAACTCCCGCACACCGGAGGAATGCCTTGTGTGCTATCAAACGTCACAACGTAACTGGGTGATTATAAAGATGCTCTACAGGTATCTCCGAAGGTGTTTGTTGGGTTGGCATAGATCGAGATTAGGATTTGTCACTCCGAGTATCGGAGCGGTATCTCTGGGCCCTCTCGGTAATGCACATCATATGAAGCCTTGCAAGCAATGTGACTAATGAGTTAGTTGCGGGATGATGCATTACAGAACGAGTAAAGAGACTTGCTGGTAACGAGATTGAACTAGGTATGAAGATACCGATAGTCGAATCTCAGGCAAGCAACATACCGATGACAAAGGGAATAACATATCTTGACATTGCGGTTCGACCGATAAAGATCTTCGTAGAATATGTGGGAACCAATATGAGCATCCAGGTTTCACTATTGGTTATTGACCGGAGAGGTGTCTCGGTCATGTCTACATAGTTCTCGAACCCGTAGGGTCCGCACGCTTAACGTTCGATGACGATATGTATTATATGAGTTATGTGTTTTGGTGACCGAAGGTTGTTCGTAGTCCCGGATGAGATCACGGACATGACGAGGAGTCTCAAAATGGTCGAGAGGTAAATATTGATATATTAGATGATAGTATTTGGACACTGAAATGGTTTCGGGATGTTTCAGATATTTATCGAAGAACCGAGGGGTTACCGAAACCCCCCTGGGACGTAATGGGCCAACATGGGCCATAGGGGAGAGATAGGGGAGCCCACAACGGGTGGCGCGCCCCCTCTATGGGCTGTCCGAATTGGACAAGGGGAAGGGGGCGCGGCCCCCCTTTCCTTTCCCCCTCTCTCTTCCTTCCCTTTTCCCCCTCCATGAGAAGGAAAAAAGGGGGGCGAATCCTACTAGGGGTGGAGTCCTAGTAGGACTCCCCCCTTGGTGGCCGGCCTCCTCCTCCACTCCTTTATATACGGGGGTAGGGGGCACCCCAAAGCACATCAACTGTTCTCTTAGCCGTGTGCGGTGCCCCCTCTACCATTTACTCCTCCAATCATATTTGTCGTAGTGCTTAGGAGAAGCCCTGCTGAAAGTGCAACTATCCCTAGGTGGTTTTGTTAATTCATAACAACATATAGCTCATTGAGCTAATGCTATTCCAAGACTATTATTTCAGGAAAGCTCAATGAATGGCATGGCATGGATGATGAAAGTGGATCCCTCAAAATATCAAGGACAAAGGATTGGCTCAAGCTCAAAAGCTCAAGACTCTTCATTTTACATTTTAGTGATCCAAGATCACATTGAGTCTATAGGAAAAGCCAATACTATCAAGGAGGGATGAGGTGTTGTTTAATGAGCCTCTTGCTTCATGTGCTTAGTGATATGCTCCAAATACCCTCAACTACTTTCTCACATCCACATATGACCTAAACCCAAAGTCAAAATCGGTCCCACCAATTCTTTCTATCCGGCGCCACCGAGTTCAAATGTCATAGCCACTGCCACAAACCCTAGGCAAATCGGTCTTACCGATAGGGATCTCGGTCTCACCGAGATGGGGTTGTAATCTCTTTGTTTCCCTTCGTAACGTTTTGGTCTAACCGAAGTGAGCGATCGGTCCCACCGAGATTGCAATGTAAACTCCCTGTTTCCCTTTCGTAACATTTCGGTCTCACCGAAATGAGCGAATCGGTCCCACCGAGTTTACCTGACCAACTCTCTAGAAAGCTTATTACCAAAATCGGTCTCACCGAGTTTGTGTAATCGGTCTCACCGAGATTAGTTATGCCCTAACCCTAACCATATCGGTCCTACCGAGTTGCATGTCGGTCCCACCGAAAATCCTAATGGTCACTAGGTTTATCAAATCGGTCTGACCGAGTCTGTTGAATCGGTCCCACCGAGTTTGTTAAATTGTGTGTAATGGTTAGATTTTGTGTGGAGGCTATATATACCCCTCCACCTCCTCTTCATTCGTGGAGAGGGCCATCAGAACAAACCTACACTTCCAACTTACCATTTCTGAGAGAGAACCACCTACTCATGTGTTGAGGCCAAGATATTCCATTCCTACCATATGAATCTTGATCTTTAGCCTTCCCCAAGTTGCTTTCCACTCAAATCTTCTTTCCACTAGATCCAAATCCTATGAGAGAGAGTTGAGTGTTGGGGAGACTATCATTTGAAGCACAAGAGCAAGGAGTTCATCATCAACGCACCATTTGTTACTTCTTGGAGAGTGGTGTCTCCTAGATTGGCTAGGTGTCACTTGGGAGCCTCCGACAAGATTGTGGAGTTGAACCAAGGAGTTTGTAAGGGCAAGGAGATCGCCTACTTCGTGAAGATCTACCGCTAGTGAGGCAAGTCCTTCGTGGGCGACGACCATGGTGGGATAGATAAGGTTGCTTCTTCGTGGACCCTTCGTGGGTGGAGCCCTCCGTGGACTCGTGCAACCGTTACCCTTCGTGGGTTGAAGTCTCCATCAACGTGGATGTACGATAGCACCACCTATCGGAACCACGACAAAAACATCCATGTCTCCAATTGCGTTTGAATCCTCCAAACCCTTCCCTTTACTTTCTTGCAAGTTGCATGCTTTAATTTCCGCTGCTCATATACTCTTTGCATGCTTGCTTGAATTGTATGATGATTGCTTGACTTGTCCAAAGATAGCTAAAATCTACCAAACTCTAAAATTGGGAAAAGGTTAAGTTTTTAATTGGTCAAGTAGTCTAATCACCCCCCTCTAGACATACTTCAAGGTCCTACAAGTGGTATCAGAGCTTTGGTCTCCATTTGCTTTGATTTCCGTAGCTTTTGGTGGTCATAGCCTTGGTTTCACAACCTAGGATAGTATGGCGTCTAGTGAGGGAAATTATCACCGTAGAGGTCCTTACTTTGATGGTACTAACTTTGCTAGTTGGAAGCATAAGATGAAAATGCATATTCTTGGACATAACCCCGCCGTTTGGGCTATTATGTGTATTGGCTTGCAAGGTGAATTCTTTGATGGGAGAGAGCCAAACCGTGAAGCTAGCACGGAAGAATTGAAGATGCTGCAATACAACGCTCAAGCTTGCGATATCCTCTTCAATGGCTTGTGCCCCGAAGAATTCAACAAAATCAGCCGTCTTGAGAATGCAAAGGAAATTTGAGATACTTTGATTGATATGCATGAAGGTACCGACTCCGTCAAGGAATCCAAGTTGGATGTGCTCCAAAGTCAGCTTGACAAGTTCAAAATGAAGGATGGTGAAGGTGTCGCTGAAATGTACTCTAGGCTTGCTCTTATCACAAATGAGATTGCCGGCTTAGGGAGTGAAGAGATGACCGACAGATTCATCATCAAGAAGATCCTAAGAGCATTGGATGGAAAGTATGATACCGTGTGCACATTGATCCAAATGATGCCAAACTACAAAGATCTCAAGCCAACGGAAGTCATTGGAAGAATTATTGCTCATGAGATGTCACTCAAGGATAAGGAGGAACTTCACAACAAGTCAAGTGGTGCTTACAAAGGATCATGTGAAGCCCCCACATCATCAAGTGAGAAACAAACCTTCAATGAAGAATTGAGCTTGATGGTGAAGAACTTCAACAAATTCTACAAGAGTAGAAGCAAAGAAAGAAGCTCTAAGTCAAGGTCCTACAATGACAAAAGATCTTCTAGTCGAGAGCGAAATTGCTACAATTATGGGAGACCTGGACACTATTCCAATGAGTGTACGGCACCCTACAAAAGAAGAGAAGATTCTCCAAAAAGAAGAAGCAAAAGAGAAGAATCACCACCAAGAGAGAGGAGGAGTAGAGATGATCGTTATGAACGAAGACCCTCACGGAGAAGCAAGGATTCGGAAAGGAAGGACAAGTCATCAAGGAGATACACAAAATGAAGACATCAAGCTCATGTTGGTGAATGGGTATCCGGCTCCGACTCCGACAATCACTCCGAGAGAAGCTATCACTCCGACTCCGAATATACTCAAGATGAAGGTGTTGCCGGTCTAGCACTTGTGTCAACCAACTCCTACGACATATTTGACTCACCAAATGAAGGAATTGGAAGATGCTTCATGGCCAAAGGTCCAAAGGTAACACATCCCGAGTATGTTGATTTCAATAGTGATGAAGATGACTTGCTAGGTGATGATGATTTACTTGCTGACAACTCTAGTGATGAATACTATGATGAAACGTTAATTAACCATGCTAATCAAGATAAAACGAATGACAACGATAAGGAGAAGATTGAGCTTCTAACTAAAGAACTAAACACTCTTAAGTTAGCTCATGAAACTATCTTCGAAGATCATCGAGAACTTTTAAGGGCTCATGAGAAGTTACACTTTGAAAAGTTCAATCTTGAGCAAGAGCATGAGTTCTTAAAAGCAATCAATGATGATCTCCGTAAGAAAAGTTCTTCTTACATTGCCAAGCGTTTACTCTTATCTACTTACATGCCTCAAGTCAATTCTAGTAACAAGTACAAGAAAGATCCTTCCTCTAGTAGTAACAATAATAATGCCAAATCCAATATTGTTGCTTCTAGTAGTTCTCTTGATTCCACTAATGATTCTCTTAGCCAAGTTACACTTGAGCAAGAAAATAGCTTATTGAAGGGAATTATAGAGAAAGGTGTATACAAGAGCCTTGCCGGGAGTAAGCAATTCGAGGAAATTGTACGCAAGCAAGGAAGGCACCGGAAGAATCAAGGTGTTGGTTTTGAATGAAAGTTCAATGCCAATGTAGTTGAGTGGGAAGAAGATCAATACCCCAAGACGAAGTTTGTTCCTCAACAAGAGAAGTATGATCCTACTTCCTTCAAGGGGACGCAAGCACAAGATGATCTTACACCACAAGACCACAAGAACAAAGGCAAGGACAAGCTTCAAGAGGAGATTAATGCATTTGAAGAAGCACCTAAGGCCTCGGTCAAGTGGGTTCCCAAGACTACGTCAAGTTCTACTTCATCAAGTACAACTACAACTCCAAGGATTCCCATCAAGATGATGTGGATCCCGAAGAAGAAGAACTAGAGAGTTCTTGAGGGTGACTCCGCCAACATTCTTCACTCATATCATTATGACAAGGACAAGTTCAATCAACTTCCACATCTTGCACTAGTTCAAGGAGTCACAAACCCTCATGTTGGTAAGGCAAGGGACAAGGTAACCTAATGATTTCATGGACATCATCTTGTGTGTGCATCACTCTATGTCTATGGATATTCTTGTTTGTTCCTTGTGGGACTAACCCATGTAGGTATGTTGAAAGTGCAACTCACTCCAAAGGATTTCTCCAAATGATCTACATCAACATTGAGCACTCACATCTTCAACACCTACATGAAGTCATCATCGACAAAACCCAAGGTTAGTTCATCCCTCTAAAAGGGGATCTCACATCTAGGGGGGAGCTTAACTCTAAGAATTGAGTAAAGCAACTCAAATGGTGTGAACACATCAATGCATTATGTAAAAGTGGTAACCCCACTTGAGCTTAAACGATGAGTATGACCTATGATCAAATGTTCTCATTTGACTCCTAAGTCAATATACTCATATATAAATGACCTAGTCATCGCCAATTGTTTGATAGATGCTAGAATTGGTTGTGCATGCTTTGCCACATATTTCATTTGCCATCTTATTGTGTGAGCATGTTGGTTGCATATTTTACTCATTCGAAGACATCCACTTGTTGCTTTGATTGTTTGGGTTCTTTTTCTTTTTGCCAAGTGGATGGACAAGAATGCCTAAGAACCTTCTCTAGCTATCTATGCTTTTCTTGTCTCAAACTCTATTCATGCTACATCACAAAATTTGATCAAGTCAGATTCGAACCACTCTGTGTGAGGAGCACTCGGAGTCCCCAATTCGTCATAGACTTAAACTTCCAAAACTTCTTTGTGATTCTCGGTCTGACCGATTCCTCCATTTCGGTCCTACCGAGATCACTAAGTCAATCTAGGTTTTCAATCTCGGTGCAACCGATTTGAACTTTTCGGTCACACCGAGTTGTTGTAACTATATATAGTTATGCATCTCGGTGCCACCAAGTCGTTCCACTCGGTCACACTGACAGGGTCGGGCTATATATACTCACGGGCAAAAATTTGGAAATTTCTCCGAACCTCTTCGCCCGCGCAATAGCTTGCTCTGCCACCAGGGTCTCCGGATCGTCTCCTCGTTGCCAGCCGCCTCCTGTCGCTGGTCTCCACCGTCATCAACGGAATTCACCCCCGCCGTTGCCGCCGTAGCGAGTTCATCGCCAAGCTAGGGTATGGACTCGATCACAGTGCTATCTTCGTCCGATCCTAGCACATTGTGTTCATTATGATTCTTGCCACGATTGAAACACTCCTATCCAGTCAATACAATCCTTAGAATAGATGCGATTTGAAAATTTAGGGTTAGGTTTCTGCCGAAACCATCTCGGACCCACCGAGTTGAAAAAATCGGTCCCACCGATTCGGCTAACGCCATTGCACTAGTAACTCGCTCTGACCGAGAATTGCTAATCGGTGTGACCGATTTTAGGACTTTGTGAAACCCTAGCAGTCTCGGTGCCACCGAACTGTGACTCGGTCCGACCGAGTTCACCAGTTTAGGTTCCAAAACTGCTTCGGTATCACTGAGTTTGAAAATCGGTTGATCCGAAATGCTTTCTGTGGAAAACTAAAAGTGAATTTTTGAATCATTCTTTTGCAAAAATCTCTGCATTTTGTGATGCTCATCCATTCTATCTCATCTATAACTATTCACAGGGTCAGCAATCAGTGATTTGCAGCATGTTAGACCAAAGTGATAGTCAGAACAAGTCAGAAGAGCATAATCACATGAGTGAGGGCACTAGTCCCTCTAGCACTTCATATGATGGCAGCAGGAGCACCCCAAGCAATCTGCCAAAAGCTGCCACCAGGACAAGGAAGAAGAGAACATCAGAATCTGAGGATGAGGATTATATGGCAGAAGAAGATGAGGCTACTTCCAAGAAGGTAGTGCTCAAAAAGGAGTATGCCTCAGCAAAGAACGCAAAGCCTGGACTCAATAGGAAGGTTCCTGCCAAGAGGACACATATGCTGAAGGTCAGATGATCAACTCAAGTGCCTGAAAAGACTGAACCCAAAGAGGCACCTGCAAGAAGAGTCACAACTTCCAAAACCAAGAAAGTTCCCACTGGAGAAACTATGAAGTTTACCATTGAATCAGAAGATGAAGCTGCTGGTCAAGATAAGAAGAAGAGAGCCAGAACCACTACTGCCCAGGTTCTTGGAAATCCCTCTATGAGGAGAGACTCTGAAGAGGAATAAGAGGTTGCTGCACCAGCACCCAAGGCACAAAAGCTAATGGGTGATGCTATAAAGTCAGGGGCTGCAACATCTAAGCCCAAGGAAGCACCCAAAGCTGCCTCCAAGCCCAAGATTGCACCAAAGAGGAATACCAGGAGTATTCCAGCTGTTGAGAAGAACAAGGCCCCAGTGCCTGAAGTTGCTGATGAGGAAGATGATGAAGGACAAGTCCTGAGGAAGCTAAAGCCCAAGATTCTAGCCCACAATGATGCTCATCCTGTGGCTGAGAACATGAAGTTGAGAAAGAATGCATGACTCAGATTGTGGAGGCTGTCAGATCCATATGCTACCAGGAGAAGGACTGCTGTTGATTACAGGTTCCACACTAAGGAATAGCAGGACTTCTATGAGACAGTGTTGTTGGACAAGAAACCAATAGTGTGTGATATGAGGTGGGTCGACTGGACCTACATGAAGGAAAATGAGGAACACTATCCTGGAGTGCAAGACAACTTTGTTGCTTGTGGAGTTGCAGACTTTGTTGGGCAGAAGCTCACAAAGTGGAATGATGAGCTCATTATGCAATTCTACTCCACAACACACTTCTATCCAGATGGCAGGATAGTTTGGATGTCTGAAGGTACAAGGTACCAGTCAACAATTGAGGAATGGGCCAGTCTGATCAATGCAGAAAAGGAGAGTGAAGATGACTTGGATATCTATGCCAAGAAGAAGATGGACCAGAATACCATGGCTCATATGTACAAGGAAATTCCTGATGCTGCAGTTGAGACACATAAGTTTGGGTCAGTTCATTTCCTTCTGTCAGGGCTGCCAACAATCAACTGGATCCTAAGGCACACTCTATTGCCCAAGTCAGGTGACCACAACATGATTAGAGGGCATGCTATCAACTTGCTACACTTGTTTGATGTGCCACAAAAATTCAAGGTCATGAGCCTCATCGTTGAGACCATTACGAGGACAGCAGCAGACCGGAAGAGAAGTTGTGGGTATGCCCCAAAGATTCAGGAGTTGATTAACTCAAAGATGGGCACAGGAACATACTTGCTGGATAAGGAACATTTTGCTATCTATCTAGACTTTGAGGAGAATCAAGTTGTGATGAATGAAAATGAACCATCATCAGTGCAAGCTCAAGAGAAGAAGGAGAAGGCAAAGAGAGAGAAGGCTGCCAAGATGCCAACTCAAGAGGAGGCATCTGAGTACTGTTTGAAGAACAAGCAGGAGCAGCTTGGTTACTTGATAGCATCAACACTGAGGATTGAGAAGGGGTTGTCCACCCTAACTCAAAACCAGGAGAGCCTGGAAAGAATCATGGAACAAAAATTCTATGATCTAGATGTCAAAGTAACTGAGAATCAGTCAGTTGTGGAGCAGTTCCAGGATGACATGCAGGAGAGGAAGGGCAAGACAACCACTGATGCATTTGCCAGAGTGCCTAGAGCTTAGAGGTCAGCTACAGTGCCCGTGACAGACACCAGAGCCACAACATCTACACCAGCTACAGCTCCTACAGCTCCAGTGCAACCAGCTCCAGCACCAACTCCTCCAGCTCCATCCACATCAACTGAAGCCATCGTCCAAGGAGCCATCTCTACACCACCACCTGAAGATCAAGCCTGAGAGTCGATCTAGCACTATGCATTTTCTATGAACTTTTTGGTAACTTGTTGCCAAAGGGGGAGAAAAATGTATAGATCATAGGCTTCGAGAGAGAGAGTGTTGCTTTTGTTCTCTCTTGCTTTGGTGGTTAAACTTTTGTTTGCTTTTGATTGCTTGAGATACTATGCTATTATCTGTGAGACATTGATGATCATGTGTTTGATCATAAGCTACACTTATGCTTGCTAAATGATATTATCTTACCTATCCTTATATGATCATTCACTTTGCTTGGTGATGAGTGCATGTATTCAATCTTTATTATTTTGAGCGCTCCACCAAGATGTATGTGACATGGAAGAGTAACCCATGAGCCTAATTCCTTGTGCATTTGCAGTCCAAAGCAAATTTTAAACTATGCACAAATTTAGGGGGAGCTCTTGCTTATCACATACTTCTCAAAGCGACGATGTTTTTCAATCTTATTATCATTTGTCGAAGCTTTGATCTATATGTTGTCATCAATTACCAAAAAGGGGGAGATTGAAAGTGCAACTATCGCTAGCTGGTTTTGGTAATTCATAACAACATATAGCTCATTGAGCTAATGCTATTCCAATACTATTATTTCAGGAAAGCTCAACGAATAGCATGGCATGGATGATGAAAGTGGATCCCTCAAAATATCAAGGACAAAGGATTGGCTCAAGCTCAAAAGCTCAAGACTCTTCATTTTACATTTTAGTGATCCAAGATCACATTGAGTCTATAGGAAAAGCCAATACTATCAAGGAGGGATGAGGTGTTGTTTAATGAGCCTCTTGCTTCATGTGCTTAGTGATATGCTCCAAATACCCTCAACTACTTTCTCACATCCACATATGACCTAAACCCAAAGTCAAAATCGGTCCCACCAATTCTTTCTATCCGGCGCCACCGAGTTCAAATGTCATAGCCACTGCCACAAACCCTAGGCAAATCGGTCTTACCGATAGGGATCTCGGTCTCACCGAGATGGGGTTGTAATCTCTTTGTTTCCCTTCGTAACGTTTTGGTCTAACCGAAGTGAGCGATCGGTCCCACCGAGATTGCAATGTAAACTCCCTATTTCCCTTTCGTAACATTTCGGTCTCACCGAAATGAGCGAATCGGTCCCACCGAGTTTACCTGACCAACTCTCTAGAAAGCTTATTACCAAAATCGGTCTCACCGAGTTTGTGTAATCGGTCTCACCGAGATTAGTTATGCCCTAACCCTAACCATATCGGTCCTACCGAGTTGCATGTCGGTCCCACCGAAAATCCTAATGGTCACTAGGTTTATCAAATCGGTCTGACCGAGTCTGTTGAATCGGTCCCACCGAGTTTGTTAAATTGTGTGTAATGGTTAGATTTTGTGTGGAGGCTATATATACCCCTCCACCTCCTCTTCATTCGTGGAGAGGGCCATCAGAACAAACCTACACTTCCAACTTACCATTTCTGAGAGAGAACCACCTACTCATGTGTTGAGGCCAAGATATTCCATTCCTACCATATGAATCTTGATCTTTAGCCTTCCCCAAGTTGCTTTCCACTCAAATCTTCTTTCCACTAGATCCAAATCCTATGAGAGAGAGTTGAGTGTTGGGGAGACTATCATTTGAAGCACAAGAGCAAGGAGTTCATCATCAACGCACCATTTGTTACTTCTTGGAGAGTGGTGTCTCCTAGATTGGCTAGGTGTCACTTGGGAGCCTCCGACAAGATTGTGGAGTTGAACCAAGGAGTTTGTAAGGGCAAGGAGATCGCCTACTTCGTGAAGATCTACCGCTAGTGAGGCAAGTCCTTCGTGGGCGACGACCATGGTGGGATATATAAGGTTGCTTCTTCGTGGACCCTTCGTGGGTGGAGCCCTCCGTGGACTCGTGCAACCGTTACCCTTCGTGGGTTGAAGTCTCCATCAACGTGGATGTACGATAGTACCACCTATCGGAACCACGACAAAAACATCCATGTCTCCAATTGCGTTTGAATCCTCCAAAACCTTCCCTTTACTTTCTTGCAAGTTGCATGCTTTAATTTCCGCTGCTCATATACTCTTTGCATGCTTGCTTGAATTGTATGATGATTGCTTGACTTGTCCAAAGATAGCTAAAATCTGCCAAACTCTAAAATTGGGGAAAGGTTAAGTTTTTAATTAGTCAAGTAGTCTAATCACCCCCCTCTAGACATACTTCAAGGTCCTACACCTGCGCGGATCACTTCACCAACACCGTCATCACGCCGTCATGCTGACGGAACTCATCGACTCCTTCGTGCCTCTACTGGATCAAGAGTTCGAGGGACGTCATTGAGCTGAATGTGTGCAGAACTCGGAGGTACCGTATGTTCGGTGCTTGATTGGTTGAATCGAGAAGATGTTTGACTACATCAACCGTGTTAACCCAACACTTACGCTTTTGGTCTACGAGGGTACATGGACACACTTTCCCCCTCTCGTTGCGATGCATCTCCTAGATAGTGTTGGAGATATGCCCTAGAGGCAATCATGTATGATGATATTTCCTATGTGTTTATGAATAAAGATAGTCCTTGGACATTATCAATGATGTGTATCAGCAAGTACGTGACTTGTTTGTGGGACTATGCATTGTATGATGACTGTCCTAAAGGGTCCCTAGTCGAAAGGGCTCTGTGGACGCGCAGCCGATTAGACTAGCATATGACACGGTCGATGGCTTGGTCTCACTAGCCATGGAGCATTGGATGCTAACCGAATAATATGGACTTGGAAAGGTCTGGTCGGATTCTACGTAGTCGGATCCGAATTGAGATAAGGTCCGAGTCGGACAGACCCAACTATGAGACGCAGCGATATGTCATCTGTGAGTCTCTAGTACAACATACGTTCTATGTCCTAAGACTGAGCTGACACATGTACTCGGGATGGTGACAGACTTGCTTTGGGCTGACCAAACGCTACTCCATGACTGGGTAGTTACAAAGGTAGGTTTCGGGTTTGTCCAGTCCCATGCTGCGAGACATGGTCGAGCAAGATGGGATTTGCCCCTCTGATCAGGAGAGATATACTCTGGGCCCCTCGTGCGATCCGACCAAGAGAAGCATGGCCATGTGACAAGGATTATGAGATAATCCGGATTGTGGTCGGTATCACTGGAACGAGAAAGAGGTCGAGCTAGCACAAGGATGACAGTCTCGCCTTGAGCCCGACAACATATATCGTGCGGTAAAGGGAACAAAACTGTGACACGTTGTATAGGTTCGCCTAACCAGCTTCATAGTCTGCTTGGTGGTCAGCACGCCTTGCTAGAGGCCGCTACCAACCATGCAGTTCGGAGGTGATCTGAACTGCGACCAAGCCGACTTGAACCTAAGGGGTCACGCGCTTAAGGGAAGGAACCTACGAGGTCGGATCCGAGGACACTAGTCGGATGTGATCCGAGCTGTATTCGGATTGTGGCCGAGTAGACTTGTGGGCTTTCGGGTCCGTGCGAGGCCCAAGTGTTGAGCCCGCGACGAACGCCTATATAAAGTGGAGGTGCGGCACACTCATGTGGTTGATCGCTTCGGTGCTGCGACTAGGCTTTGCATGTGTTGCGAATAGCCACTTCCACTTGCCGCGACTGTGTGATCGGACCTAGTAGTCCGCCGCACGGTGTTCCACCTACACGCGCGGATACCATTAGAGGCGGTGCACTTGCGCTGCTCCGGCGAACTTGTACATGGGATCGGACGACCGGTTGTTCGAGGGAGATCGAACAAGGAGGAGACGATCCACGCGGACGCGCTGTCCCAACTCTTCTTCCGCTGCACGGCACTGCGCGTCTAGTGGTAACAATTTGTGATCCATCTCCCATAGCATGTTCTTGGTTGTTCTGCGCGTAGGAAATTTTAATTTGCAGTCGACGCACCCTACCGTAGAACCCAACAGATAGATCTTGCATGATCGTAGGATTTTTTTTGAAATTGCATGCTACGTTTCCCAACAGTGGCATCCGAGCCATGTCTATGCGTAGATGATATGCACAAGTAGAACACAAAGAGTTGTGGGCGGTGATCGTCATACTGCTTACCACCGATGTCTTATTTTGAGGTATTGTTGGATGAAGTGGCCCGGACCAACCTTACATGACCACGTTTATGAGACCGGTTCCATCGACAGGCATGCAACTAGTTTTGCATAAAGGTCCCTGGCGGGTGTCTGTTTCTCCAACTTTAGTTGAATCGAATTTGACTGCGACCGGTCCTTGTGAAGGTTAAAACAGCAAACTTGATAAATCACCGTTGTGGTTTTTGTACCGTAGGTATGTACGGTTCATGCTAGAAGCCCGTAGCAGCCACGTAAAACTTGCAACAAACAAAGTAGAGGAAGTCTAACTTGTTTTTGCAGGGCATGTTGTTATGTGACATGGTTAGTGCATGATATGATATAAATTGTTGTATGAGATGATCATGTTTTATAACAAGTTATCGGCAACTGGCAGGAGCCATATGGTTGTCGCTTTATTGTATGAAATACAAACGCTATGTAATTGCTTTAGTTTATCACTAAGCGGTAGCGATAGTCGTAGAAGCACTGGTTGGCGAGATGACCACGACGCTACGATGGAGATCAAGGTGTCAAGCCGGTGATAATGGAGATCATGATGTTGCTTCAATGATGGAGATCAAAAGCACAAGATGATGATGGACATATCATGTCACATATTTTTGATTGCATGTGATGTTTATCTTTATGCATCTTATTTTGCTTAGTATGGCGATAACATTATAAGATGATCCCTTACTAAAATTTCAAGGTATAAGTGTTCTCCCCGAGTATGCACCGTTGCGAAAGTTCTTCGTGTTGAGACACCACATGATGATCGGGTGTGATAAAATCTACGCTCAAATACAACGGGTGCAAGCCAGTTTTGCACACACGGAATACTCGGGTTAAACTTGATGAGCCTAGCATATACAGATATGGCCTCGGAACACTGGAGACCAAAAAGTCAAACGTGAATCATATACTGGATATGATCAACATTGAGATGTTCACCATTGATGACTACTCCATCTCACGTGATGATTGGACATGGTTTAGTTGATTTGGATCACGCATCATTTAGATGACTCAAGGGATGTCTATCTAAGTGGGGTTCTTGAGTAATATGATTAATTGAACTTTAAATTATCATGAACTTAGTCCTGATAGTATTTGCAAATTATGTTGTAGATCAATAGCTCGCGTTGTAGCTTCCCTATGTTTTTGATATGTTCCTAGTGAAAACTAAGTTGAAATATGATGGTAGCAATGATGCGGACTGGGTCCGTGATCTAAGGTTTATCCTCATTGTTGCACAGAAGAATTATGTCCTTGATGCACCGCTAGGTGGAAGAGCTATTGCAGGAGCAGATGCACACGTTATGAACGTTTGGCCAGCTCAATATGATGACTACTTGATAGTTTAGTGCACCATGCTTTACGGCTTAGAACCGAAACTTCAAAAACGTTTTGAACGCCACGGAGCATATGAGATGTTCCAAGAGGTGAAATTGGTATTTCAGACTCATGCCCGTTTCGAGAGGTATGAGACCTCTAACAAGTACTTCGCCTAAAAAATGGAGGAGAATAGCTCAGCTAGTGAGCATGTGCTCAGAATGTCTGGGTACTACAATCGCTTGGATCAAGTGGGAGTTAATCTTCCAGATAAGATAGTGATTGACAGAGTTCTCTAGTCACCATCACCAAGTTACTGGAACTTTGTGATGAACTATAATATGCAAGGGATGACGAAAGTGATTCCCGAGCTCTTTGTGATGCTAAAATCAACGAAGGTAGAAATCAAGAAAAAGCATCAAGTGTTGATGATTAAACAAGACCACTAGTTTCAAGAAAAGGGCAAAGGGAAAGAAAGGGAACTTCAAGAAGAATGGCAAGCAAGTTGTCACTCCCGTGAAGAGCCCAAAGCTGGACCTAAGCCTGAAAGTGAGTGCTTCTATTGCAAAGGAAATGGTCACTAGAAGCAGAACTACCCCAAATATTTGGCGGATAAGAAGGATGGCAAAGTGAACAAAGGTATATTTGATATACATGTTATTGATGTGTACCTTACTAGTGCTCATAGTAGCCCCTGGGTATTTGATACCTATTCGGTTGCTAAGATTAGTAACTCAAAATAGGAGTTGCAGAATAAGTAGAGACTAGTTGAGGGTGAAGTGACGATGTGTGTTGGAAGTGGTTCAAAGATTGATATGATCATCATCGCACACTCCCTATACTTTCGGGATTAGTTTTGAACCTAAATAAATGTTATTTGGTGTTTGCGTTGAGCATGAATATGATTAGATCGTGTTTATTGCAATATTATTCATTTAAGACCAAGAATAATTGTTATTCTGTTTACATGAATAAAACCTTATATGGTCATACACCCAATGTTAATGGTTTATTAAATCTCGATCGTAGTGATACACATATTCATAATATTGATGCCAAAAGATGCAAAGTTGATAATGATAGTGCAACTTATTTGTGGCACCGTCGTTTGCGTCATATCGGTATAAAGCGCATGAAGAAACTCCATGCAGATGGACTTTTGGAATCACTTGATTATGAATCAGTTGATACTTGTGAACCGTGCCTTATGGGCAAGATGACTAAAACTCCGTTCTTCGGAACAATGGAGCGAACCAATGACTTATTAGAAATAATACATACTGATGTATGCGGTCCAATGAGTGTTGAGGCTCATGGCGGGTATCGTTATTTTCCGACCTTCACGGATGATTTGAGCAGATATGGGTATATCTACTTAATGAAACACAAGTCTGAAACATTTGAAAAGTTCAAAGAATTTCAGAGTGAAGTGGAGAATCATCTTAACAAGAAAATAAAGTTTCTACGATCTGATCGTGGAGGTGAATATTTGGGTTACGAGTTTGGCCTTCATTTAAAACCATGTGGAATAATTTCACAGCTCACGCCACCTAGAACACCACAGTGTAATGGTGTGTCCGAACGTTTTAACCGCACTTTATTAGATATGGTGCAATCTATGATGTCTCTTACCGATTTACCACTATCGTTTTGGGGTTATGCATTAGAGACAACTGCATTCACTTTAAACAGGGCACCGTCAAAATCCGTTGAGACGACACCGTATGAACTGTGGTTTAGCAAGAAACCTAAGTTGTCGTTTCTTAAAGTTTGGGGATGCGATGCTTATGTGAAAAGGCTTCAGCCTGATAAGATCGAACCCAAATCGGAGAAGTGTGTCTTCATAGGATACCCTAAGGAGACAATTGGGTACACCTTCTACCACAAAGTCCGAAGGCAAGATTTTTGTTGGTAAGAACAAAACATTTCTAGAGAAGGAGTTTATCTTGAAATAAGTGAGTGGGAGGAAAGTAGAAGTTGCTGAGGTAATTGTACCTACTCTCAATTTGGAAAGTTGCTCATCTGAGAAATCTGTTCCCGTGATGCCTACACCAACTGGAGAGGAAGCTAATGATAAAGATCATGAAACTTCAGAACAAGTTGCTACAGAACCTCATAGGTCAAATGAAGCATGATCCGCACCAGAGTGGTATGGTAATCCTGTTCTGGAGGTCATGTTACTTGACCATGACGAACCTACAAACTATGAAGGAGCTATGATGAGCCCAGATTCTGATAAATGGCTTGTGGCCATGAAACCTGAGATAGGATCCATGTATGAGAACAAAGTATGGACTTTGGTGGAGTTGCCTGATGATAGGCGACCCATTGAGAATAAATAGATCTTCAAGAGGAAGATGGACGCTGATGGTAGTGTTACTATCTACAAAGCTCGACTAGTCGCAAAAAGGTTTTTGAAAAGTTCAAGGTATTGACTACAATGAGATTTTCTCAACCGTAGCGATGCTTAAGTCCGTCCGAATCATGTTAGCAATTGCCATATTTTATGAAATCTGGCAAATGGATGTCAAAACTGCATTCCTTAAATGGATATCTCTAAGGAGAGTTGTATATGATGCAACCAGAAGGTTTTGTCGATCCTAAAGGTGCTAACAAGGTGTGCAAGCTCCAGCAATCCATCTATGGACTGGTGCAAGCATCTAGGAGTTGGAATATACACTTTGATGAGTTGATCAAAGCATATAGTTTTATACAGACTTGCGGTGAAGCCTGTATTTACAAGAAAGTGAGTGGGAGCACTACAGCCTTTCTTGTAAGTATATGTGAATGACATATTGTTGATCGGAAATGATGTAGAATTTTCTGGAAAGCATAAAGGAGAGTTTGAAAGGAGTTTTTCAAAGAAAGACCCCGGTGAAGCTGCTTACATATTGGGCATCAAGATCTATAGAGATAGACCAAGATGCTTGATAAGATTTTTCAATGAGTACATACCTTGACAAGATTTTGAAAGAGTTCAAAATGGATCAGTCAAAGAAGGAGTTCTTGCCTATATTACAAGGTGTAAAGTTGAGTAAGACTCAAAGTCCGACCACGTCAGAAGATAGAAAGAGAATGAAAGTCATTCCCTATGCCTCAGTCATAGGTTCTATAAAGTATACCATGCTATGTACCAGACCAGTGGTGTGCCTTGCTATGAGTTTGGCAAGGGGGTACGATAGTGATCCAGGAGTGGATCACTAGATAGCGGTCAAAGTTATCCTTAGAGGACTAAGGAAATATTTCTCGGTTATGGAGGTGATAAATAGTTCGTCGTAAAGAGTTATGTCGATGCAAGATTTTACATCGATTCGGATGACTCTGAGTCTCAATCTGGATACATATTGAAAGTGGGAGCAATTAGCTAGAGTAGCTCCATGCAGAGCATTGTAGACATAGAAAATTTGCAAAATACATAATGATCTGAATGTGGCAGACCCGTTGACTAAACTTCTCTCACAAGCAAAACATGATCACGCCTTAGTACTCTTTGGGTGTTAATCACATGGCGATGTGAACTAGATTATTGACTCTAGTAAACCCTTTGGGTGTTGGTCACATGGCGATGTGAACTATGGGTGTTTATCACATGGTGATGTGAACTATTGGTTTAAATCACATGGCGATGTGAACTAGATTATTGACTCTAGTGCAAGTGGGAGACTGAAGGAAATATGCCCTAAAGGCAATAATAAAGTTGTTAATTTATATTTCCTTATATCATGATAAACGTTTAATATTCATGCTAGAATTGTATTAACCGGAAACTTGATACATGTGTGAATACATAGACAAAACATTGTGTCCCTAGTATGCCTCTACTTAACTAGCTCGTTGATCAAAGATGGTTAAGTTTCCTAGCCATGGACATGTGTTGTCATTTGATGAATGGGATCACATCATTAGGAGAATGATGTGATGGAAAAGACCCATCTGATAGCTTCGCATAATGATCGTTTAGTTTTATTGCTACTGCTTTCTTCATGTCAAATATATATTCCTCCGACTATGAGATTATGGAGCTCCCTGACACCGGAGGAATGCCTTGTGTGTTATCAAACGTCACAACATAAATGGGTGATTGTAAAGATGCTCTATAGGTATCTCCGAAGGTGTTTGTTGGGTTGGCATAGATCGAGATTAGGATTTGTCACTCCGAGTATCGAAGAGGTATCTCTGGGCCCTCTCAATAATGCACATCATATGAAGCATTGCAAGCAATGTGACTAATGAGTTAGTTGTGGGATGATGCATTACGGAATGAGTAAAGAGATTTGCCGGTAACGATATTGAACTAGGTATGAAGATACCGATGATCGAATCTCGGGCAAGTAACATACCGATGACAAAGGGAATAACATATGTTGACATTGCGGTTCGACTGATAAAGATCTTCGTAGAATATGTGGGAACCAATATGAGCATACAGGTTCTGCTATTGGTTATTGACCGGAGAGGTGTGTTGGTCATGTCTACATAGTTCTCGAACCCGTAGGGTCCGCACGCTTAACGTTTGATGACGATATGTATTATACGAGTTATGTGTTTTGGTGACCGACTGTTGTTCGGAGTCCCGGATGAGATCACGAACATGACGAGGAGTCTCGAAATGGTCGAGAGGTAAAGGTTGATATATCGGACGATAGTATTTGGACACCTGAATGGTTTCAGGACATTTCGGATATTTATTGGAGAACCGAGGGGTTACCGGAGCCCCTCGGGGAAGTAATGGGCCAACATGGGCCATAGGGGAGAGAGAGGGGAGCCCACAAGGGGTGCCCCCCCATGGGCTATCCGAATTGGACAAGGGGAAGGGGGTGTGACCCCCCTTTCCTTTCCCCCTCTCCGTCTCCTTCCCTCTTTCCCCTCCATGAGAAGGAAAAAAAGGGGGGCGTGAATCCTACTAGGAGTGGAGTCCTAGTAGGACTCCCCCCCTTGGCGCGCCCCCTTGGTGGCTGGCCTCCTCCTCCCCTCCTTTATATAAGGGGGCAGGAGGGCACCCCAAAGCACATCAAGTGTTCTCTTAGCCGTGTGTGGTGCCCCCCTCCACCATTTACTCCTCCGATCATATTGTCGTAGTGCTTAGGTGAAGCCCTGCACGAATCACTTCACCAACACCGTGATCACGCCATCGTGCTGATGGAACTCATCGACTCCTTCGTGCCTCTACTGGATCATGAGTTTGAGGGACGTCATCGAGCTAAACGTGTGTAGAACTCGGAGGTACCATTCGTTCGGTGCTTGATCAGTTGAATCGAGAAGACATTCGACTACATCAACCGCGTTAAGCTAACGCTTCCACTTTCGGTCTACGAGGGTACATGGACACACTTTCCCCCTCTCGTTGCTATGAATCTCCTAGATAGATCTTGCGTGATCGTAGGATTTTTTTTTGAAATTGCATGCTATGTTTCCCAACAGTGGAAACACCAGCGCTGGCAGCAATGCAAATCCTTTCACTTTCTCTGAGTGGGACGCCATGGGATCCGAGTCTCGTGGCATGTTTTAGGTGGCCATGGAAGGTGGGGCGCATAACGGACCCTAGGATGCGCATAACAAGGCGGGTTCCACTCCTTCGGCTGGGGCTTGCCACACCCTCCTGGCTCGACCGGCCTCCCCATCCCTCTCTGGTATCGTCGATGTGCAACCAGCGGGTGTGGCGATTCCCCCAAGCCCCTACAGCAAGCCTCCCTCAGAGAAAAAAAATCCTCCATTCGCAAGTTCTCGGCCAAGAGCCAGGCAAACTCTGGGTCCAAGTAGAGAGATGGCGGGTTGTTCCACAGGCTGGATGCGGACCTGGGTGTGGTGGCGGGCGACCTCTCTGGTGGCGACGCCTCATCTCCAGCGGCACGCTCAGCTGCTCCGATGCGCTCTCCAGTGTCGACGGCCAGGAAGGGCCTCCGTCGACAGAACGTGGCGATCCCCATCCAGGAGCGCGCGGAGCGGCGGGCGGCGGCCAAGGATCTCTACCCTCCAGGTACTTCGACTCCCCTGCCCCCTGTTCGCTTGGTTCTTCCTGATTTGCCCGATGCCCTCTTATGCAACATCTTGGCTGACATTGGGGTGACAGTGAATCGCTCTTCGGGCTCACCCTCCTATCTTCTTTATGTGATTCGATTAAATGAAATGGCCCAAGCATCTTTGGCAAAAGCTAAGGAGGCCGCGTTGGCCAAGTCCAGGGAGTCAGTTGCCTCGGTGGTGGCCGATGGCAATGCTTGCAAAGCTGGGATGGAGGGGGAGGGTAGTGGCCCTCCTTCCATGGCTAAAAAGAGCAAGGCTACCAAAGCCAAAGTGGTTGTGGCTCCGAGCCGGTCGAGCCTTTAGATCAAAAATCTTTCGTACAAATGAAGGGAGTTTTCTGGAATATCTGTGATTTTAGTACTAGGGGCGTCGCGACCAAATTTGGGATCTGGTCCGTGACACTAATATTGAATTTGTGGGTCTCATTGAGACGTTTAAAGCCTCCTTCTCCTTCCTTGAGCTGGCCTCAATTGCTGGGGCTGATCGTTACTGCTGGCGTTGTCTACCTGCATCTGGCCATTCCGGAGGTATTTTGATCGGGGCTAAACTGGATACCTTTGATTTTGTGGCCTTTGATCATGGCATCTTCTGGGCTGGTATGGTGGTGTAACACAAAAGCCTCAATGTTCTTTGGGAGATCATCGTTGTGTACAGGCCAGCAGATCATTCCTTGTCCTCTCTCTTCCTCGATGTACTAGTCGCTAAAGTGGACTCATGTACCATCCCTCTACTCATTGGGGGTGATTTTAACCTCTTGCGGTCTCCCTCGGATAAAAATAACTCTAATTTCTCGTGGCCTTTGGCGGATGCGTTTAATGGCTTTATTGCTGATTGTGCTCTTCGTGAGCTGCCTAGGACGGGGTCTCGCTTCATCTGGTCTAATCACCAAACGAATCCTACTCGTTCTATGCTCAATCATGCCTTTGCATCCCACTCATGGGACATGATGTTTCCTCAAGCTTCTCTCTCTGTGCTTCCCCATGTTGGGTCTGACCATTCTCCTCTCATTCTAGACCTAGGGTCTGATAATACAGTCACCATCTCTAGGTTCCAATTCAATGCTTCCTGGCTCCTTGTTGATGGGTTTTTTGACATGGTCTCGTTGAAGATTAATTCCTTGCTCGACAATAGAGTCCGGTCTTTCAGTCCCATGGACGATTGGCACTTCCTATCCTACCAACTCCGTAAATTCCTTAAGGGATGGGGCCGTAATCGCGTGGCTGAAGTGCTTAGAAACAAACATGACCTGTTGGGGCAGATCCCCTCCCTCGACACGGAAGTTAACTCTTCTGGTCTATCTATGGAGGGATGGAGACTTAGATACGATCTTGAGGGCCTTCTCATGCATCTCCACCATCAGGCCAAGATCTATTGGAAACAAGGAGGCACCATCAATTGGATCCTTAAGGGTGAAGCCCCCACGGCCTATTTCTTTGCCATTGCTAACGATCGGCAACGTAGATGCACAATTTATAGTTTGGTTATTTATAGTACTAGGGTGACAAACCCCAACCTAATCATGGAGCATATTGTCAGCTTCTTCTCCTCACTCCTTGCTGCTAAGCCGGCCTTGGGTTTCCTTCTCTCCCCTCATCTCTGGGCTCAGGATAATCGTGTCTTGGAAGCCAAGAACGCGGCCCTTTTTCTCCCCCCTTCTGTTGAAGAGATTGAAGTGGCAATCAACTCTGCCAATGTTAATTCGGCTTCGGGCCCGGATGGGTTCTCGATCCCTTTTTTAAACATTTCTGGCCTTCCCTTCGGCCGCTCGTGTACAAAATCATTCAAGGCTTCTAGCTTGGCACGATTGACATCTCCTGTTTGAATTACGCTATCCTCACCCTCATCCCAAAAGTCAAAGGTGTGAATCTATATCTCAATTCTGTCCCATTGCGCTAATTAACAACTTTGCTAAGTTCCCTGCCAAGTGCATGGCGACAAGGTTAACCCCTGTGGCTCACCGTACCATTATCCTAGTCTGCTTCCATAAAGGGTAGGTTTATCCTCGATGGCATTCTCTGCTTGCACAAGGTCGTGCATGATCTTAGGAAGAGGGGCTCCAAAGCTTTAATCCTTAAGCTCGATTTGGAAGAATCCTATGATTTAGTTAGTTGGGATTTCCTTAGACAGGTCCTGCGTGCTAAGGGTTTTGATCCTGGAATTGTGCATAGGCTGATGCAGCTGGTCTCTGGAGGTCATACTGCCGTGTCTGTCAACGGCTCTGTCAGCAACTACTTTGCCAATGGTCGTGGCCTTCGGCAAGGGGATCCGACATCCCCATCCTATTCAATTTTGTTGTTGATGCTCTTTCATGCATGTTGAATAGGGCGGCCTTGGCAGGCCATATCTCTCATGTGATTTCCCAGCTAATCCCTCAGGGTCTCACTCATATCCAATATGCGGATGACACGATCATTCTGGTGGAGGCAGATGACTCGTGCATTGCCAATCTCAAGTTTATTCTCCTATGTTTTGAAGCCTTGTCGGGGCTCAAAATCAATTTTTCTAAGAGTGAGGCCATTCTTACGAGCGTAGACAAAGCGGAAGCTCTTAGAATCTCCCACTTGCTAAATTGTTCCCCGGGTGCCTTCCCTTTCAAATACTTAGGGCTCCCGATATCTCCTTGGCGGTTGTTCTCTAGCGAGTTTAAGCCTCTGGTGGCTAAGGTGGGGAACAGAGTCCTCCCTTGGGGAGGCAGATACAATACTTCTGCGGGCAAACTGGTTGCTACGTCTTGAGCTTGCGTTGGTTTTCCTCGAAGAGGAGAGGGTGATGCAGCAATAGTAGCGTAAGTATTTCCCTCAGTTTTTGAGAACCAAGGTATCAATCCAGTAGGAGGCTCCTCAAAAGTCCCACGCACCTACACAAACAAACTAAGAACTCGCAACCAACGCAATAAAGGGGTTGTCAATCCCTTCACGGCCACTTGCGAAAGTGAGATCTAATAAAGATAGTATGATAAGATAAATATATTTTTGGTATTTTATAATATAGATGCAAAAAGTAAAGATGCAAATAAAAGTAGATTGAAAGCAAATATGATAAGAGATAGACCCGGGGGCCATAGGTTTCACTAGAGGCTTCTCTCAAGATAGCATAAGTATTACGGTGGGTGAACAAATTACTGTCGAGCAATTGATAGAAAAGCGCATAGTTATGAGATTATCTAGGCATGGTCATGTATATAGGCATCACGTCCGTAACAAGTAGACCGACTCCTGCCTGCATCTACTACTATTACTCCACACATCGACCGACTCCTGCCTGCATCTAGCGTATTAAGTTCATAATAACAGAGTAACGCATTAAGCAAGATGACATGATGTAGAGGGATAAACTCAAGCAATATGATATAAACCCCATCTTGTTATCCTCGATGGCAACAATACAATACATGCCTTGCAACCCTTTCTGTCACTGGGTAAGGACACCGCAAGATTGAACCCAAAGCTAAGCACTTCTCCCATGGCAAGAAAGATCAATCTAGTAGGCCAAACCAAACTGATAATTCAAAGAGACTTGCAAAGATAACTCAATCATACATAAAAGAATTCAGAGAAGATTCAAATATTATTCATAGATAAACTTGATCATAAACCCACAATTCATCGGATCTCGACAAACACACCGCAAAAGAGTTTACATCGAATAGATCTCCACAAGAGAGGGGGAGAACATTGTATTGAGATCCAAAAAGAGAGAAGAAGCCATCTAGCTAATAACTATGGACCCGTAGGTCTGTGGTAAACTACTCACAACTCATCGGAGGGGCAAGGATGTTGATGTAGAAGCCCTCCATGGTCGATTCCCCCTCCGGCAGAGTGCCGACGAAGGCTCCAAGATGAGATCTCGCGGATACAGAAGGTTATGGTGGTGGAAATTGTGTTTCGTGGTGCTCCTGGATGTTTTGGGGATACGTAGGTATATATAGGAGGAAGAAGTACGTCGGTGGCTGCCCGAGGGGCCCATGAGACAGAGGGGCGCGCCCTACAGGGGGGGCGGCCTCCTATCTCGTGGCTGCCTCGGGTGCTTCTTGACTTGCACTCCAAGTCCTCTGGATCACGTTCGTTCCAAAAATCACGCTCTCAAAGGTTTCATTCCGTTTGGACTCCATTTGATATTCCTTTTCTTCAAAATACTGAAATAGGCAAAAAACAGCAATATGGGTTGGGCCTCCGGTTAGTAGGTTAGTCCCAAAAATGATATAATTGTGTAAAATAAAGCCCATAAACATCCAAAAGGGGTAATATAAGAGCATGGAACAATCAAAAATTATAGATATGTTGGAGACGTATCAAGCATCCTCAAGCTTAATTCCTGCTCGTCCTCGAGTAGGTAAATGATAAAAAGAGAATTTTTGATGTGGAATGCTACCTAGCATAATTCATAATGTAATTTTCTTTATTGTGGCATGAATGTTCAGATCCAAATGATTCAAAATAAAAGTTCATATTGATAAAAGAAATAGTAACACTTCAAGCATACTAATCAAAGTAATCATGTCTTCTCAAAATAACATGGCAAAAGAAAGTTCATCCCTACAAAATTATATGGTTAGGCTATGCTTCATTTTCGTCACACACAGATGTTCCCAACTTCTATACCCCCGATGACAAGCCAAGCAATTGTTTCATACTTAAATAATCTCAAACTCTTTCAACCATCATGCAATACATGAGCGTGAGCCATGGATCTAGCACTATGGGTGCAATAGAATATAATGATGGGGATTGTGTGGAGAAGACAAAAAAGGAGAAAGTCTCACATTGACGAGGATAATCAACGGGCTATGGAGATGCCCATCAATTGATGTCAACATGAGGAGTAGGGATTGCCATGCAACAGATGCACTAGAGCTATAAACGAATGCTCAACAAAAGAAAACTAGTGGGTGTGCATCCAACTTGCTTGCTCACGAAGACCTAGGGCATTTGAGGAAGCCCATCGTAGGAATATACAAGCCAAGTTCTATAATGAAAATTTCCCACTAGTATGAAAAAGACAACTTATGAGACTCACTATATGAAAAACATGGTGCTACTTTGAAGCACAATATATGAGACTCACTACATGAAGAACAAGGTGCTACTTTGAAGCACAAGTGTGGAAAAAGAGATAGTAACATTGCCCTTTTTTTATTTATTTTCTTTTTTCTTTCTTTTTTTTCCTTTTTTTTCTTTTCTTTTTTTTTCTTTTTTTTCTTTTTTTTCTTTTTTTTCTTTTGGGCCACTTTTTTTTCGTTTTGGCCTTTCTTCTTTTTTCTTTTTTTTTCTTTGGGCAATGTTCTAATAATGATGATCATCACACTTCTATTGATTACAACATAAGAATTACAACTCGAAACTTAGAACAAGATATGACTCTATATGAATGCCTCCGGCGGTGTACCGGTATGGTGCAATGAATCAAGAGTGACATGTATGAAAAATAATGCATGTTGGCTTTGCCACAAATACGATGTCAACTACATGATCATGCAATGGCAATATGACAAAAGTAAAGTATGTCATGATGAGGATGAACGGAACGGTGGAAAGTTGCATGGCAATATATCTCAGAATGGCTATGGAAATGCCATAATAGGTAGGTATGGTGGCTATTTTGAGGAAGATATAGGGAGGTTTATGTGTGATAGAGCGTATCATATCACGGGGTTTGGATGTACCGGTGAAGTTTGTACCAACTCTCAAGGTGAGAAAGGGCAAAAAAAGCACGGTACCGAAGAGGCTAGCAAAGGCGGAAAGGTAAAAGTGCGTATAATCCGTGGACTCAATATTAGTCAAAAGAACTCATATACTTATTGTAAAAATTTAGAAGTCATCAAAAATCAAGTGCTACGCGCATGCTCCTAGGGGGATAGATTGGTAGGAAAAGACCATCGCTCGTCCCCGATCGCCACTCATAAGGATGCACAAGCCAGGTACACTTCATGTTTCAAATTTGTTACACAACTTTAACCATACGTGCATGCTACGGGATTTGCTAACTTGAACACAAGCATTCTTTAAATTCATAATCACCCAACTAGCATGACTTTAATATCACTACCTCCATATTTCAAAACAATTATCAAGTATCAAATTGATCATATCATCCAATTCACTTCCTGTGATAGTTTTTATTATACCCAACTTGGATGCCTACCATTCTAGGACCAATTTTATGACCATAGAAAATACCATGCTGTTCTAAAAGACTCTCAAAATAATATAAGTGAAGCATGAGAGACTAGTAATTTCTACAAAAATAAATCACCACCGTGCTCTAAAAGATATAAGTGAAGCACTAGAGCGAAAACTATTAAGCTCAAAAGATATAAGTGAAGCACATAGAGTATTCTAGCAAATTCTAATCAAATAGGCTTCTCCCAAAAGGTGTGTACAGCAAGGATGATTGTGGTAAACTAAAAAGCAAAGACTAATATAATACACGACGCTCCAAGCAAAACACATATCATGTGGCGAATAAAAATATAGCTCCAAGTAAAGTTACCAATGAACGAAGACGGAAGAGGGGATGCCTTCCCGGGGCATCCCCAAGCTTAGGCTTTTGGCTATTCTTGAATATCTTAGGGTGTCATGGGCATCCCCAAGCTTAGTCTCTTGCCACCCTTTATTCCATAGTCCATAAAGGCTTTACCCAAAACTTGAAAACTTCACAACACAAAACTCAACAGAAATCTTATAAGCTCCGTTAGTGAAAGAAAACAAAACCACCACATAAGGTACTGCAATGAACTCATTATTTATTTAATTTGGTGTTAAACCTACTGTATTCCAACTTCTTTATGGTTTATAAACTAATTTACTAGCCATAGATGCATTGAAATAAGCAAACAACACACGAAAAACAGAATCTGTCAAAAACAGAACAGTCTGTAGCAATCTGTAACTAACGCAAACTTCTGGAACTCTAAAAATCCTACCAAAATAGGAAGTCCTGGACAATTTGTTTATTGAACAGAAGCAAAAATAATCAATGCAAAATCACGTTCCTGTGATTGAAAAAAATTATATTCGTGCGTGCAAAGTTTCTGTTTTTCAGCAGAATCAAATCAACTATCATCGTAGGTTATCCTATAGGTTCTACTTGGCGCAAACACTAATTAAAAGATAAAAACACATCTAAACAGAAGGTAGATGCAAGATTTATTACTAAACAGGAGCAAAAACAAAAAACATAAAGAAAATTGGGTTGCCTCCCAACTAGCGCTATCGTTTAACGCCCCTAGCTAGGCATAAAAGCAAAGATAGATCTAACGAGTGCCATCTTTGGCACTAGGAGAGGAGGATCTCCTCTCTATAGAATGCATTCTTCTATTTAAGGTGAGCACATGGCCATTAATGGAAGAAGTAAGATTAAGCACGTTACGGAAGTTTGCCTCTATACTAGACTTCATCTCTTTAATAATTTCATTTTGATAAAAGCACAAGAGAGTAGTAGATTCAACCTTGTCATTCATAGGGTACCCAAATATGGTTTTCATAAGTATCTATAGCATCCCTTTCAAGAAAACTTCCTTCAAAAATAGAATCTAAAACTTGTTTAAATGAAGCGGGCAAGACAATATAAAAACTCTTTAAGTAATCTTCAATTTGATATTGAGGCACATAGCTAGCTCGAATCCTTAATAACCTATCCCAAGCATCTTTTAAAGACTCATCAAGTAAATAGCGAAAAATTTCAGAGTCATCCTCATCAAAATTATTCAAGCTCTCATTGGAGACTCCGGCGGGTCTTTCTGTAGCATCATTATTTATGAGCTTAGAGAGGATAGAGGGGTTATCCAAGGTACTAGAACCTAGGAAAGGGCCCTTAGTTCTTTTTGATTCGGCCATGGCAACGGGAAGGCAAACGGAAAAGAGAGGAGGAGATTGGGAAAGAGAGGGCGAATAAAATGGCAAGGGTGAAGTGGGGGAGAGGAAAACAAGAGGCAAATGGCAAATAATGTAAATGCGAGGGAGATGGGTTTGTGATGGGTACTTGGTATGTATTGACTTGAGCGAAGACCTCCCCGGCAATGGCGCCAGAAATCCTTCTTGCTACGTCTTGAGCTTGCGTTGGTTTTCCTCGAAGAGGAGAGGGTGATGCAGCAATAGTAGCATATTTCCCTCAGTTTTTGAGAACCAAGGTATCAATCCAGTAGGAGGCTCCTCAAAAGTCCCACGCACCTACACAAACAAACTGAGAAGTCGCAACCAACGCAATAAAGGGGTTGTCAATCCCTTCACGGCCACTTGCGAAAGTGAGATCTAATAAAGATAGTATGATAAGATAAATATATTTTTGGTATTTTATAATGTAGATGCAAAAAGTAAAGATGCAAATAAAAGTAGATTGAAAGCAAATATGATAAGAGATAGACCCGGGGGCCATAGGTTTCACTAGAGGCTTCTCTCAAGATAGCATAAGTATTACGATGGGTGAACAAATTACTGTCGAGCAATTGATAGAAAAGCGCATAGTTATAGATTATATAGGCATGGTCATGTATATAGGCATCACGTCCATAACAAGTAGACCGACTCCTGCCTGCATCTACTACTATTACTCCACACATCGACCGACTCCTGCCTGCATCTAGCGTATTAAGTTCATAATAACAGAGTAACGCATTAAGCAAGATGACATGATGTAGAGGGATAAACTCAAGCAATATGATATAAACCCCATCTTGTTATCCTTGATGGCAACAATACAATACGTGCCTTGCAACCCTTTCTGTCACTGGGTAAGGACACCGCAAGATTGAACCCAAAGCTAGGCACTTCTCCCATGGCAAGAAAGATCAATCTAGTAGGCCAAACCAAACTGATAATTCAAAGAGACTTGCAAAGATAACTCAATCATACATAAAAGAATTCAGAGAAGATTCAAATATTATTCATAGATAAAATTGATCATAAACCCACAATTCATCGGATCTCGACAAACACACTGCAAAAAGAGTTTACATCGAATAGATCTCCACAAGATAGGGGGAGAACATTGTATTGAGATTCAAAAGGAGAGAAGAAACCATCTAGCTAATAACTATGGACCCGTAGGTCTATGGTAAACTACTCACAACTCATCGGAGGGGCAAGGATGTTGATGTAGAAGCCCTCTGTGGTCGATTCCCCCTCCGGCAGAGTGTCGGCGAAGCCTCCAAGATGAGATCTCGTGGATACAGAAGGTTACGGTGGTGGAAATTGTGTTCCATGGTACTCCTGGATGTTTTCGGGGTACGTAGGTATATATAGGAAGAAGAAGTACGTCGGTGGCCGCTCGAGGGGCCCACGAGACAGGGGGCGCGCCCTACAGGGGGGCGGCCTCCTATCTCGTGGCTCCCTCGGCTGCTTCTTGACCTGCACTCCAAGTCCTCTGGATCACGTTCGTTCCAAAAATCACGCTCCCGAAGGTTTCATTCCGTTTGGACTCCGTTTGATATTCCTTTTCTTCGAAATACTGAAATAGGCAAAAAACAGCAATATGGGCTGGGCCTCCGGTTAGTAGGTTAGTCCCAAAAATGATATAATTGTGTAAAATAAAGCCCATAAGCATCCAAAAGGGGTAATATAATAGCATGGAACAATAAAAAATTATAGATACATTGGAGACGTATCAGTGGCTCTCACCAACTCATGTCTTTCTTCCCTCCCTATGTTTACCATGAGCTTTTTCAGACTTTCCCAGGGAACCCATGCGGGTTTTGACAAACATAGAGGGGCCTTCTTTTGAAATTCTACTGAGAACAAGCGTAAATACAGGCAGGTCAAATGGGACATCATTTGCAAACCTAAAAGCCTAGGGGGGCTTGGGATCCTTAATACTCAGGTGATGAACACTTGTGATGTAGGGTAGAACCCTAGACGCCCGATCTTTCACGTTTTGAGGGAATCCTACCAAGAACACGAACAACACGAGGGGGAAATGGGGGGAAAACAAGGGGAAACACAAGACAAAACACTCAACCAACGAGAATATGGTCACACATATGCTAGATCCTAGAAACACAAAGTGATACAATATCCGAATCCAACAAGGGACGATACATAGGGTAACCGGTTCTTCTCCGTGAGGAGGCCTTGAGGAAGGGCTTCTCCGAGAGGAGGTCTTGAATCCAACGTCGATCTTCTCCGAAGAGGTGTCGGTCCCTCGCGGTCGAATAGATCCGAATGGATGAGCAAAGCTCTATCACAAAGTATGAGCTATCACAATGCTAACCCTAGAAAGAGGGCAGAGTAGGAGTATATATAGTCTAGGGGGGCGAAGGGATACATGGGCTCGGCCCTTTACACTATGAACAGACAGGGAAGGTCGGACGTCCGGGCATCGGGCCGAATGTCCGGGCGCTCGTGGGGTACCGGATGTCCGGGCTGTCGGGCCGGATGTCTGGGCTGACCTGACGCCGTCTTGGATCTCCTTGGGCAGGGCTAGTCCGGATGTCCGGGCATTGGCCGGATGTCCAGGCCGACGTGAAGGGACGGATTTTTGGGGTTGTGGCCGGATGTCCGGGCTGGAAGGGTCCAGCTTCTGTGATGGGGCGTCGGATTTCCGGGGGTCGAGCCGGATGTCCGGCCGCTCGCCGTGCGCCAGGTGTCCGAGACCTGGCCGGATGTCCGGGGCCTGTAGCTTCGGCTGGGTTGCGGCTGTAGTAGATGCTCCAGGGGCCGGATGTCCGGGGCTTGGGGCCGGAGGTCTGGGTCCTGGGGACTTCTCCAGTTCCTTCCGTCGTTCCTCTTCGTCCATGAACTTGGGGGCTTGTCCATCTTCATGTGCATCCTCGGGAGGGTTCTCTTGGTACCTATAGTCATGCACAACATTCCGGACTTAGGTAGTAGCCATGTCTCGAGAGGATCGTATGAGATATCACTAAGGAAAGAAGTCACCACGGTCTCGAGAGCTCTAGCTCGTGCTCGTGTCATAGGTCCTCTTGGCACTTGGTGAGACGATGGTAGGTCCATGGGGATGACCGTAGGTTGCTCCGCATCATCTCCCCTCCCTTGGGAAAGATCCGACCTCGGATTGAGATCCTCATCACCATGGTACGGGGAGAGATCATTGACATTGAAGATGTCGCTCACGGAGTACTTGTCGCGTGGAATGTCGATCTTGTAGGCGTTGTTGTTGTAACATTCAAGCACCTTGAAGTGTCCATCGGCTCATGGTAGAAGTTTGGACTTGCGTTCGTTGGGGAAGCGCTCCTTGCGAAGGTGTACCCACACGATATCTCCAATGTTGAATGTAATGGGTTGCTTGTTGATGTTGAGCTTGGTCGCGAGGCGTTGTACTTGGCGCTTGATGGTGAGTCTTGTATCTTCGTGCATCTTCTTGAGGTAGCTTGCTCGTGCACTCGCGTCCATGGTTGTGCACTCTTGTAGTGGAAGAGGTAGAATGCCCAATGGGGACAACGGGTTGAAACCATAGACAACCTCAAAGGGGGACTTGCCGGTAGTTGAATGTCTTGTGCGGTTGTAGGCGTATTCGGTGATGGGTAGACACTCCTCTCACTCCTTGTTGTTCCTCTTTATCAACACGCGAAGTAGAGTGGAGAGTGTACGTTCGTCACCTCCCTTTGGCCGTCGGTTTGGGGATGGTATGCCAAAGAGAACAAGAGCTTGATTCCGAGCTTGGCGCATAGAGTCTTCCAAAAGTAACTCAAGAACTTGACGCCGTGGCCCGAGACGATCGTCTTGGGCACTCCATGTAGGCGCAAGATTTCCCTACAAAAGATATTCGCAATATGTGAAGCATCGTCTATCTTGTTGCATGGGATAAAATGAGCCATTTTAGAGAATCAATCCACAACAACAAACACGGAATCCTTTCCATTTTGAGTTCTAGGCAAACGAAGTACACAATCCATGCTAATGTCTTCCCAAGGTTGATAAGGAATAGGAAGAGGCATGTAAAGACCATGGGATTGAGCTTTTGACTTAGCTTTGCGACATGTAGAGCATCAGTTGGTGAAGCGTGAGACGCCGCGGAACATCTTAGGCCAAAAGTAGTTCTTGGGGAGCGTTCTAAATGTCCTGTCGCGTCCAAAGTGTCCCATGAGTCCGCCTCCATGAGCCTCTTGCAAAAGGAGCAAACAAAGAGAAGACTCGGGAATGCAAAGTTTGTTATCTCTCATAAGATAATCATCCTTGATGTAATTAGTATCGTTCCCAAGATGTATGCGTCAAACATTTGGCTTAAGGAATAGCAAAAGTAGGACCATGCGCATACAAGTCTTTTATGTGCTCAAATCCAATGACATTCAATTCAAGTTTAGTAACAAGCATGCATATGCGGGAAAGGGCATCCACCACTACGTTTTCCTTACCCTTGATGTACTTGACGACATAAGGAAAAGACTCTATGAATTCACTCCATTTTGCATGATGCTTGTTCAACTTAGTTTGTCCTTTTAAGTACTTAAGCATTTCATGATCGGTATGAATGATAAATTCATGAGGGCGAAGATAATGTTCCCATTCACGCAAAACCCGCACTAAAACATATAGCTCTTTGTCATAGATGGGGTAATTGAGTTGCCTCTGGAAAGATTTTCACTAAAATATGCTATGGGGCGCTTCTCTTGTGTTAACACACCTCCTATGCCATGACCACTAGCATCACAATGAATCTCAAAAGGTTTGTCAAAATAGGGTAATGCAAGCACGGAAGCATGAGTAAGCAAATTCTTAAGCTCATTAAATGTGGTATCTTGGGATGGTCCCCAAACGAATGGCACATTTTTCTTACTCAAAGAATGTAAAGGTGAAGCAATGGTGCTAAAATCCTTCACAAATCTATGATAGAAACCGGCTAAACCAAGAAAACTACACACTTGTTGCAAGTTGGTTGATTGAGCCAAGTTTTAATAGCATTGATCTTATATTCATCTACATGAACACCCTTAGAAGACACAACAAACCCAAGAAAACAAGTTTATCAACACCAAAAAGGCATTTGTCCACATTAGCATAAATGCGCTCTTTCCTAAGGGTTTGCAACACGGTTCTAAGATGGGTGACATGATCTTTGATGGATTTGCTAAAAACAAGAATATCATCAAAAAATACCACAACAAATACACCAATATAGGGACGAAGAACAAAGTGCATGACTCGCATGAAAGTACCGGGTGCTTCGGATAAACCCATTGGCATAACTAGCCATTCATATAAGCCAAATTTGGTCTTAAATGTGGTTTTCCATTCATCACCTTATTGGATGCGTATTTGATAGTAGCCACTCTTAAGATCAATCTTAGAGAAAATGGTGGCTCCGCTAAGCTCATCAAGCATATCATCTAAGGGTGGAATAGGATAAGGATATCTAACGGTGATAGCATTGATGGAACGGCAATCGGAAACCATGCGATAAGTACCGTCTTTCTTTGGAACAAGTATGACCAGAACGGCACAAGGGCTCAAGCTTTCACGTACTTGACCGTTGTTGGTTAGTTGTTGTACTTGCCATTGGATCTCCTTAGTTTCCTCGGGGTTGACGCGGTTGGGAGCTTTGTTAGGTAGAGGTGCTCCCGGGATGAGGTCGATTCGGTGCTCAATGCCTCATAGTGGAGGTAGACCCGGAGGTAGCTCAACGGGGAAAACATCTTGGAATTCCCGCAAAAGAGAACATAACACTAAAGGTAGATCGTGAGAGGTGTTAGTTTTTGGTGCCTCGTCCTTGCACACAAGGACATAGTGCATGACACATGATGGGTTCTCACACACTTCTCTCATCTCACTTTTGGTGGCAAATAGGACTAAGTTTTTCTTGCCGCTCATCGTGGAGGCACTCGACTTTGGCTTGTGGCACTCACTCTCTTTTGGGTGGATCACTCTCTCACTCTTTTCTCCATGATGGGTGGCTTGCTTGTCGGCGATCACTTGTCTAGGAGACATAGGTCATAACACATACTCCTTTCCTTTCATCTTGAAGCTATAGTGATTGGTATGCCCGTTGTGGATGACGCCGCGGTCAAATTGCCATGGTCGACCAAGAAGGAGGTGGCAAACAGACATCGGGACGACATCAC
The DNA here is from genome assembly GCF_002162155.2 of Triticum dicoccoides. Lineage (NCBI taxonomy): Eukaryota > Viridiplantae > Streptophyta > Magnoliopsida > Poales > Poaceae > Triticum > Triticum dicoccoides. The sequence continues at coordinate 168,904,967 of NC_041387.1, read as the reverse complement.
ACTCCAAAGTGTCTTCATATGCTCCAATTTTGAAGGAAACTTTGACCATATGCTCAACTTGAATGGTGCCGGAATCGCTTAGCCATTGGACCTTATAGGGGTGCGGGTGCTTCATCTTGACCAATTGGAGCTTGGAGCATAGTTCTTCACTTGCCAAGTTGTGACAACTACCTCCGTCGATGATGACCTTGACGGACCTTCCATTGATGCCGACCTTTGTGTGGAAGATCTGACATCTTTGGTCTTCGTCTTGTTGATGTTGAAGAGTCAAGACTTTGGAGACAACGAGAGTGGGGCTCGAATCCTCATCACAAAAGACTTGATCATCTTCATCTTTGTTCACGCGCCGGTGCATGGCCACTTTCTCAAGGGCTTCCATCTCCTCTTCACTCATGGAGTCATAGGTTCCGTCATCATTGAGGATCATGGTGTGCTTGTTGGTACACTCAAAGGACTTGTGGCCTTAGCCACCGTAAGTGAAACACTTGATGGAGCTTGTCTTGATGGTCTTATCGGTGGGAGTAGATGATGAAGCTCGCGGCTTGAAGTTGCTTGTAGTAGGAGGACGACTTGAAGTTGTCGAAGTTTTCTTGTAACTCGACTTGTCGCCGTTGCTTGTAGATGGCTTGGTTGCGGTAGAAGATGTTGGAGTCATTGAAGCTTGGGTGTTGGAGAAGCCGTAGCTCTTGGACAAGTACTTGGCGTACTTGAAGTCATCTTGCACTTGACGTTCCGCTTTGGTAGCTTGATGCACGAGCTCAATGAGGTTGGAGTAGGGTTGAAAGTCAGCAATCTTCTTGATGGGATGATTGAGGCCATTCAAGAAACGGGACATACTTTGCTCATCATCTTCCATGACATTGGCTCTTATCATGGCTATCTCCATTTCCTTGTAGTATTCTTCAACAACTCTTTGTTCCTTGCTTGAGGAGTTGGAGCTTCTTGAAGAGATCGCGGTTGTAGTAGGTGGGCACAAAGCGTGCTCACATGACATCTTTCATTTGAGCCCAAGTGGTGATTGGTGGTTCACCTCTTGCTTCTCGGAGCTCAAGGACTTCCTCCCACCATATGAGCACATAGTCTTGGAACTCAAGTGATGCCATAGCGATCTTCTTCTCTTCCTCATAGTTGTGCAAACGAAAGATTTTGTCAACCTTCAATGCCCATGATAGGTACTCTTCGGGATCATTGCTTCCACTGAACTTGGGCATGGTGAACTTGAGCTTGCCATAGCATTGCTCTTCATTGTGTTGGGGTCGAGGGTGATGATGACGCCCTTGACGTGGAGGGTTATCAACCTCATGTTGCTCTTGTCGTGGAGGATTTTCATAGTCATCTTGCTCTTGTTGAAGTTGAGGTTGTGGAGGAGCTTGTCGAGCTTGTGGAGGAGCTTGAGGAACTTGACGATGCACTCTTGGTTTGTAGTTTCGCTCTTGAATTTATTTGCTAAGTGCTTCCTCTTGATTGCGCCTATCTTGGTTGCGGTTGGCAATGGCTCGGCTTGATTCTTGAAGGGCACGTTGCGCCTCAAGAGCTTATGCTTCACGTTGTTGTTGTTGAAGACGTTGAGCTTCAGCGTCTTGTTCGTCTTGATGTTGCCGTGCTCGCTCTACCTCTTGGAGATGTTCACGTTGTCGTTCTTGAGCTGTGCAAGAGGAACTTGGTGTTGACGATGTCGATGTGCTTGCTCGTCGACTTGCTCTTGTGGATGATTGCCGTGTAGAGGATTGCGAGTTGCTTGGCGGTCTTGACGCGCGGCTTGACGTAGAGTGTTCGATGTCGGTGTACTTGAGCCGGAGAGGGTGTCGTCGGTGTGTCGACTTGAACGGCTCCGTCTTGAGTAGGAAGAAGTGGAAGAATGGTGGTTCACCAACAAGGCACAGATCTTGTCCATTCTTGCATCGTTCTCTTGTTTGTGAGCGTCGAGCTTGTTGTCGAATTAGTCTCTTGTTCGTTGCTCAGAGAGTCGCAAGTCGGTGGCGAGATTGTCGATGCGGTCGCTCATTGCTTGTTGTTCTTGAAAGTGCGTTATGTCGACTAGAGGGGGGTGAATAGGCGATTTTTATGAATTCTTCACTGAGGAATTTGCCGGTGAGGAAATTCCTTAGCGAAGAACTATTAGCAGCGGAATAAGTACTCAGAAGTAAGCATAACAGAATACAAGCATGGTCATCATGATGAAATGAAGACTAGCACAGAGTACAGAAAGCGTAATCACAGGATAACACAAGATGAAGACAAACAGACTGAAGAAATTGAACTGAGGAAATTGAGAAAGTCTTCAGTCAAAGTCTTCAAACACAGACATGAACAAACACTCAACACAGTAATGAGGAAATGAAAGGGTTGAGGAAATAGAACCAGTTAGGTTGGTGAAGACAATGATTTGGTAGACCAGTTCCAACTACTGTCTCAGTTGTACGTCTGGTTGGAGCGGCTGAGTATTTAAACTCGAGGACACACAGTCCCGGACACCCAGTCGCTGAGCACGCAGCTCAGGACACCCAGTCCTCACCGTATTCTCCTTGAACTAAGGTCACACAGACCTCGTCCAATCACTCGTGGTAAGTCTTCAGGCGACTTCCAAACCTTCACAGACTTGGTCACTCGGCGATCCACAATTCCTCTTGGATGCTCTAGACCTTGACGCCTAACCGTCTGGAAGAAGCACAGTCTTCAAAGGTAACAAGCGTCGGATCCACACAGGATCAATTTCTTCAGTGATGCTCAATCACTTTGGGTTTGTAGGGGTTTGGTTTTGGGTTTTTCCTCACTCGATGATTTTCGCTCAAAGTCCTCGGAGGATGGGTTGCTCTCAAATGACAAGTGTCAAGTTCTCCCGGAGCAGCCAACCAGCTAGTGGTTGTAGGGGGCGGCCCGACATGATAAGACATAAATGCCCCTCAATGATATGACCGTTAGGTGGATAAGATATTTTGGGACAACTGGCGTGCAGCACAGCAACGGTCGGAAATTTGACTCTCAAATTCCTCAGGGCTATCATGTTCCTCACTGTGTAGGTAATTCGCAATGGCGAATTCCTAACTCCTCAGTCAGAACAAATTCATCAGCGACCAGAAGAACTTTGTCTCTGTCACTGAAGAAAGTGACTGAACTGTATGAGATTTCCAAAGGCTTCACTCGAAGGGATTGGTAGGTGTAGGATTTTGAGTTGAGCATCACATGGAAAATTTTCCTTAGTATTTCCTCGACCCCCTTTAACAATACGGTGTTTCCTATGACTCAAGAAAGAGAAAATGAAACTACGAAAACAAAATTCTTCATGCTTCATGTTCCACAAATGAATACCAAGTCTTCAAGGTCACACCAATTTCTTCACTTTCAAAGTCTTCAGAAAGTCTTCAGAATATCAAAGTCTTCAGTTGAAGAACTTCATTTTTAAGGGTCGACTTTCTCTGTAAATATCAAACTCCTCATAGACTTATAGACCTGTGTACACTCACAAACGCATTAGTCCCTTAACCTATAAGTCTTCAATACACCAAAATCACTAAGGGGCACTAGATGCACTTACAATCTCCCCCTTTTTGGTGATTGATGACAACATAGGTTAAGTTTTCAACGGGGATAAACATATGAAGTGTATACACTGATATTGAGGAATTTGATTACAAGATATAGAAGAACTCCCCCTGAAGATGTGCATAGTGAGGAAATTGCTTTTGAGGCAATGCACATTTAAAGAGTTGAATCATGGAGATCTCCCCCTATATCTTGTAATATACACGCATTTGATATATAATATGAAGAATTTGAAATGCATGATGAAATATGGTGCCTGATGAGATTCAACATGCGTGCAATGTCATTAACGAGGAATAAGCATGCAAAGCATAATGCAACAAAAGTATCAGCGCACCATCGGGTTTAAGATTACAACTCGGTCCAAATAAAAGTTTCAGAAGAACGAGAGTTGTAACTTAAAAAATGCCCTTAATATAGACCCGCTTGAAGACTAACTCAGATTTCTCCCCCTTTGTCATCAAATGACCAAATGGATTGAAACTGAGGACTAACGCCCCTGAAGAATTTCAAGTCGATGGAGGAGCGCCAGCATTGTCGGGGTTGTTTGTTGTAGCAGGGCCTGCCGCAGTGTCGTCCAAATCTTCATACTCATCAGTGTCACGCGATGAAGAATAAGAGCTAGCCACCAGTGGAGGAATTTTGACCCTCTTGAATTTCTTCGTAGGAGGTGCAGACCAGTCAAATTCTTCCTTGAGACCCATAGTCTTCAGTTCTTCAGCGCTATAGACATGAGTGAGGACAGCCCAGGTGCGGTTGAAGGTTTCATGAAGGTAGTATTGGTTCTTCTTCACTGCATTGTGTGTTGAGGTCATATTGTGAAGAAGTGCACCAAACTGACGCTTTACCCATTTGTGATTGCGATCGACCTTCTGATGAAGACTGAGGAGCAACTCACGGTCAGTCATCACCCTGGGAGTTGTGGCTTGAGGATTTTGCTTGGCTGAGGTATTTGCGGTAGAGTCATGTGTGGCAGAATCGTCATTGGTAGAGTAAGATGCAGCCTTGCGAAATTGACCATCCAATGGACGAATGCCTTCATCGATCACAGCAGCGGCCTTGCCTTTATCATCAGCTGATGAAACTGTCCGTTTGAGGACTTCAATGGGAGGCAAGTAGCTACCGTGGTTCAAAGTGTTAGCTTTGTAATTCAGTGAAGATCTTGCCCTGATGAATCTCATAATCCAAGGAGCATGGGGCTTCAGCTCGAATGGTGACATAGCAATATTGGCCAGAGTCCTCATGAAGAAATCATGGAGGTTGACGGGAACGCCATGAATGATGTTGAAAAGCATATTCTTCATGATGCCAATGACTTCTTCATCATTTGAGTCGTGGCCTTTGATAGGACTCATTGTCTTCGTCAGAATTCTATAGACAGTCCGAGGCACATAGAGTAATTCCTTGACGAGGAATTTGGTTCGTGGGGCCTGCCTTGGCTTCAAAGGCTTCATCAGCACTTGCATATAGTGATTTGAAAGTTCTGGTTCATTGTAGACACAATGAGCACCATCAAGTGGAGGACTGAGTGGTAGAGCACGAAGCAATTCAGTTACTGGTGCCTTGTAGTGAGTATTTTCAGACATCCAGTCTAATACCCATGAGTTCACGTCTTCAGCGTCTCTGGTGATGTGCAGAGTTGCATAGAATTGAAGAATGAGTTCTTCATTCCAGTCACAGATATCAGTGCAGAAATTCAGAAGTCCTACGTCGTGAAGAACACTGAGGACTGGCTCAAAGCCGGGCAGAGACTCCATGTCCACATGAGGAATATGTGCATGATCGAAGACTTTGTCTTTGTTGAAGAGCACTGAGGAATAGAAATTGGCTTGGCTGGCGGTCCAGAAATGCTTCTTCCTTATGCGAGCAGAATCATATGGATTATAATCAGTGAAGAATACGTGATCGGCAAAGAAATCTTCAGCCTTGAACTTCTGTTTGCTTGAGAACGGATTCTTTGGCTTTGGCAGAGGGGTGTCAGTGAGTTGCATCACCACCTCAGGAATCGCGAGCTCAGGTTCTTCAGGCTAAGGAATTTCTTGTTCCTCAATAGGTGCAGTCTGAGGATCAGCAGCAGCAGGTTCATCAGCACTAGTGGCTGGAATTCTTCATGGACAGATGAAGTGGGATGAGTTTCTTCAGAGCCCATTTGAACAGTTGGAGCAGGGGACTGAGGTATCTGTTGGATTGGGGTGAAGAGTGGAGAATTTGGATGCTGACTTTCCCAAAAGTCATCATTCATCACTGGCGTTGTGCTTCCAATATCCACATCCTCTTCAAGTTCCTCAACACCGGCCTCTTCAGCTGTGAACTGAGGCATAGGCGAGGAAATGATTGGGGTTGAAGGGATTGCTTCCACTTCAATTTCTTCATCAATCTGCTCTGACGAAGCAGCGGAATGATTTTCTTCATCAGATCCGCTTGGGATCTCATAGTCTTCTCCAAAAGGAACAAGGTCCTTTGAATGCATGGAGGAAATCGGAACAGCATCAATTGGATTTTCGAGTGAGCTGGTCATTGGCTTCATTTTCTTCGCAGCCGAAGAGTTTGACGCAGCTGATGCCTTCCTTTTCTTCACTGCAGCTCGCTCTGCAGCCTTGGTCTTCTTCACATCAGAAGCAGATGGAATAATTGGAGTTGGTGTGGGCGCGGGAGGAGCTGAGGAATCTGGTTCATTTTCTTCAGGCGCAACTGATGCAGTTGCTCCGATCTCTTCAGTTTCTTCAGGCGCACCACTAGTGGATGCCCTGGCAATTTCTTCAGCGGCTAGAATTTCTTCACCAGCCCTGGAACGAGCATTTTCTTCAGCAGGCTGAAAGGCATCAATGGTGTTGGCATGTTCTTCAGCAGAGTCTGCAGCCTGAAGATTTTCTTGTTGCGATGGGGCTGCAACATTTGTGAATTTCTTCGTCAGATTGACGAATCTTACTTTAGCTCCTTGCCAATCAGCATAGTAGGCATCAAAGTCTTTGCTGAGGGCTTGAATTTCAGACTGAGCCTGGAGAAGTTCCTCAGGTGTCATTCTGACAACGTTTTTCTTCAGGAGCTTCTCCTTTCTGTATTGAGCTTTCCTGATCTCTCTTGCCTTTTCAAACTTCCATTTCTCTTCAGTGATGAAATGGGTCAGCATGTGGCTTTGACCAGGGGTCAGATGAAAATCAGGCATAGGGGTGTTAGGATCCTTGTGCCAGAGATCAATGTAATCGAGGATTTTTCTTGGATCCAAAAGCAGTGGCACAGATGTGCCTTTGGCTCTAGCGGCCTTCACCTGTCTGTCTCTGATGATTTCTGTAAGTTCATCATCAGAAGGCACATGGAATGCGACCTGTTTCTTCTTTGGACTTGGCTGAGGACCTCGTCCAGCTGTTGCTTTGGTCTTCAACAGTGTGCGGCCTGATGAGGAAATTGGTGCAGCTGAGGAACTTGCTGAAACACCAGAGGCAATCGAGAAACCAGCAGTCCTTTGACATGTAGCCAGATGCACAGGAGCTGAGGACTTTGAAGGAGCTGTTGAGGATTTTGGTGGAGCTGTAGCAGTGTGAGGAATTTGCCGTGAGGGCACTGTTGGTGAAGCACTTGGCTTACGAGCAGGCTTCTTTGGCATGGATTTCCTCGGTTTGACCGAGGCCTCAGTAGCAGTAGCAGTGGCAGAATCCTCATTGAATTTCTTCACTGCCTCCTTGGCTTGTCTTGCCAATTTAGCTTGGCGCTTAGCCCATTCTTTAGGAAAGTCCTCACCATGTTTGATGCTTGTGGGGTCAGCTACTTGGCCAGGTGCCAATGGAGCTCTTGGGCATGGAGGATTGAGGGCGAATTTCCTCATGTACTTTGGAGTCACATATCTGTATTCCCTCCATTCCCTTGCCCATCTCCGTTCAATCCTCTGAATGCGCACCTTGCGCTGATTTTTGTTTTCTTTGCCAAATTTTGCTTCATCAGGTGTGCAATAGTCAGCATAAATTTCCTCAGGGATTTCAAATGCAGTCATAACCTCAAGTTTCTTTCCTCCTTTCTGCGGCTTCTTACCGTCTGCCATATTCTTCAGTTGAGGAATTTGAACAATCGAGTTCTCTGAAGAAGTATGCAGTTTTTCTTTGAGGAACGCTGCAAATGAGTTAAGTTGATGAGTACCTAGTGATTCAGCAACAGACATGAGTACCTGTGAACAGAGTACAGGTGCGAGGAATTCGGAGAGGTCATATGCGTTCTAAGAAGGTTTTTCGAAAAGAACAAGTTTTGAGGAATTTGACCAGATGAACCTTGAGGAATTTCACTAAGCGTTCTTGTCTTAGGTTCCAGAGTTGTACAGATCGAAGATCCACACAATTAGGGAATCTTGAAGAAAATGATTGCTTAGAGAAACAGTTCAAGATCATATGATGTGAGGTGTTCATATGTGTGAAGATTTGAAGAATAAACACCTTTGAAGATTTTCAGGAAAGTTTGAGAATCAAAGTGAGTAACAAAAGTAACTTTTAATTACCCGAAGTGAAGAACACGACGAACTAAGAAGAACAGATGTGAAGTTCGTCAGGTTAGATCTCCCACGCCCTAACTTGGCAGAGGAAGACAGCTACGGCGGCGGCGGAGTGAAGATTTCCGCAGTCGGCGTGAGTACGACGGCGACGAGGTCGAGGCAGCGAAGCTCTTCCTCACCAGCGATGATGGAGTAGCGGCGGCGCTAGGGTTTGAGGAGCTCGAGTGAGAGAGTAGGGATCGAGCGGAGTAAATGAAGTGAGGAAGGGGAGAGGGGTATTTATAGACACGGTGAAAAACTGTTCGCCCAAAGATTTGGGATGAACGTGCCCCTGCCCTTTCTCCTTCTCGTGACATGTGTCACCCACGTACTGTGTAGTTGAGATCGTGTACGATCGTGGGTGAATAGAATAATGCATTGTGGGATGCAGAACGGTTTGAGCGGCAAAACCGAAAATTTGGATAAGATTTGTTTTAAAGTTACGTTCGCAATTTCTTCAGCTGACAAGGACACAGTGAAGATTTTGAACGAGTTTCAAATAGAACGCATATGAAGAGTTTGTGAATAGATTGGGTTGAGTATAGCATAGAGGGGGAAGGGTCCGATCACATTCACTTAGCAGAAAAAGCAACTTGAAGAAATAACTATAAGTGAATGTTGTAGAGGACATAAACTCATATATATATATATAGCCAATGAAGAAAAACGAAGGAAACAGTGAAGATTTTGAAAAGTTGAAGAATTTGAAAAACTGAAGAATTTCAAAACTGAGGAAAAACTCAAATTGAAGATTTTCAACTTTTTGTGGTGGCGTGACCCACCGTATAAGAATGATGATTTCAGACACCGCGTACAATTGTCGTAGGGTTCTGAGAATCAAATTCTACATTAATTTCTTCACACTTAGAGTGTTATTCTTCATTGATTGAAGAAAAACGTTTCTTCATGTGTTGCACATCTAAGTCATCAATTTTGCATAAGTGTTAGGATGTGTGTCCTTTTCAAAGAACATTCGAAGATTCTAAGATATTTAGCTCACACCGCAACTTGCTAAATCTCTTCTCATCCAAGGGCTTAGTGAAGATATCAGCTAGCTGTTATTTAGTCTTCACGTGCTCGATGGAGATGTCTCCCTTCAACACATGATCACGAAGAAAATGATGACGAATCTGAATGTGCTTTGTCTTCGAGTGCTGAACAGGGTTGTGAGCAATCTTGATGGCACTCTCATTGTCGCAGAGGAGAGGAACATTCTTCGCGTTGACGCCATAGTCCTTGAGTGTTTGCTTCATCCAAAGCAGTTGAGCACAGCAAGAGCCAGCAGCAATGTATTCAGCTTCCGTAGTGGACAGTGATACGCAGTTCTGTTTCTTCGAGGACCAACAGACCAAAGATCGTCCGAGGAAATGACAAGTGCCAGAAGTTGACTTGCGGTCCACACGATCACCAGCATAGTCAGAGTCAGAATATCCAATGAGATCAAAAGCAGAGCTCTTGGGGTACCATAATCCTAGTGTTGGTGTGTGAGCTAGATATCGAAGAATATGCTTCACAGCCTTATGGTGTGATTCCTTCGGTGCAGCTTGAAATCGGGCACACATGCAAACACTAAGCATTATATCTGGCCTAGATGCACATAAGTACAATAAAGAACCAATCATGGAGCGGTATACCTTGTGATCAAAGTCAATACCATTTTCATCAGTGCATAGATGGCCATTTGTGGGCATAGGAATTTTGACGCCTTTGCAATCTTGCATGCCGAATTTCCTCAGTACATCTTTGAGGTATTTCTCCTGAGATATGAATATGCCATTGCGCTGTTGACGAATTTGAAGACCTAAGAAGAATTTCAACTCTCCCATCATAGACATTTGATATTCTTCACTCATCATATTGGCAAATTCATCACTATAACGTTGGTCAGTACAGCCAAAGATAATATCATCAACATATATTTGGCACACAAACAGTTCACCATCATAAGATTTAGTAAAGAGAGTAGGGTCGAGTGAACCGGGTGTGAAGCCATTCTTCACGAAGAATTCCTTCAATGTATCATACCACGCACGAGGGGCTTGCTTGAGGCCATAGAGGGCCTTATTAAGTCTGAAGACTTTGTCAGGATTCTTTGGATCTTCAAAACCTGGGGGTTGAGCAACATATACTTCTTCCTCAAGCTTACCATTGAGGAATGCACTTTTCACATCCATTTGATATAAGATGATATCATGATGGTTAGCATAAGCAAGTAATATGCGAATAGCCTCAAGTCTAGCAATAGGTGCAAAAGTTTCATCAAAATCAATTCCTTCAACCTGTGTGCAGCCTTGAGCTACCAGTCGTGCCTTATTCCTCACCACAAGGCCATTTTCATCTTGCTTGTTGCGGTAGATCCACTTTGTGCCAATGATATCATGCTTGCGAGGATCTGGACGTTTGACCAGTTCCCAGACATTGTTGAGCTCGAACTGATGTAATTCTTCTTGCATAACCTGAATCCACTCTGGCTCCAAAAATGCTTCATCTACCTTAGTGGGCTCTGTGATAGAGACAAAAGCATAGTGCCCACAAAAGTTAGATAAATGTGAAGCTTTTGAGCGTGTGAGAGGACCTGGTGCTCTAATGTCATCGATGATCTTCTCCACTTGCACTTCTTTTGCAACGCGAGGATGAGCTGGTTGTCGCTGAGGAGTTTGATCAGCATTTTCTTCAGCACCATTTTCCTCAGAATTTTGTTCAGGTGTATCAGCTTGATGTTCTTCATGAACTGGAATGAATTCTTCAGCAAATTCTTCAGTAGGAATGACATCCTCAGTTGCCTTGAACTTGATAGAATCCTCAGGTGCTGGTTCATCTAACACAGAAGGTAGGTGCTCTCTTTGCGAGCCATTAGTTTCATCGAACCACACATCTACAGTGTCAACAATCTTGTGAAGAACAATGTTGAAGACTTTGTAGGTGTGCGAGTCCTTTCCGTAACCAAGCATAAAACCTTCATGTGCTTTCGGTGCAAATTTAGAATTGTGGTGAGGATCTCTAATCCAACATTTAGCAGCGAAGACTTTGAAATAACTCACATTGGGTTTCTTGTCAGTGAGGAGTTCATAGGCCGTCTTCTTGAAGAATTTGTGAAGATATACTCTGTTGATGATGTGGCACGCAGTATCAATTGCATCAATCCAAAAACGATGAGGCGTTTTGTATTCATCAAGCATAGTGCGAGCCATCTCAACAAGAGTTCTGTTCTTGCGCTCCACGACGCCATTTTGCTGAGGAGTATAGGGAGCAGATAACTCATGAGTAATACCAAGTTCATCAAGATAGTCATCAAGACCGGAATTCTTGAACTCAGTTCCATTGTCACTTCTGATGTGCTTGATCTTCACACCAAAGTTGGTTGAAGCCCTCGAGGAAAAACGTTTGAAGACTTCCTGCACTTCATGTTTTTAAGTAACAATGTGTACCAATGTATATCGAGAGTAATCATCAACAATGGCAAAACCATATAGAGATGCATCATTAGTGACTGCTGAGTAATGATTAGGTCCGAAGAGGTCCATGTGAAGCAATTCGAATGGACGAGTAGTGGTCATGATAGTCTTCGCTGGATGCTTGGCCTTGGTCATTTTTCCAGCTTCACAGGCTCCGCATAAGTGATCCTTGAGGAATTTGACATTCTCAATGCCAATGACATGCTTCTTCTTCGCAAGCGTGTGCAAATTCCTCATGCCTGCATGACCAAGTCGTCGATGCCATAGCCAGCCTTCTGAAGCTTTTGCAAGTAGACACACGGCTGGTTGTGGTCCTGTAGAGAAATCAATAATATACAAATCTCCTCTCCTAAAGCCTTTTAAGACTTTGGAATTGTCAGCTTCCATAATCACAACATAGCGATACTTGCCAAAGACAACAACCATATCAAGATCATAAAGCATTGAGACTGACATGAGGTTGTATCCTAAGGACTCAACAAGCATGACTTTGTCCATGTGTTTATCCTTAGAGATCGCAACCTTACCAAGACCCAATACCTGAATTTTGCCTTTGTCAGCAAAGATGATGTGCTTCAGATGTGACGGTGATAAGGGAGCATCCATCAAAAGATTCTTGTCACCAGTCATGTGATTTGTACATCCACTATCGAGGACCCATTCAGTGGCTTTGGGTTGATCATCCTGCAGATGAATTAGTGTAACTTACAATCTCATATGCTTCATCAATGAAGAATATGATATCAAGTTCATCAGATGAATTTCATCAAGCAGTAAACAGATATAGCAGTAGGAGGACGTGTGAAAGTTTATTTCATCATGATTCGCCTGCATCCTTTCAGGCAATTTTGTCAGGTCCCCAGCAAATTCTTCAGACGTTAAGGCACGTCTGGAGACCTGACCCTGCAGAAGAGATTAGTTCTTTTTCTTCACCACCCACATCTGAAGGGGTGGCAAAGAGTTCATCACTCTACGAGCACCATACGAGAATGGTGGCATAGAAGCCAAACCATTTCGTTTCACATAAGAGGGGTTAGGGTAAGCGTATGAATAAGCAGAGAAATTCTTGGAGGACTTATGAACATAATGGTTTGAAGAATAATGCACATATTCATAGCCCTTAGCTCTACCCTGCGAAACAGAGTTGTTAGCACAATGATAATCATATGAGGACTTTGATCCATTTGAGGAATTTGATCCATATGAAGAATTTGATCTGGGGTTCCTGTTCTTCACTGGTGGTGTCATGAGGACATTCACCTGAAGACTTTCAAGGCACTTCTTGGGAACCTAGATTTTCTTCATAGGAGAACCGTTCCTGCAGTTAGTGCCAACATATCTAGCAAATACTTCACCATTCTGATTTTTGAACAGTTTATAGTTGGAGTCAAATGACTCATCAGAAGGATGAGGAGATTCACATGTAAAGCCAGATAAGTTAGATGGATCAACTGGAGGTCCCTTTGCAGCAACCCATGAAGTTTTGGGGTACTGCTCAGGCTTCCAATATGTTCCATCAGCATTAAGTTTCCTCTCAAAGGCGATACCCTCTTTCCTAGGGTTTCTGTTGAGGATCTGCTTTTTAAGCACATCACAAAGAGTCTGATGCCCTTTGAGGCTTTTGTACATGCCTGTCATGTACAATTCCTTCAGCCCTGCATCGTCAGTGATACTAGCAATGTCCTCAGATGAGGAATTAGTGATAGCAGAGGCAGGTGAAGAATTTGTAACAGTTGAAGCATTTGAACATTCAGGTGAAGAATTAGCAGATTCACGTTCAATGCACTTTAAGCATGGAGGAACAAATTCTTCCTGAGAAGCGTTGATTTGTTGAGCTAGTAATGAATCACGCTCCTTCTGAAGATCTTCATAACTCACTCTTAGCTTCTCAAGATCTTGCTTTCTTTGAAGAAATTCATAAGAAAGTTTCTCATGATCAGATAAGAGAGTGTTATGATGACTTTGAAGGTTATCAAACCTAGACTGAAGTCTCTGAAGATTTTCAGTCAGGGCTTTAGTGCGATCCATTTCTTCACCTAACATATCATCACTCTTATCTAGCATGTTTTGAACCTTTTCCAAGGCATGTTGTTGTTTGGTGTCAATGCAAACAAGTTTGGTATAGCTAGGTTCAATATCATCATCAGATTCATCATCATCAGATTCACAGTCACTAAATTCAGATGAGGAACATTCGGTTACATCGACACCCTTTGCCATGAGACATGATGCAGAAGATGATGATTCTGGTTCGAAAGTCATTGTTTTGAGAGATTCCTTGAAGTCCTCAAACCAAGGATCATGACGGGTTCGATGACCTTCATAGACGTCGGAGATTCGGTCCCAGATAAGCTTTGCATTGCAAAGATGCATAATGTGCCTGAATTGATCTCTGGATAGGCAGGAACAGATGATATCCTTCGCCAAGATGTCAAGTCGAGTGTACTTGCGAATATCATCAGCGTCCGCCATCTTGCATAGATCAGTAAGACCAATCTCAGTGACGGTCCACAGCTCGCTGTTCATTGCCATGAGGTGCTTCCTTATCATGGCCTTCCACTTGGGATAATCATGACCGTCAAAGATAGGGCATGTCACTTTGTTCATACCTGTGGTCGACATAACTAAAACTCCAGGCGGTTAAACCAAAATCACACAGAACAAGGGAGTACCTTGCTCTGATACCAATTGAAAGTGCATTATGTCGACTAGAGGGGGGGTGAATAGGCGATTTTTATGAATTCTTCACTGAGGAATTTGCCAGTGAGGAAATTCCTTAGCGAAGAACTATTAGCAGCGGAATAAGTACTCAGAAGTAAGCATAACAGAATACAAGCATGGTCATCATGATGAAATGAAGACTAGCACAGAGTACAGAAAGCGTAATCACAGGATAACACAAGATGAAGACAAACAGACTGAAGAAATTGAACTGAGGAAATTGAGAAAGTCTTCAGTCAAAGTCTTCAAACACAGATATGAACAAACACTCAACACAGTAATGAGGAAATGAAAGGGTTGAGGAAATAGAACAAGTTAGGTTGGTGAAGACAATGATTTGGTAGACCAGTTCCAACTACTGTCTCAGTTGTACGTCTGGTTGGAGCGGCTGAGTATTTAAACTCGAGGACACACAGTCCCGGACACCCAGTCGCTGAGCACGCAGCTCAGGACACCCAGTCCTCACCGTATTCTCCTTGAACTAAGGTCACACAGACCTCGTCCAATCACTCGTGGTAAGTCTTCAGGCGACTTCCAAACCTTCACAGACTTGGTCACTCGGCGATCCACAATTCCTCTTGGATGCTCTAGACCTTGACGCCTAACCGTCTGGAAGAAGCACAGTCTTCAAAGGTAACAAGCGTCGGATCCACGCAGGATCAATTTCTTCAGTGATGCTCAATCACTTTGGGTTTGTAGGGGTTTGGTTTTGGATTTCTCCTCACTCGATGATTTTCGCTCAAAGTCCTCGGAGGATGGGTTGCTCTCAAATGACAAGTGTCAAGTTCTCTCGGAGCAGCCAACCAGCTAGTGGTTGTAGGGGGCGGCTATTTATAGCCTAGGGAGCAGCCCGACATGATAAGACATAAATGTCCCTCAATGATATGACCGTTAGGTGGATAAGATATTTTGGGACAGCTGGCGCGCAGCATTGCAACGGTTGGAAATTTGACTCTCAAATTCCTCAGGGCTATCATGTTCCTCACTACGTAGGTAATTCGCACTGGCGAATTCCTAACTCCTCAGTCAGAACAAATTCATCAACGACCAGAAGAACTTCGTCTCTATCACTGAAGAAAGTGACTGAACTGTATGAGATTTCCAAAGGCTTCACTTGAAGGGATTGGTAGGTGTAGGATTTTGAGTTGAACATCACATGGGAAATTTTCCTTAGTATTTCCTCGACCCCCTTTAACAGTACGGTGTTTCCTATGACTCAAGAAAGAGAAAATGAAAATACGAAAACAAAAGTCTTCACGCTTCATGTTCCACAAATGAATACCAAGTCTTCAAGGTCACACCAATTTCTTCACTTTCAAAGTCTTCAGAAAATCTTCAGAATATCAAAGTCTTCAATTGAAGAACTTCATTTTTAGGGGTCGACTTTCTCTGTAAATATCAAACTCCTCATAGACTTATAGACCTGTGTACACTCACAAATGCATTAGTCCCTTAACCTATAAGTCTTCAATAAACCAAAATCACTAAGGGGCACTAGATGCACTTACAGTTCTTGGTGCAAAGCTCTTTGTGCACCGAAGAGGTGGCTCTTGGTGACATATGATGACATGTTGTCGTCTTGCTCGATGAAGAGTGAGTTGATAGAAGAACTTGGCCTATCCATCATTCCAAGCAAATATGTGAGTGGGAGAAAGAGAAGAACTTATACCAAATGTACCTTGACCAATGTTGAAGATGGATCAATGATCACTCAAATATGTAACAAGGAAATAGCACAATTGGTACCAATTCTTGTCGGTTCTCACACCTACACAAGTAAAAAGCTTATGGTGGAGCTCGGTTAGGATGGTGGCACAAAATTTGATGCAATTGTTAGTGAGATTAAATAATGTTGGAGAAGATGCACAAATTTGCAAATGCAACAAGTAGACCAATAGCAAGATAAAGTACATGGAAACACACAAGCAAATAGATAAGTGGGGTCGTGCAACCAAGGGATGAGCCAAAATGTGGAGACCACGAAAATGCTCTTGTTGCACAACACTAGAGAGACACTAGCACGATTGCACAATAGGCAGATACGGAACTTGTGCACAACCTACTTGGCAAAAATGCAATGACTTCTATCCCAAGTATGCTATATGTATGGTATTCCGATGGTACGATCCAAGATGATTGGATATGACAAGCTTAATGTAGTATGATGATATGGTTCTTGCTTATAAGCTCTTTGCTTATCTTTCCTTCTTGCTTAAAAGCCTGTTTGGCTCATTCACTTTTGAGCTCTTTTCTCATGCAAAACTTCATGAACCAAGATAGCAATTGTGTATGCGATGACTACTTTGTGACACAAAAGATGATACCAAGATATGCACCACTATGATATGGTATGTATGCTATGTGGAGTATGATCACTAATGTGCACAAGTCATGTTGCTGGCAATACTCAAAGGCTAGTCTCGATGGGTAAGCAACACAAAAGTAAGGCTATGGTGGTTATCAATGCAATGGCAAGGAAATAGAGAAAGATGTCGTTGAGGTTACCACCGCGGTAGTCGTTTGAAAGCACGGACGGTTGTTGGCGATGACGAGTCCTTTGCGAAGATGAGCGGTGGTGATGTTGATGTCGAACCGTACCTATATAGCTGAAACACAATAGGACACGAGAACCACAACTCAAACTCTCAAAGGCCAAAACGGGTCAAAATTGTCGTAGGTGGTAGCGGTAAGAGATGGTGGTGCTTGCGAAAAGCGGTGGTGGTATGCGGAAGTGATGGTGGTATGCGGAAGTATGCGTGGGCACCGGGGCAAAATTTGGTGAAACTTAGGCGAAAAAAGGGGCAGTGGAATGGAGTTGCTGCTATCAGGGGCCGGATGTCTGGGCCAGGAGCCGGATGTCCGGGGCAGCCGGATGTCCGGCGATCAGAGGCCGGAGGTCCGGGCGCTGGATTCGTGAACATGATGAACTCCGCGGGAAAAAGGGCAACTCCAGGGCAAAATTCGGATGATTTAGTGGATGGAAATTGCGGAGAAGATGGGGGAAAGCTAGATCCACACGTGGCAAAGCAAATCCATGGATCAAATCCAACAAAACTTCATCACACCAACAAATCACAAAAAAAATTTGGGGCTATTTTTGTGGGGATTTTCGGATTAGGACGAAAACAACAAAATCAAGCTAGAAAACAAAGGGTAGGGACTCCAAAAACATGATCAATGTGGCTCAGGGTACCAAGATGATGTAGGGTAGAACCCTAGACGCCCGATCTTTCACCTTTGGAGGGAATCTTACCAAGAACACGAAGAACACGAGGGGGAACGAGGGGAACACAAGGGGAAACACAAGAGAAAACACTCAACCAACGAGAATATGGTCACACATATGCTAGATCCTCGAAACACAAAGTGATACAAGATCCGAATCCAACAAGGGACGATACATAGGGTAACCAGGTTCTTCTCCGTGAGGAGGTCTGGAGGAAGGTCTTCTCCGAGAGGAGGTCTTGAATCCAACGTGGATATTCTCCAAAGAGGTGTCGGTCCCTCGTGGTGGAGTAGATCCGGATGGATGAGCAAAACTCTATCTCAAAGTATGAGCTATCACAATGCTAACACTAGAAAGAGGGCGGAGTAGGAGTATACATAGTCTAGGGGCAAAGGGATACATGGGCTCGGCCCTTTACACTGTGCGCAGACAGGGAAGGCCGGACGTCCGGGTGTCGGGCCGGATGTCCGGGCGCTCGCGGGGTGTCAGATGTCCGGCCTGTCGGGCCGGATGTCCGGGCTGGCCTGGCGCCATCTTGGATCTCCTTGGGCAGGGCTGGTCTGGATGTCCGGGTGTTGGCCGGATGTTCGGGGCGACGTGAAGGGCTGGATTTCCGAGGTTGTGGCCGGATGTCCGGGCTGGAGGGGGTCCAGCTTCTGTGATGGGGCACCGGATTTCTGGGGGCCGAGCTGGATGTCCATCCTCTCGCCGTGCACCAGATGTCCGAGACCTAGGCGGGATGTCCGGGGCCTGTAGCTTCGGCTGGGTTGCGGCTGTAGTAGATGCTCCAGGGGCCGGATGTCCGGGTCCTGGGGACTTCTCTGGTTCCTTCCGTCGTTCTCTTCGTCCATGAACTTGGGGGCTTGTCCATCTTCATGTGCATCCTCTGGAGGGTTCTCTTGGTACCTAATCATGCACAACATTCCGTACTTAGGTAGTAGCCATGTCTCGAGAGGATCGTATGAGGTATCACTAAGGAAAGAATTCACCTCGGTCTCGAGAGCTCTAGCTCGTGCTCGTGTCATAGGTCCTCTTGGCACTTGTTGAGACGATGGTAGGTCCATGGGGACGACCATAGGATGCTCCACATCAACTTGCCTCATTATTAAATGGTGGTGGAGAATCATGACAGCTAGCCTGGATGCCTTGTGGCTTCGGATCTTAAAAGCAAAATACTTCCCGAATGGTAGTCCTATGTTTGCGAAACCAAACGGGGCCTCTCAGCTCTGGGGGGGAGACCTTATCAAGGTGAGGGACACGTTTCATTCCCACGTCAAGTTTGTGGTCAACGATGGGGCATCAACTTGTTTCTGGTTGGATTGGTGGATGATACGTCTCTAACGTATCTAGAATTTTTGATTGTTCCATGCTATTATATTACCCCTTTTGGATGTTTATGGGCTTTATTTTACACATTTATATCATTTTTAGGACTAACCTACTAACCGGAGGCCCAGCCCATATTGCTGTTTTATTGCATGTTTCATTATTTTGAAGAAAAGGAATATCAAATGGAGTCCAAATGGAATGAAACCTTCGGCAGCGTGATTTTTTGGAAGAATATGATCCTGGAGACTTGGAGTCCATGTCAGAAGATCCTCGAGGAGGCCACGAGATAGGAGGCCGCGCCCCCCTGTAGGGCGCACCCCCTGTCTCGTGGACCCCTCGAGCACCTCCCGACCGACTACTTTCGCCTATATATGCCTACGTACCCTAAAACCATCAGAAATCAAGATAGATTGGGAGTTCCGCCGCCGCAAGCCTCTGTAGCCACCAAAAACCTCTCGGGAGCCCGTTCTGGCACCCTGTCGGAGGGGGAATCCATCACCGGTGGCCATCTTCATCATCCCGGCGCTCTCCATGACAAGGAGGAAGTAGTTCACCCTCGGGGCTGAGGGTATGTACCAGTAGCTATGTGTTTCATCTCTCTCTCTCTCTTTCGTGTTCTCTCTCGTGTTCTCTCTATGGCACGATCTTGATGTATCCCAAGCTTTGCTATTGTAGTTGGATCTTATGATGTTTCTCCCCCTCTACTCTCTTGTGATGAATTGAGTTTCCCCTTTAAAATTATCTTATCGGATTGAGTCTTTTATGAGAACACTTGATGTATGTCTTGCCGTGTTTATCTGTGGTGACAATGGGATATCATGTGCTACTTGATGTATATTTTTGTGACCAACTTGCGGGTTCCGCCCATGAACCTATGCTTAGGGGTTGGCACACGTTCTTGACTCTCCGGTAGAAACTTTGGGGCACTCTTTGAAGTACTTTGTGTTGGTTGGATGAATCTGAGATTGTGTGATGCATATCGTATAATCATGCCCATGGATACTTGAAGTGACAATGGAGTATCTAGGTGACATTAGGGTTTTGGTTGATTTGTGTCTTAAGGTGTTATTCTAGTACGAACTCTTTAATAGATCGATCCGAAAGAATAACTTTGAGGTGATTTCGTACCCTACCATAATCTCTACGTTTGTTCTCCGCTATTAGTGGCTTTGGAGTGACTCTTTGTTGCATGTTGAGGGCTTGTTATATGATCTATCTATGTTACTATTGTTGAGAGAACTTGCACTAGTGAAAGTATGAACCCTAGGCCTTGTTTCCTATCATTTTAATACTGTTTACGCTCACTTTTATCATTAGTTACCTTGCTGCTTTTATATTTGCAGATTACAAAAACCTATATCTTCTATCTATTTTGCACTTGTATCACCATCTCTTTGCCGAACTAGTGCACCTATACAATTTACCATTGTATTGGGTGTGTTGGGGACACAAGAGACTCTTTGTTATTTGGTTGCAGGGTTGCTTGAGAGAGACCATCTTCATCCTACGCCTCCTACGAATTGATAAACCTTAGGTCATCCACTTGAGGGAAATTTGCTACTGTCCTACAAACCTGTGCACTTGCAGGCCCAACAACGTCTACAAGAAGAAGGTTGTGTAGTAGACATCAGTGGACAGGGGACGCCCCCTTGGCGTCTTCCTTCCCTGTTCTTTTCTCATATTGCTCCAACCCCGAGATTTCTATCTCTGAGCTTTCAATTAAAGGTTGGGACCTAGGATTTCAGAGGACCCTCTCAACTGAAGAGTTAGGCGACTGGCACCGCCTTGCTGCCTTGTTCCCCGTGCTCTCGGAGGAGGCGGACTCTGTGTCTTGGCCTCATACGACTTCGGGGAAGTTTTCGGTCAAGTCTCTGTATAATTGTGTCATCGATGGCCCCGCTACCTCGAGGTTCAAGTGTATCTGGTCGGCTAGGATTCCTCTAAGATTAAAATCTTTCTATGGCAGGCCTTTAAGGGCTGGCTTCCCTTGGTTGATCAGATCCAAAAAAGGAATGGGCCTGGTTCTGATTTTTGTTCTCTCTGTTCCTCCCTCAAAGATACTAATCATATATTCTTTAAATGAGATCTAGCCCTGCTGGTTTGGGATTGCTTTCGGTCATGGTATTCGAGATCTTGGTCTCCTGGCAACTTTGCTGATGTTCGAGCTATTTCGAATGGCCTGAATGGCCGGGCCAGGAGGCTATTTTGGACTGGGATGGGTGCCCTTTGCTGGGCTCTTTGGACTATTTGAAACAAGTTTACTATCGAGGGCGTCTTCCCTATCAAGCCTGCTGATGTTCTGTTCAAAATGTATATACTCTTGCAGGAGTGGAAATTATTGACTAAGGAGGTGGACCGTGACGGGCTGGAGAGGCTAATCAACAAAGTGTGGGCGTCTGCCGATTTGCTATCCTCACTAGCCGATGATGCTTCATCGTAGTTGCCGGCTCTTTTGTCTCGTGGGTGGTGGACTGCGTGCCCCTTAATCTCATTCGGGCCTGCGTGCCGTCTAAAACTGTTGTTTGTTCATTCCAGTTTGGCTATAATACTTGGGTGTGCTGAGGAACGCTATTGGTCCTGTACTCGTTTGTATGGCTTTATCTATAAAATCGGGCAATAGCCTTTTCTCTAAAAAAATAAGGTTTAGCATTGGAGATGCCCTTACACGGTTATGTATATATCTTCCATTCATTGCCTATATGAACGTGGACGCATCGAAAATGTCACACAATTACGTGCAGCGATCATTCGTTGATTTTTGGAAATAAGATTCAGAACTGTTATAGAAGTTCATCGCAAGTAAAAAGCACATTATACATAATAAAATTTACATTGAGGTTTCTAGAGCACCGAACGACTACTATCACCGTCAGAACAAGCTGTTGACGCGCCGTTGTCGCCGTTCCTCTATCTAGCCGACATGACCTTGTCGATGCCAGTCAGGAAGTCTTCATGTACATGCATCTAAGGACAATCACCCTGGATTGTATTCGTCGCCGTCGAACCTTGGAATAGATCTTAAGCAAGTGACACCAAATCTCGTTGTCGCAGACATACGGTGAGAAATCCTAACCTCGCTGCCCCAAGGAGACGACATGAATCTATGCCAGAACTCTATCGAGTACGTCAACTAGACGAACTTGAGGAGGATCAGAGCCCAAGTGACAAAATCGAAGAAGCGCCACTATCCGCCTAAGTGCCGCACATGCGAGGACTAAAAAAACATGTAGCGACCAGACCTCAAATAGTCTGATCTCTGTGCATCAATGTCATCCCTGGATCGGTAATGCTGACACGCACAGTACTTGAAGGATTTATAACAGAGTAGCAATCACACACTTATTACATCGAATGTCTCAAAACAGAACTTATTACAATAAATATGGCTTAAGGCCATCTAATAACAATAACAACGGAAGGATTGGAAGATAAAGCGAGTCCATTAACTCCAACGGCATCACTGAGTATAAGATCATGACCTAAGGCACCTTACTCGTCGTCTGAAAAGTCTGCAACATGAATGTTGCAGCCCGAAAATGGGTCAGCACATGGAATACGCTGGCAATGTAACACATATAGAGTAATGAACAGAATAATGCTATCACTACATGCATATATGGCTCGTGGAAAGCTCTATGGTTACAGTTTTGCATAAAGCCAATTTTTTTCCTACAACAAAGTAATAAATTTTATTTAACTATCATGGTGGTTGTTAAACATTGAGAAGGTTCCTCCAACTCAATCCCATTTAAGCATCATCATTAACCCGACAACTTTAAATTAAGTAACATGATGAGATTCACATGAAAATCCAGGTACTAGATACTCAAAACGTCCATAACCAGGGACACGGCTAACCATGATTAGCTTATACACTCTGCAGAGGTTTGTGCACTTTTCCCCGCAAGACTCGATCTCCTCCGTTGGATTTCTCGCACTACATAGTGTTTGAGAAACGGATGACCAAGACACAGTCTTTTAGAAGCATTAACTCTTTACTCTGGGTAGACAGTACCAACCTACATCCCGTACATCTGCTAGTCTATTGCTGAAAGAGGTCACACAACATACTCAACTATGCTAGAGCCCATAGTAGCTTGTGGCTGCACACAGAAGTTTCTAGCATGAATAATCTCATGATCCCTTTGAGCCTGGGTGGCGGTACATAGGAGAATCACACGGTACCCCGGGATTTCCAAAAATATAGGCAACACTGGGTTCCCCAGGTGCCTCAATCCACCCAGATGTGTATTAAAGTTGCCACCTTAAGTAAACCATTAATTAACAATCTCACATCTGTCATGGATACACTCAGCCAATCCACGTCTACTAGCATAGCATAGCAATATAAGCAAACGTAGAAGTAACTCCCAAAGTGTTGATAATAAAAACAGGTAATAGGTTCTACCTCATCTGCTTCCCAAAACCCACATTTTAAATTAGATCCTAATCATGCAATTGTTTGAAGATTGATCTAATGCAATAAAACTGGGTAGTAAAGAGGTATGATCAAAGTGTTACTTCCCTTGCTGATGATCCCTGAAACCTAGAGACTCGTAGTAGCAAGCGGCGCACTCCGGGTACTCTACCGCAAACAAACAAGCATACAATAAGCACTCATCTAATCCATGGGTAAAACTAAAATAAGAGATCTAACCAGAAAGTTCAACGTAATAACTCCGGTTTGCAAAAAGAATCAAATCAAACGAAGCAACGAAAGTCAAACGGCGAAAGAAATGAGCTTCATTTACTAATCTGGACCTAAGTCAAATTTTACAGTAGCAAAAACTTGTTTGAGTTGGTTAAACAGAAAGATGGTTTCAAGACGAAACTCGAGGCGCTTGAATCGCCTGATTTCAATAAATGAGCGGAAAGTTATACTAGAACGAAAATCAGATCAAAAATCGCGATCGGAAATAATCGCGGAAAATCCGAGAAAAAGAAAAACGGACGAACAGGCTAACGAACGAACGTTCGCTGTCTGCGGCTAAACAACGAAAACTGTTCATTAAAACGAACGTACGGACGAACGTCCGCAAAATAAATAAACCGGAAAAACTAAACCCATCTATTAAAAAAACCACGGTTCTTAAAAAAAACGGGAGGTTTTCTGAAGAAAAACCGCCGGCGGCGGAGACGAACTCCGGCGGCTACCTCGGCAGGCGGCGGCGGGGTTGGCGGCGGTGGCGCGGGGCGGCTCCGGCGCGGGCGCGGGGCGGCGGCGGCGGCGGTGGGGTTGGGCTAGGGTTAGGGTTGGCGGCAGGGTCGGGCTGGGGTGGGCTGGCGGCTCGGGCGGCTTTTAAAGGCTGAGCGGAAACGGAGTCCGGGTCGCCCACGGCGGCCCAAGTCGGTTCGCTTTTTTTTAAATAATTCAGACATGCGGAAAAAGTAAGAAATGAAATACTAAATAGACTCCAAAAATCCCGAAATAAATTTTTCCCATGCTCTAAAAATAAGCCGGGCAAGATGAACATTTATTTGGGCCTAAAATGCAATTTTGAAAAACCCGCATTTTTCCTAATTCAAATAAAATAGCGTTAAAACTCCGAAATAAAACCTTATTTGATTTTATTGTTAAATCCTCAATATTTCTTTATTTTGGGAAAGTCATTTTATTCCCTCTCTCTTATTTTTGTAATTGAAATATTTGAAGATAAAATAATTAAAATCAAATGATCCTTTTTTAAAACTTGAGAAAAACTCAAATATGAAAATAACGAAATTCCCAACTCTCTCCGCGGGTCCTTGAGTTGCGTGAAATTTCTAGGATCAAATCAAAATGCAATAAAATATGATATGCAATGATGATCTAATGTATAACATTCCAAATTGAAAATTTGGGATGTTACAAACCTACCCCCCTTAAGATGAATCTCGCCCTCAAGATTCGGGTTGGCTAGAAAATAGGTGAGGGTGGTCCTTCAGTAGGACTCCTCTTGCTCCCAGGTGGCTTCATCCTCGGTATGGTGGCTCCACTGAACTTTGCAAAACTTGATAACCTTGCTTCGCGTGACTCAGCTGGCAAAATCGAGAATTTTGACTGGTTTCTCCTCATAGGTCAAATCGTTGTCCAACTGAATCGCCTCTGGGGGCACTGTATCTCTCAGCGGTATATCAGCCATCTCTGCGTGGCACTTCTTCAACTGGGAAACGTGGAACACATCATGAACTCCTGACAATCCTTCGGGCAATTTCAACTTGTAAGCAACTTATCCCATACGCTCCAAAACTTTGTATGGTCCCACAAAATGTGGTGCTAACTTTCCCTTAACTCCAAAATGCTTAACTCCTCGAAGTGGGGACACACGAAGATAAACTCTGTCTCAGACTTCATAAACTGTCTCCTTGCGTTTAGAATCTGCATAGCTCTTCTGCCTGGATTGGGCTACCTTGAGCCTATTGCATATTAGCTTAACCTTCTCTTCGGACTCTTTAATCAAATCTGGTCCAAACAACTGACGGTCTCCAACTTCATCCCATAACAACGGCATCCTGCACCTCCTTCTGTACAAAGCTTCAAAAGGGGCCATCTTCAAGCTGGATTGATAACTGTTGTTGTAAGAGAACTCTGCATATGGCAAATTGTCGTCCCAACTAGATCCATAATCTAGCGCACAAGCTCTCAACATGTCCTCCAGAATCTGATTGACTCTTTCAGTCTGTCCATCTGTCTATGGATGAAAGGCTATGCTGAACTCTAGCCTGGTACTCAAAGTTTCGTGCAACTGATTCCAGAACTTTGAGGTAAACTGGGTTCCTCTATCTGATACAATGGTCCTCGGAACTCCATGCAGACATACGATCCTGGTCATGTATATCTTTGCCAACTTAGCACTTGTATAAGTGGTCTTCACTGTGATGAAATGAGCTACCTTCGTCAAACGATCGACTACAACCCATATTGAATCATAGCCTGAACGTGTCCTGGGTAATCCCATGATAAAATCCATGCCTAGCTTATGGCACTTCCATTCGGGTATCGGCAATGGTTGTAGCAATCCTACTGGCTTCTGATGCTCTGCCTTCACTCTCTGACATACATCACAAACTGCTACATACTCCGCAATATCCTTCTTCATTCCGGTCCACCAGAAAGTGTCCTTCAAATCCAGATACATCTTGGTATTTCCTGGGTGAATCAAATACGGTGAATCATGGGCCTCTTGCAGAATCAACTTCCTGATCTTTGGGTCATTAGGCACATAAACGCGGTCCCTAACCATAAGGTATCATGCTCATCCTCACGAAATCCTTTAGCCTTTCCTTTGCTCATCTTCTCCTTTATCTCGGCGATCTCCTTGTCAGTATTTTGAGCTTCTCTGATCTTATCCATCAAAGTAGACTGAATCTCCAATGTTGCTACATAGCCTCTCGGAACTATCTCCAAACATAGCTCGCGAGGATCCTCTGCTAGCTCCTTTTGTAACTCTCCGGTCAAGAGAGTGTTAACATGGCTCTTGCGGCTCAACGCATCGGCTAATATGTTAGCCTTTCCGGGGTGATAATGCAATCTCATATCATAATCCTTAATGAGCTCCAACCATCTCCTTTGCCTGAGGTTTAACTCCTCCTGTGTGAAGATGCACTTCAAACTCTTGGGATCCGTGTACACCTCACAATGGTTTCCGATGAGAAAATGTCTCCATGTCTTAAATGCATGCACTACGGCTGCTAACTCCAAATCATGTGTAGCATAATTCAACTCATGGGGCTTAAGCTGTCGTGAGGCATACGAAACAACTCTTCCCTCCTGCATAAGCACTGCTCCAAGTCCTCGACGAGAAGCGTCACAATATACCGCATAATCCTTGCACTGATCTGGCAGAATCAACACTGGTGATCTAACTAAATGTTTCTTCAACTCCTGGAGCCTCACATTCCTCAGTCCATTTGAACTTGGTGTCCTTCTTCAACAACTCCGTCATGGGTTTTGCAATCTTCAAGAAATTTTCAATGAACCTCCGGTAGTATCCTGCGAGTCCAAGGAAACTCCGGATCTCTCCAACTGATGTGGGGGCTTCCCAATTTGTCACAGTGACAACCTTGGTGGGGTCTACTGCTATTCCTTCTCCGGATATCACATGTCCGAGGAATCCAACTTCCTTCAACCAAAACTCACATTTGCTGAACTTGTCATATAACTGATGTTCTCTGAGCTTCTCGAGTACCAAACGCAAATGCTCCTTATGCTCCTCTTCATTTTTCTAGTAGACCAAAATATCATCAATGAACACCACGACGAACTTATCCAGAAACTCCATAAACACCTTGTTCATCATGTTCATGAAATAGGCAGGTGCGTTAGTTAGACCAAATGGCATAACGGTATACTCATACAACCCGTACCTGGTGGTTAAAGCCATCTTAGGTATATCCTGCTCTCGAATCTTCAGCTGGTGGTATCCTGATCACAGATCAATCTTGGAAAATACCTTAGCTCCTTGCAATTGGTCAAACAAGTCATTGATCATCGGCAGTGGGTACTTGTTCTTGATAGTCACTTCATTCAATCCTCGATAATCAACAACCATCCTCAATGATTCGTCCTTCTTCTCCATTAGAAGCACTGGTGATCCCCAAGGTGACAAACTTGGGCGAATATAGACTTTATCCAGTAACTCCTTAATATGCTTCTTAATTTCCTCCGAATCTTTTGCGGGCATCCTGTATGGTCTCTTAGATATCGGCCATGTGCCTGGCAAAAGCTCAGTCAAAAACTCAATGTCTCTATCTGGTGGCATGCCTGGCAACTCTTCTGGAAATACGTCAGGAAAATCCTTCACCACTGGTACTTCCTCCTGTACAACTCCTGATAAGGAATTTACTTGAGTCCTCTTCGGCACATGCCAGGATACATACTTGATACTTCTTCCTTCTGGGGTGGTAAGCAAAATCGACTTACTAGTGCATTCAATGTTCCCTCCATACTTCAATAACCAATCCATGCCTAATATCACATCCAGTCCTTGCGACTCCAATACTATTAGGTCTGAGGGAAACACGTAGTTACCAATCCTTAATGGTAACTGATCACACCATAGGCTAGCCATATACTCTGCTCCTGGCAAGGTTACTAACACGGGTGACCTAAGGGCTTGGGTTGGAAGTTTATACTTATCCACAAATCCCCTTGATATGTATGAATGCGATGCACCAGTATCAAAAAGAACGATTGCAGTAAATGACTTAACCAAAAACTTACCTATTACTGCATCTGGCTGGACTTCAACCTCCTCCACGCTAACGTGGTTCACTTGTCCCCTATTGAAAGGGTTAGGCTTCTTCCCAGAGCTTCCATTGCCATTTCCATTCTTAGCTTCAGGACATTCATTGGCATAATGTCCAGTCTTCTGGCACTTGTAGCAAGTGATGTGGCTCAGGTCCTTCTTGGCTTGGGTTGATGGGTTGGTACGGTTCTGTCTGTTGCTTCCTCCATTCCCATTGCCATTCTTGGGGCCACTATGGTTGTGCAAACTCCCTCCTCCATGGGTATGCTAAAAAGGTCCTCCCGAGTTCAGGGTAAAACGAGGCTTCTGCTGAGCTCCAGAATTGTACTTCCCTTGTCCATACTTCCTCTTGCGGTTGTCAATCTGCTGCTGCTTCCCTTCAATCATGAGAGCTCTATCTACCAACTCCTGGTAATTGTTGAAGGTTGCCACCATCAACTGCATGCTCAGCTCATCATTCAGTCCTTCCAGAAACTTCTCCTGCTTAGCTGCATCCGTAGCAACGTCATCTAGGGCATAACATGCTAGCTTACTAAAATCATCCACATAATGGCCAACTGTACGTCCTCCTTGGCGCAAGTTGCGAAACTCACGCTTCTTCATGGCCATAGCTCCTGCTGGAACATGGGCAGTACAGAAAGCCTGCTGAAACTGGTCCCATGTGACAGTGTCGATGGGATAAGTGGCTGTGAAATTCTCCCACCATGATGTTGCGGGTCCATCAAGCTGATGTGCGGCAAAACACACCTTCTCCGCATCTGTGCATCCTGCAGTGGTCAACTCCCTTCCCATCTTGCAGAGCCAATCATCTGCAACTATCGGCTCGGTGCTAATGGAGAACACCAGCGGATTCAGCCTCAAGAAACGGGCTAAGTGATCAACAGGTGGTGGTGGTGGTGGGTTGTTGTTGTTGTTGTTGTTGTTTTTCTCCTGATTCTAATTCTGGACTAGCATTTGCATCAATGCATTCTGCTGCTGGATCAACCGAGTGAGCTCCGGCGGGAAAGCAAATCCATTGTCACGTCTCAGAGGCATCTGAGGATTTAGAAAAGATGAGAATATAGAATAGAATGAGGTCTAGAGAAAAAAACACTACCCATATGCACATGAGACAAATACACAATCAATATCACTTCAATCAATTCAAACAAGGGCATACAACGTTCTAACTATCGTTACAAAAGTGCTCGGATTATACTATATACATGGGGGAATACTACTACTGTTATGGTGGTCGACTAGAAAAATTGATCGGTCAAAGACTCCATGATATCTGCTCCAGCTTCATCAACAAAGTCATCATCGCTATCGTCTGGGTCCGAGTCGGTGTCGTCGATGAGGATGTAGTTCTCCGGGCAAGTGCAATCATCGTCTTCTCCTCCAGTTGTGGGGAATCCCATGAATACTTTTAGCTTCTTCTTCAGATCATCATTCTTCTCCACGAGTGTCGTCATTTCCTCCTCATATCCATCGCGTGTAGACTTAAGTTCTTCCTCCAGCTCTGTGATCTTGGTCATAGCCTTCTTCAGATCTATCATGCCCGCACACATCTGGTTCTCCTGGCGACAAATTTGCTGGTTTAACTCCTGGATGAAAGCTGCAATTGATCTATCCTTCTTGGTGTTGATCATCTCCCATTGCTCATCTCGGCGCCCACAAATCTGGTAAATAGTATCCTTGAGGTCCTTGTGGTAAACTTCTCCAATGCGTCCCATGGTGATGTGGGCTGCCATGCTCTTTCCTAGACTCCAGGTTGGTGCATCAAAGTAAAACTCTATGGACTCTGTAACGGGCATGAACGTCCTTCCTGGAACTTGAACTTGAATCATCCAACGCTCCTCTTCTGGTAAAGTGGTGATGTAAGTCCCGGTGAAGCTTGGTAATCCGATGTTCAGGTATCTAGTGACTTCCTTTAAGTGGCGCCCAAAGGGTGTATCCTCATCTGGTTGCGTGAACTTGTTCCTTGCATCCGCCATACTAAAGAGTAGAAAAGGGAGAGGAGTCAGAAATGAGAAGAGAGTAGTGATCTAGGGCTTTAGCTTAGTGGTCGTGTCCTACAGTCAGTGTATGCTCTGATACCATCTTGTAGCGACCAGACCTCAAACAGTCTGATCTCTGTGCATCAGTGTCATCCCTGGATCGGTAATGCTGACATGCACAGTACTTGAAAGATTTATAATAGAGTAGCAATCACACACTTATTACATCGAATGTCTCAAAAGAGAACTTATTATAATAAATATGGCTTAAGGCCATCTAATAATGATAACAGCGGAAGGCTTGGAAGATAAAGCGAGTCCATGAACTCCAACGGCATCATGAGTATAAGATCACGACCTAAGGCACCATACTCGTTGTCTGAAAAGTATGCAAGATGAATGTTGCAGCCCAAAAACGGGTCAACACATGGGATATGCTGGCAATGTAACACATATAGAGTAATGAACAGAATGATGCTATCACTACATGCATATATGGCTGGTGGAAAGCTCTATGGTTACAGTTTTGCATAAAGCCAATTTTTTTCTTACAACAAAGGAATAAATTTTATTTAACTATCATGGTGGTTGTTAAACATTGAGAAAGTTCCTCCGACTCAATCCCATTTAAGCATCATCATTAACCCAACAACTTTAAATTAAGTAACATGATGAGATTCACATGAAAATCCAGGTACTAGATACTCGAAACGTCCATAACCGGGGACATGGCTAACCATGATTAGTTTATACACTCTGCAGAGGTTTGCGCCATTTTCCCCGCAAGACTCGATCTCCTCCGTTGGATTTCTCGCACTACATGGTGTTTGAGAAACGGATGACCGAGACACAATCTTTTCAGAAGCATTAACTCTTTACTCTGGGTAGACAGTACCAACCTACATCCCCTACATCTGCTAGTCCACCACTGAAAGAGGTCACACAACATACTCAACTATGCTAGAGCCCATAGTAGCTTGTGGCTGCACACAGAAGTTTCTAGCATGAATAATCTCATGATCCCTTTGAGCCTGGGTGGCGGTCCATAGGAGAATCACACGATACCCTGAGATTTCCAAAAATACAGGCAACACTAGGTTCCCCAGGTGCCTCAATCCACCCAGATGTGTATTAAAGTTGCCACCTTAAGTAAACCATTAATTAACAATCTCACATCTGTCATGGATACACTCACCCAATCCACGTCTACTAGCATAGCATAGCAATATAAGCAAACATAGAAGTAACTCCCAAAGGGTTGATAATAAAAACAGGTAATAGGTTCTACCTCATCTACTTCCCCAAATCCACATTTTAAATCAGATCCTAATCATGCAATTGTTTTAAGATTGATCTAATGCAATAAAACTGGGTAGTAAAGAGGTATGATCAAAATGTTACTTGCCTTGCTCATTATCCGTGAAACCTAGAGACTCGTAGTAGCAAGCGGCACACTCCGGGTACTCTATCATAAACAAACAAGCATACAATAAGAACTCATCTAATGCACGAGTAAAACTCAAATAAGAGATCTAACCAGAAAGTTCAACTTAAGAACTCCAATTTGCAAAAAGAATCAAATCAAACGAAGCAACAAAAGTCAAACGGCGAAAGAAAACGAGCTTCGTTTACTAATCTGGACCTAAGTCAAATTTTATTGTAGCAAAAACTTGTTTGAGTTGGTTAAACGGAAAAAGAGTTTCGAGACGAAACTCCAGGCGCTTGAATCACCTGATTCCGATAAACAAGCGAAAAGTTATACTAGAATGAAAATCGGATCAGAAATCGCGATCGGAAATAATCGCGGAAAATCCGAGAAAAAGAAAAATGGACGAACAGGCTAACGAACGAACATTCGCTGTCTGTGGCTAAACGACGAAAACCGTTCGTTAAAACGAACGTACGGACAAACGTCCGCAAAATAAATAAACCGGAAAAACTAAACCAATCTATTAAAAAAACAACCACAGATCTTTAAAAAAACCAGGCGGTTTACCGTCGCCGGCAGCGGCGAACTCCGGCGGCTACCTCGGCGGGCGGCA
>NC_041387.1:168835205-168872723 GCF_002162155.2 Triticum dicoccoides | reverse complement strand
GATGGCGCGGGGCGGCTCCGGCACGGGCGCGGGGCGAAGACGGCGGGGTCGGGCTAGGGTTAGGGTTGGCGGCGGGGTCGGACTGGGGTGGGCTGGCGGCTCGGGCGGCTTTTAAAGGCTGAGCGAAAACGGAGTCCGGGTCGCCCATGGCGGCCCAAGTCGGTTCGCTTTTTTTTTTAAATAATTCGAACGTGCAAAAGAAGTAAGAAAAGAAATACTAAACACATTCCAAAAATCCCGAAATAAATTTTCCCCGTCCTCTAAAAATAAGCCGGACAAGATGAACATTTATTTGGGCCAAAAATGCAATTTTGAAAAACACGCATTTTTCCTAATTCAAATAAAATAGCGTGAAAACTCCGAGATAAAATCTTATTTGATTTTATTATTAAATCCTCAACATTTTCTTATTTTGGGGAAGTCATTTTATTTCCTCTCTCTTATTTTTATAATTGAAATATTTGAAGATAAAATAATTAAAATCAAATGATCCCTTTTCAAAATTTGAGAAAAGCTCAAATATGAAAATAACGAAATTCCCAACTCTCTCCGCGAGTCTTTGAGTTGCGTGAAATTTCTAGAATCAAACTAAAATGCAATAAAATATGATATGCAGGGATGATCTAATGTATAACATTCCAAATTGAAAATTTGGGATGTTACAAAACATAACCTAAACTACTAGCAGGATCGAAGGCATCGGGATCCCCGTCCCGCCACTGGCCGCCGGAGCGACATGCAGATGGTTGGCGGATCCATGGGTTAGTCTGTGAAGCTTGGAGGTAGACTTTACCCTAGCCACCAAGGAAAATGGAGAAAACATTTGGAGAAAAAGTTTGAATAAGTTTTCAGAGTACACCTAAAATGGATAAATCAATAAAAATCGAAAAAAATAAAAGGATATCTTAAGTCAAAATTTCTTAAGTTTGACCAAGTTTATAAAAAAGAGTTTTGATGTCCACAATACAAAATTCAATGCGACTTAAATTCAGACCAAAATCACTTGTGACAATAGTGTGAAATTACAAACCCTTTTGTGTTGCTTTTTTGCGGTGAGTCTTCACCTTTTTTCTTACAATACTAGAAGAATGCATGTGCATTGCAACGGAATCTAAATATTATAATACGTTAACTCATGATCACATGCCCCTGTTATACGTTTGTGTAAATAAATGTTTACCAAATACTGCCCACGCCATGCAGTTTGTTAAGTAAATTAAGGTGATTGATTAACATACGAGGAATGTGCTGACAAAGTGCATAGTGGGACAAAAAACAATTGAAAGAAAAAATGATGGAGAAACATGATGACAGAAAAAAACTGATCGGCGAAGCGTTCTGCTGACAAAAAAAAAGAAACAGTACTTCTTTTAAGCAGTAAGATTTCTTGTTAAGCTGATTTATACACCTAAGGGCATCTTCAACATGCTGTATGTAAGTCTTATTGGTAAAATGTTACCAATACGAAATAAGAAAATAAATGTGATTATATTTTATTTCACTTTGAAGCTTGTGCAATAGTTGTTGGTTACTCTACATACAACTTCAATCGCTCTACTCATTTATGACATGCTACATCATTACTTTGTTATAAGTGGCAAGTTTACCAACATCTATGTTTCAACTATGAACCAATTTGTGATTGGATGGTTAGGAGGGCAATGGTATCCCTATTTCACCAGAGTTCAAATCCTAGACTTGACACGGCACTAGTATTTTCCTGGATTTATTCCAGGCCTTTCGGCGATGTGCGTCTCTAAAATGCATAAAATAATAGAAAATGAGAAAAGCATAAAGAAAAAACTACTCTTCCCTTTCCCATAAAACAGACCCTCAAGTTTTTCGTAGGTCAAAATTCCTCAAGTTTAACCAAGTTCCTAAAAAAGGTTCACAATAGCATATCAACACAAATCGATCCATCAACTATTCCATTGTTGATTTTACGTCAAGCAATACACAAAGTATCCAATATATCAGTAAAAACAGGATGCGGTAAAAATGGGACCGATATGGAAAAAGTTTGATTGGAATCGTATGTTTGTGGTATCACTACCATTATTTTATCCATAAGATTGGGTTACATTAATATTAGAAAAATACAAAACATTTTCTAAAGCAAATGAATATTTTATTTTCTGAGGATGGGTATCTTTTTGAGATATATGAACATTCCTTTTTCATATATAGGTACATGTATTTTGAAATACATGGACAACTCTTCAAACATGCGAACATTCTTTTTTGCAACATATACATTTTTTTACCATTCATTATACTTATTTATAAATTCAATATAAAGTTTATAATGGCAGTAACAGTTCGGAAATCAGAAACACGAAGAGATTTTTGTTTTTTCTCAAGGTTCTATTTTACTCCCTCTGTAAAAAAAAAAAGAGCGTTTATATCACTAACTTTTCTAAAGGGAATACTATAATTCTTTTTGCATTACATTTTACTATACAATTCATGGCGAAAGTTTTTTTTACTATAAAATTCGTAGCGAAAGTTTACAGTGCGGTTCCTCGCAAAATAAAAGTTTATAGCGCGGTAGGGAAGAAAAACGAGAAAGCACGAAATATACAGACAACCAGAAAATCGCGGCAGTAAACAGTAGGCAAGCAGAGAAACAGCGCCCACAAAGTAAGAGAGCGTCAGTGCTGGGCCTAAATGGGCTGATTTGTACGAAAGCGCGGAGGGGGGCACACGCACGCGTGAACCTACCGCAGCTCCAATTATTTAGTCCCACCTCGCGAGCTGCTGGGCAGAGACTCCGGGGGGGTCACTATAAGAGGAGCATGGGGTGGTAGCGTCAATCCTTACCCGTCCCTGCGGGGGGTGAGAGGCGACCCGTCGATGATCGAACAGTGACTGACGTGTCGCGCCGACGCCCGTGAACCGAACACAACACGAATGTGCGAGCGATGTCCCGCTCCTACTTCGGGCGGGCTCGCGCGCCAATTTTTGGAAGGCCCTATCAAGCGGGGCCTACTTGACAGTAATCAAATAATCTGTTCGGTTCCCTTTTCCCCGCTACCGCTCTCTTCTCTCGAGCAGTTCCACCATGGGCATGACGGGCCGGTGATGTTGCCACTAAGGAAATCCCTCTCCAACACCTTCAATTCCAGCCAGGCCCCTAGGCGATTTTTCGGCCGCCGGTGCCAAAAAAAAATCTACCCTGTCACGTGTTTTCGCCGGCTCGGGCTGAAATTGACGCCGGCGGACCCAATCCGAACCCGGCACACTGGGGGGCGCCGGACGAATCGTTTTTGGCGCGAAGAGCCGCAGGCCCTCCTTGCCAGCGACTCACCTCTCTTCTCGCCGCTTCGTCGTCCTCATCGCCTCGTTTCCCGCGGCGAATCAATGCCAAAGCTGCGCGCGCTGCCGCGCCGGTCAGCCTCCATTGTTGCCTCATGGGCGGTGCAATGAAGACCGGGCGACGCGTGTCCCCTCGGCGGCCACGCGTAACACGGCGGCCACGCGTACTAACGCGCCAGAGACACGCACAGAGCCTCACTGTCGACGCGCCATTTCTCCCTTTCCTCCCTCCCCTCCTCTCGCCGTCTCCAGCTCAAAAGAATGGCCAAGCGCTTCCCAGGCGACGGCGAACGGCTTCGGCCGTCGCCATCTTCACGAGGACGAGGCCCGCCTCTTTTTCAAGGCCGAGTACCCGCCCACCCCGGACATGCAGATGTCCGGGGCGTGGAGGATCAGCGCCGGCGGCGTGCCGGTGCCACCACCACCCACCAGGGCGGCGCGGCGTGCGGAGATTGCGCGTATCCGTGCGTCCCTGCCGCGGGCGGCAAGGGAAGGCCCGCGGTACACCCCCGACAGCCCGCTCTGGGAGCCCTACTTCCGCCGCCGCCACGCCGAACAACTCGAGGCGACGAACGACGTCGTGCCCTCCGGCAGGCTCAACTCCGAGGGGCGGCACCGATGGTGGGGCGTGCCCGGCCGCACGCTGGATGCCGTCCTCGAGTACATCGTGGGCGGCAACACGCCGCGCCTCGAGTACCCTGCTCCCTCGTCCTTCTCTCGCCGACGTGGGAGCTCGTGGACGCCGAGGCGCATGGAGCAGCCCGGGGCGTCCTCCTCCTCGTTCGGCCGCTCGTCTGGCTCTCCCTGCCTCCGCCCCGTCAAGCCGGAACCCCAGGACACGCTTGTCAGCGGGCGCACCCGCAGCTCCAGCGTCCGCATCGGCGACTCCACCCCCCTCTGGCCGCTTCATCCTCGTCGCACGCAAGCCGAAGCCCGGCCTTCCTGCGGAGTACGAGGAGATAGCCCGGCGCGGCTTCTCCGACGAGGATACCCTACAGTGGGCGCGGGACGACTACCTTCGCGACGAGATGGTCCAGCAACGCCGGGCCCTGGAGGAGATAGAAGCCCGCAAACGTGGGCGCGAGGACGAGCACGGCGTCGTGATCCTCGACAGCGACGACGACGAGGATGCCCCCGAACGGTCCAACCCGCCGCACCAACCGGGGGAGGGTTGCAGCAGGGACGGCGGCGACGGTGGAGGCGGCGGCGGCGGCGGCGACGACGACGACGAGGATGACGGCGGCGGCGACTACACGCGGTTCTACAGCCTCCTCGGCATGTAGAACTGCAAGGGTGGCGGACGGCGGTGCGGCGAGGAGCGGCGAGGAGCAGCCTAATAGTTTTTTTTCTCTTTTTTGTAAAATATGTTTAAATTTAAATGAACACGCCGAAGTTTGCGTTGAATTTGCGCCGTGTTTGTGCCGTATTTAAAATTTTCAAAAAAACATGGGCGCCGCGATTGGGGGGCATCACGCCCCAGCGCGCGGTTTAGCGCCGGTGCACCCTCAGGAGGCGATTTTTAGCGCCTGCTGGGGGGCCAACGGCTGAAGATGCTCTAAGGGATGAACAAATCATCCAATGGCCGCTTCGCATCTATCGGATCCAAGTCGTCTCCTGGTTTAGAATTGGGTTGCAGAAAGGTCAAGTTTCGGTTCTCGAAAAAGAAAAGAAAAAAAAGTTAGTAGGGTTCTCGTATTGATTATTTTGAACTTTCTTACAGAGACTTCCCCATTTACAATCATCTATTGTGCTTATTTGTAAGTTGTTTCTTTTTTTTTCCAGAGAAATTCATAAGCTGTTTCTGAATTTTCTTTTGAGGTGTTCTGTTTTTCAGGCGAGCAAAACATCTTTAGCAATATTATTATGTTGTAAACTAGAGAAAGACAGTGGTGCTGTAATTATTGAGACAATGCATTTCCATTGCTAATTTCAACACAACCACGAGACAAGTATGACAAAGGTTAGGGCATCTCTAACGGCAAACCCAGATTTTCTCTCGCATCCGTCCACGGACACGGATGTGAAAGGCAGCCATCCAACCGTAGCCGCATACATTTTAAACTTTTTTTCAACAAACCGGATGAAAATCATGCAAACACGGCCGGATTTCATATAAACATAACGGATTTCATACAAACACGACAAATTTCATTACATTTTGAACATCTAGAACAAAAAAAAGACCCAACCCTAAACCTATCTTACAGTGGCGGCGCCTGGCGTCCAAGCCCGTGTCGTCTTCCATCTGTCGTCTCCATGAGCACCGGTGATAAAGACCGATGAAGTGAAGGTGTGGTCTCCAACGAGGAAGAGTAGAACACGGAAGACGGACCGACCCACATGGGACACCACCACGCCCTGCCGCCTCCTGTGGCATACACATCCTCGGAGGAGTCCGCGATCTGTCCGTCGCCAGTGGACGTGAGGTCCACGATGGAAATGGTGGCGCCGACGTTGTCCTCGTCCCATCGGACCGCCTGATGGTTCGTCGGCGGCACATAGGAGGTGCAACTGGCATTGTTCTCCTCCGCGATCGCCTGCAACTGGGCCTCCGCGACGACCACTTCTTGGCGAGCGGTGGCTTAAGCGCAGACGGCATCGTACATGGCACGCTGCTCCGCGACGAAGTTGGGGTTCGTCGTGGCCATGGCCGCCACAGCCTCCTCGCTCGCCGTAGATCCGACCTTCCGCTAGCCGGTGCTGCTCCAGTAGAAACATGTTGTACCGATGTTCCTCCTGCGCCCACTGGAACACCGACAAAGGAGGCGGCGCAGGCTGCACCTCCGCCATGGTAGCGTTGTCGTGCGCCTGCTCCATGGTGAAGCCGGCGTGCATCAGAGGTTTGGAAGCAGGGGCGGTGTCGGTGTCAAAACCGGCGGATCTCGGGTAGGGGGTCCCGAACTGTGCGTCTAGGCGGATGGTAACAGGAGACAAGGGACAAGATGTTTTACCCAGGTTCGGGCCCTCTTGATGGAGGTAAAACCCTACGTCCTGCTTGATTAATATTGATGATGTGTGTTACAAGAGTGGATCTACCACGAGATCAAGGAGGCTAAACCCTAGAAGCTAGCCTATGGTATGATTGTTGTTCGTCCTATGGACTACAACCATCCGGTTTATATAGACACCGGAGAGGGCTAGGGTTACATAAAGTCGGTTACAAAGGTAGGAGATCTACATATCCGTATCGCCAAGCTTGCCTTCCACGCCAAGGAAAGTCCCATCCGGACACGAGACGAAGTCTTCAATCTTGCATCTTCATAGTCTTGGAGTCCGGCCGATGATGATAGTTCGGCTATCCGGACATCCCCTAGTCCGGAACTCCCTCAGTAGCCCCCGAACTGGGTTTCAGCGACGACGAGTCCGGCGCGTATATTGTCTTCGGCGTTGCAAGGCGGGTTCTCCCTCAAACTTCATGTTCCCGTCGAATAGTGTCCGGCTTCCTTATAAATGTTGCACTCCTTGGCTTCTATGCCCAATAATGGCATTCTTCCACGTGTCGTACGAATGCGAAAGGCTGGGGTATTTTTACATTTTACCCCCTAGCCGTGCGAACGAGCCGCCTATAAGAGAGGCGAGGATCTAGATCCAGCTCACACCATCCTCCATCCGCAAGTTCTCATCGAATCGCCTCTGACAAAAATCCATTCCATCATGGATAGTCGACGCGGCTCCTCCTCTCGCGCTCCCAGCCCTAAGCCAGGAGATTGGGGGAGATGCTCAGTTCCACACAGCAAGCTAGTGGCGCTCCATACCGAGGGATATCTTCCCCCAGCTTTCATGGTTCCGGTTCGAGCTGGACTAGCCACCTACAAGGGTGGAAAGCAGGCGGAGAGCGTCCCCAACCCTTCCAAAGGGGAGCGGGTATGCTTTGTCCCCTATCTAATAAGGGGACTCGGATTTCCCATACATCCGTTTCTCCGGGGGCTCCTAGAGTTCTACGGACTCCAGCTTCACCACCTCACGCCCGCCTCCATTTTGCACATCGCGAGCTTCGTAGCTCTTTGCAAGCTGTTCTTGGGCATCGAGCCCCATTTTGCGCTGTGGAAGAGATTGTTTTGCCTCGTACCCCGTTCTCATGAGGGGTCGATATATCAAGTGGGCGGAGCCGAAATATGGCGCATCGCCGGGACCGGATATCTATCCGGCACCCCGAAGAAGGCGTCCGAAGACTGGCCTTCGGAATGGTTCTACATGGAGGACGCCCCTCTGCCGGATCCAGTTCGGATCGGCCTCCCGGAGTTCAGCAATGCTCCCTTGAAGAAACGCCTGAGTTGGCGCCCGCGGAGCCCTCAACGGGAAGATGATAGGAGCGTCCATTATCTGATGGGCCGGATTAGGTTACTGGCCCACTCCGGATTGACCATGATTGAAGTCATGGCCACGTGCATTATGCGAGGGGTGCAGCCACTCCAATATAGGGGCCACCCTATATGGGATTTCAACGGGGAAGATGATGCCACCCGTCATGGCCGCAAAGGGCCAGGCTCGGCAGCCGATCTGGCAAAGATCCTGTCCGGCTTGTACAAGAGAGAGGAGGAGGACTTCCTCCGCACGAATCCGTTGAATGGATTCTCTATGAATAACCCTCGAAGCTGGGTAAGCGGATGTTCAGCTACTCGATCCATACTTTCAAAGTCAAGTATCTTACTCTGTGATTTCGACGCAGGAGCTGCGCCGGGACGTGGAGGGCAAACGAAGCCTAACTCCACAGCCCGAGGATCCGGAACAATCCCTTGATCCGACCTCCGAAGAGGATCCGGACATAAAGGTGGAGCTGATTGACGGGGTGTTCCACCAACTTAGCATGGACAATGCCCTAGTCGCCATTACGGCTGACTACCCCTGTTTGTTTCCGGCCTCCCAGGTGACTACGACCGAGGTCTTGACACCATCATTTGATCCGCGCTCAATTCTGACCATCCCATACTGATGGTGCATCGCAGGAGGTGCCTTTAAGGCAGGAAGCCGAACCCGCGGCGGCCGACCAACAAGGGTCAGTCCGGCCCAGCAGGCAGAAGAGGAGTGCGACGCGAACCGAAACGTCGCCGCAACGGTACGGAGCACCGCTATTTTTAAGGGAAGGATCCCCAGGAGGTATATTAATTCTCATAACTTTTCCAGAAAGAGCGCTCACCGGACAGTGTCCGGAGAGATTGCCAATCAAGCCTCCGCCAGCCATGCTCCAACGCATGGTCTGGGAGGGGAGGCGAATACAAGGCATGAGCCGGATGCTCCTCCGACGGAGGATGCCGACAGGCTGTCCGCCACCCGGTC
Source organism: Triticum dicoccoides (assembly GCF_002162155.2). NCBI lineage: Eukaryota > Viridiplantae > Streptophyta > Magnoliopsida > Poales > Poaceae > Triticum > Triticum dicoccoides. The sequence continues at coordinate 168,864,131 of NC_041387.1, read as the reverse complement.
TGAGGTGGAGAGCGCCATGAATCACAGGCGTCACCGGACAGTTCTTCGTGACGCGTTTTCTCCCCGGAGGCGTTAAATGCCTTTGATGCGGGAAACGCGCACCTCCGTGCCGCTCAAGATGGGTTAACCAGAGCCATGGAGCAGTATGTGAAAGACATACAGGTAAGTAATTTTAATAGTTATATATGCCAGTAGCCCCCGAGACTTAAAATAGTTAAAATAACTGATTTAAGGATCAATTATTATGCAGGATCTTACGGAGAAGAATACCCATCTGTCCCAGGAGCTCCAAGAGTGCAAGGCCCAACTTGAGGCCGCACTGGCCGCCACAGGGGGAGCCACAGAGACCCCCGCTGGTAAGACGTACTTTGAAAAGATAATTAATTAACAAAGTGCGGCGTGAATCTGACAATAATATTGCAGAGGGTGCCGGACTAGATCCGGACAAGCAACAGCTACTGCGTCAGCTAAAGGTCGGCGAGAGGGTGCTTATGAAGGTGCAGCAGGAGAGAAACAAGCTCCAAGATGCCCACACCCAGCTAGGAGAAGAGCTGAAAGGTGTTCGGGCCCAGCTGTCTGGCTCCGTGAAGGAGAATCAGCGGCTTCGTCGCGGCATTTATAGTACGTGCTTGAGCAAATTCCTTTGAAAAGAAGAATTCGGCGAGGAAGTCGATTGACAGAAATATGTCTTTAGGTGTGCTCACAGGTCGCCCTGCGGAGGAAATGCCTGGGTCAACGGGTGACCAACTTCCCGAGCTGGTGCAATTGCTCGAACGTGTTCGGCAGGCGATGAGTGGCGTCGTTCAGGCTTTATGGCCATCCGTCTCCCTACCCGAGGGCCTTGGTGAGCTTGCTGAGAAGCTTCAGGGAGCACGGTAACGCCTCCGTTTGTGGAAGATATCGGCCTGCTGTCAGGGCGCCAGGGAGGCCTGGGCCATGGTGAAGACGCGTTACCCGAAGGCTGACCCAAACCACATGGCCGAGGTCGGACCTGCGGGGCCTGATGGGAAGGAGATCCCTGTGAGCTTGATGTACGGCCAAGTAGAACTGGCCGCGAAATATTCCCAACAGGACTGTAAATTAGACAGCCTGTTAGATGGGATTGAGGAGGAGTACAATCAGTCGGTTTGATGATGTAATTTGAAATGACATGTAAAATGCCTTCTAGCCGGATTGTAGATCGTTTGTCTTTGCGGACCGTTCCGCTTCAACCTCGGGACCCAACAGTCCGGAGTGTGTCCGAATACCCTTACAGTTGTAAAAGAACCGGGGCATGCATGGAGACAAGGCGTCGGGGTCATAATTGCTTTATCAGACAAGTGCCCAACTAGCTATGTTATATTACATGGTTAGTAAGAAACATCTTCCAAGGAGAATAGTTCCGTTAAGGGTTCCTTTCCCTGGGAGGCATGCCCTAAAGTGCAATGCCGGACTGCGAAAATAGCAGAAAAAGCATCTGGGGGCAGATAAATAAGTAAGTAATAAATCATCTTTCAAGTCACCGACCGAATATTCTCTTAAGAACGCTAGCTTTCGGCTTCACCCAGTCTGAGGTACACATCCGGCTGACCCGACAGTAGCAATCGCAGAGGTGCTCCCTTTACCTCCTAGCCGAACAATCGGGAACGTAGGGGTAAGCACAGGAGCCAGGCAACCCAGCTTGGCCAAAACTTAAGTCATATCGATGCATACAATGGTGAATAAAAGGTACATGCGGAAGTATGACACATGTATTGGGCATGAAGCCCGTATGAATAAGCTTCTGTTAAAGAAGCCCCCAGGTATAATGAGTGCTAGGAGCACATCAAGTGTGTGCGAACAAAGCGCAAATCAGCCTATAAAAGGTATTGAAAAAAAAGTGGGAAGAAGGAGGGGGACAAGAGACAATAAAAAATATAAAAAGGTGGACGGGGGAGTGAGACGAACTCTGAGTCCGGCGTTAGGCGTAGAATCTTCGGAGACGGGCTGCGTTCCATGGGTTCGGCTCGAGTCGGTTGTCAGATGCATTACGTAGACGGTATGCTCCGCCGGTTAGGACTTGGTCGATGATGAAGGGACCTTCCCACTTGGGCTTAAGTTTGTCCTTTTTCTTGTCCGGCAGGCGTAGAACAAGTTCGCCAACATTGTAAGTTTTGGCCCGTACTTCTCTGCTTTGATATCTTCGAGCCTGCTGCTGATAAAATGCGGAACGAGCCTTTGCCACGTCCCGCTCCTCCTCTAAGGCGTCCAAGCTGTCCTGCCGATCCAACTCGGCTTCTCTTTCTTCGTACATGTGCACACGAGGTGAGTCATGAATTATATCGCAGGGCAGAACTGCCTCTGCGCCGTATACCATGAAAAATGGTGTGAATCCAGTAGTTCGGTTTGGCGTGGTCCGCAGCCCCCAGAGTATGGAGTCGAGCTCCTCTACCCAGTGCGTGTTAGATTCCTTGAGGGACCGCACTAGTCTGGGTTTGATGCCGCTCATGATTAGACCATTTGCTCGCTCGACTTGACCGTTAGTTTGGGGGTGATAGACTGAAGCGTAATCGAGCTTGATGCCCATGTTTTTGCACCAGAGTTTAACCTCGTCGGCCGTGAAGTTCGTGCCGTTATCAGTGATGATGCTGTGGGGGACGCCAAAACGATGTACTACCCTAGATATGAAGTCTATCACCGGTCCGGATTCTGCCATTTTAACTGGCTTGGCCTCAATCCATTTGGTGAATTTTTCCACCATGACCAATAAGTATTTGTGCTTGTGGGTTCCCCCTTTAAGGGGTCCAACCATGTCAAGCCCCCAGATCGCGAACGACCAGGTAATGGGTATAGTTTTAAGGGTGGTGGGTGGCATGTGGCTCTGATTAGCAAAGAGCTGGCAACCAACGCATCGTTGGACTAAGTCCTGAGCATCTGCCCGGGCTGTCGGCCAATAAAATCCTGTACGGAAGGCCTTGCCTACAAGGTCCCGGGCTGCAGCGTGGTGCCCGCCGAGTCCGGTGTGAATTTCAGCCAGGAGATTTTGCCCTTCCTCTTCGGAGATACACCTTTGAAGGACTCCGGTTGTGCTTTTCTTATAAAGTTCTCCCTCATGGACCTTGTAGGCTTTAGATAGCCGAACTATGCAGCGGGCCTCATTTTGGTCTTCGGGAAGTTCCTGCCGAATTAAGTAGGCTAGGAATGGTTCTATCCACGGGGCAATTACTACCATTATTTCGTGAGCTGAAGGTGTTATTTCAATGGCTGAGCCGCCGATTGTGTCAGAATGGTCTGAGTTAGGTGATGCAGCTGGCTCCGGATTGTTATTTCCAGACTCCTCTTCCCATAATACGGATGGCTTAAAGAGCCGTTCCAGGAAGATGTTTGGAGGGACGGCGTCTCGTTTCGCGCCGATGCGTGCTAACACGTCTGCTGCCTGGTTATTATCCCGGGCTACATGGTGGAATTCGAATCCTTCGAACCGAGCTGGCATTTTTAGGACGGCGTTGCGGTAAGCTGCCATTTTTGGATCTTTGGCGTCAAAGTCTCCATTTACTTGGGATATTGCGAGGTTTGAATCCCCGCGCACCTCTAGGCGTTGAATGCCCATGGAGATTGCCATCCGGAGGCCATGTAGAAGGGCCTCGTATTCGGCTGCGTTGTTGGAGTCCATGTACATTATTTGAAGTATGTACTGGATTGTGTCTCCAGTTGGGGATGTCAGGACAACGCCAGCCCCCAAGCTAGCCAACATTTTGGATCCGTCGAAATGCATGATCCAGTTGGAGTACGCGCCGTACTCTTTAGGGAGTTCGGCTTCGGTCCATTCGGCGACGAAGTCAGCTAGAACCTGCGACTTTATAGCTCGCCGTGGTTTGTAGGTTATGTCAAATGGTAAGAGCTCGATAGCCCATTTTGCAATCCTGCCCGTTGCGTCGTGATTGTTTATAATATCATTGAGAGGTACTTCAGAGGCCACCCTTATTGAACACTCTTGAAAGTAGTGTCGCAGCTTCCGGGATGCCATGAACACCGCATATGCTATCTTTTGATAATGTGGGTACTGGGATTTGCATGGAGTTAGAACAGTGGATACGTAGTACACTGGTTTTTGAAGAGGGAATCTGTGCCCTTCTGTTTCTCGTTCAACGACGAGTACCGCGCTGACAACTTGATGTGTTGCTGCGATATATAATAACATAGGTTCGCCCAGGTTGGGCGCGGCCAGGACCGGATTTGTTGCCAGTATGGCCTTTATTTCTTCGAGTCCGGCTGTGGCAGCATCCGTCCATTCGAAATGTTCGGTGCGTCGGAGGAGGCGGTAGAGGGGCAGAGCCTTTTCTCCCAAACGGGAGATGAAGCGACTTAAGGCCGCTACGCATCCGGTTAGTTTTTGTATCTGCTTGAGGTCTTTTGGAATATCCAATTGTGACAGAGCTCGGATTTTGGCCGGGTTTGCTTCAATTCCTCTACCGGATACGATGAAGCCCAAGAGCTTTCTGGCTGGTACGCTGAAGACACATTTTTCGGATTGAGCTTAATGTCATATGCACGGAGGTTGTCGAATGTCACCCTCAAGTCTTCTATTAGAGTTTCGACGTGTTTGGTCTTGACGACCACATCGTCTACGTATGCCTCTACTGTTTTGCCTATTTGGGTAGCCAGACATGTTTGAATCATGCGCAGATATGTTGCGCCGGCGTTTTTGAGTCCGAAGGGCATTGTGTTGAAGCAGAATGGCCCATATGGAGTAATGAATGCCGTTGCGGCCTGGTCTTTCTCCGCCATCTTGATTTGATGCTATCCGGAGTATGCGTCGAGGAAGCACAATGAATCGTGCCCTGCGGTAGCATCGATGATTTGGTCGATGCGAGGGAGGGGGAAAGGGTCCTTTGGACAGGCCTTGTTAAGGTCTTTAAAATCGATGCAGAGGCGCCAGGATTTGTCCTTTTTTGGTACCATTACTAGATTGGCTAGCCAGTCCGGATGTTTTATATCTCTGATGAATCCGGCTTCTAAGAGTTTGGCTAGCTCCTCTCCCATTGCCTGTCTTTTGGGTTCGGAAAATCGCCGAAGAGCTTGTTTGACTGGCTTGAATCCTTTTAGGATATTTAGGCTGTGCTTTGCCAACCTGCGTGGGATTCCTGGCATGTCTGAAGGGTGCCAGGCAAAAATGTCCCAATTTTCTCGAAGGAATTCTCGTAGTGCGGCTTCGACATCAGGACTTAATTGTGCCCCAATGGAGGCCGTCTTTGTGGGGTCCGTTGGATGGACCTGAAATTTGACTATTTCGTCTGCTGGTTTAAAAGAGGTGGACTTGGACCTCTTATCGAGTATCATATCGTCCCTATCCACCATGGAGCGCAACGTAGTTAGTTCCTCTGCCGCTAGGGCTTCGGACAATGCCTCTAGGGCCAGTGCGGCTGTCTTATTTTCAGCGCGGAGTGCTGTATCTAGATCACTGGCGAGAGTGATTATCCCATTGGGTCCGGGCATTTTGAGCTTCATGTACCCGTAGTGGGGTATAGCTTGGAAGATTGTGAATGCCTCTCGCCCTAACAAAGCGTGATATCCATTGCCGAATGGGGCCACTTGGAACGTGACCTCCTCGGACCTGTAATTGTCCGGTGAGCCGAACACTACATCTAGTGTGATTTTTCCTGTGCAGCGTACTTCTCGACTAGGGATTATCCCTCTGAAGGTTGTGCTACTTCGCTCAATGCGGCTCCAGTCAATTTCCATTTTTGAAGGGTTTCCTCATAGATGAGGTTTAATCCGCTGCCGCCATCCATGAGTACGTTAGTAAGACGGAAACCGTCCACTATCGGACTGAGGACCAATGCGGCTGGTGCTCTAGCTGTTCGGAATTTAGGTTCGTCGCTGGCGTTGAAGGTGATAGCCGTGTCGCTCCATGGATTTGTTGTTGCTACTTGGTAGACTTCGGCGAGGCTGCGGATTGTTCGTTTCCACATGTTATTTGATGCGAAAGTCTCGAAGACTGTTAATACCGTACTGGTACTGCTGGGTTGGTTGCCCGGGGCTAAAAAGCCTATGCCACTTTTGGCCACCTGCCGTAGTATCCAACACGCTCGAAGGCTTTGTGTTGGAGTGGCGCCCTCTGTATTGTGGGTTTTGCAGGGTCCATTGAGCCATCCCTCTAGTACGGTTCCGTACCCCTTAGGGGTTTTTTGCTTTTTGGTTTTTAACCCAGGTGCTTGAGTATGAAGCACCCTTTTATTTCGGACTGGGTTTGTATTCAGGGCTGGATTGTCCCAAAACCTAGTTTCGGTTTTCTAGGCACTCTCCATCGCGCAGTATTTTTGTACAATGGTCGCTAGGTCGGCGAAGAGTGAAACTTCGCGACGACTGATGGCGTTTATGATTCCCTTGTCCGTGCAATTGTTGCAGAAGATTGAAATCACGCTTTCTTCATGGCAGTCCTTTATCCTGTTCATAACCAGGAGGAATCTGGCCTAGTAATGATGTACTGTTTCATCGGGCTCTTGCCATATTTGAGATAGATCACTTATGTTTGGGTGGGCGGGTGGAATTAAGTTCGGAACCCCGCCCGATCTAAGGCTCAAAGGCCAAGAAGCTTCCGGATTCGGAAGCTTGGTTTGCTGAGCGCTTTCCAACAAATCTGGTCCGATGCCTGACTTTAGGTTCAGTATTTGATTAGCGTCCGTCCCTCCGTGGGAATCCGGCATGGAGGGATCCGGAATCCGGCATAGTTGGATTTTAACATAGGAGAAGAGTCGCCGCATTGTTCCTCTACCACGACAACGTGGTGGGTAACCTGGGGAGAGTTAATTTCTCTCAGATCGGTTTTAAGCCCAATCTGATCGTAGTCGGTAGCGACTCCCAGGGCGGCGATGCGATCCAAGAGCTCATTTACGGAGGAGAGCTCAATCGGATCTAGCTGCTCGGCGAATTCCGAGCTGACGTGAAGATCGCTTTTAATGACTTGAGAGGTCATTGTTGGGGCGGTGGCCGAATAGGCGGTCATGAGAAAACCGCCTAGCCGGATAGTCTGGCCGGCGGCCAAAGCTCCCTTGACGACGGTGCCGTCTTTAAAGACGGGAAAAGGCATCCTTCCTGATGGTGACGGCACAGAGGAACTCTCAATGAAAGCACCAATGTCGGTGTCAAAACCGGCGGATCTCGGGTAGGGGGTCCCGAACTGTGCGTCTAGGCGGATGGTAACAGGAGACAAGGGACACGATGTTTTACCCAGGTTCGGGCCCTCTTGATGGAGGTAAAACCCTACGTCCTGCTTGATTAATTATGATGATGTGTGTTACAAGAGTGGATCTACCATGAGATCAAGGAGGCTAAAGCCTAGAAGCTAGCCTATGGTATGATTGTTGTTCGTCCTATGGACTACAACCATCCGGTTTATATAGACACCAGAGAGGGCTAGGGTTACACAAAGTCGGTTACAAAGGTAGGAGATCTACATATCCGTATCGCCAAGCTTGCCTTCCACGCCAAGGAAAGTCCCATCCGGACACGGGACGAAGTCTTCAATCTTGCATCTTCATAGTGTTGGAGTCCGGCCGATGATGATAGTTCGGCTATCCGGACACCCCCTAGTCCGGAACTCCCTCAGGCGGTGTCGTCGGAGCCCATCTCCATCGTGGTATCATCCTCGTTGTCGGAGACCTCAGGCGAGCTGGCTGGCAAGCCGGCCTCGATCCGCCTGGCATGGCGGCTCTTCTAGGCGACGGCAAGGGCGGCCACGGCGTGCTTCATCTCCGTGGAAAGGCTCTCCCACGGCGTGTCATGGCGGATGCATTGCAAAGGAGGGGATGGGGAGGATCTTGTGTTGTGGTGTGGAGTTAGCCAGGTGTGGCCGCCTTTATATATTGGATTCTGGCGAGGCAAGGCGTCCGCGTGTGTCAATGTGAGGCGCCAGAGTGGGTTTCTCGGCTGGTGAGCCTGGTTAATGCCAACATACAGACGGATACCGACATTGAACGGGCATGGTATATATTTGTCCCGTCCCGTCCAGGCACGTGTCTCTGGCATTGAACAGATGCGGTCGTGGGTGGCGCCCTCAGCTGGCGCGTCGCTCAATGGCGGAGGCAGTGAGAGGTCGCATCCGCCCTAAGCCGTCTTCAATGTTGAGTGCTACTTGTGAGCTGCGTTGGAATTTCCCCCTAAGAGGAAGGGTGAAGCAATATAGTAATTGATAAGTATTTCCCTTAGTGAGAACCAAGGTTATCGAACCGAAAGGAGAACCATGCAAATCCTAGTGAACAACACATGCACACACAAAAGCAAATACTTGCACCCAAAACGAGCAAGAGTGTTGTCAATCCCCTTGAACTCATTACTTGTAAGGATCAAATCCTGTAGTGGTAGATAGATAAAATGCAAAACAAAAGAAAAGTAAATAAATTGCAACAAGGTATTTTTTTATTAATATGATTAAAGTAGGATGGGGGCTATAGTTTTCACTAGAGACTTCTCTCTCAAAACAATAGCAGATGGTGGGTAGACAAATTATTGTTGGGAAATTGATAGAAAAGCGCATAGTTATGGTGTTATTCATGGCGATGATAATGTATATAGGTATCATGTCCGTGACAAGTATACCGGAACAATTCTGCATCTACTACTATTACTCCACCAATTGACCGCTATCCAGCATGCATCTATGGTATTAAGTTCATGACGAACAGGGTAATGCATTAATCAAGATGACATGATGTAGACAAAGTAAACTCAAGCAATATGAATAAATTCCATCATTATACCATTAATTGCAACAATACAAATATGTGCCGAGCTACTCTTTCTGTCACCGGGTGAAGACACTGCAAAATTGAACCCATCAGAAAGCACCTCTCCCGCTGAAGATAAATCAGTCTAGTTGGCCAAACCAGACGGATAGATCGAAGGGAAATACAAAACTATAACTATCATGCATAATAAAGTTTAGAAAGACTCAATTAGTTTTAATAAATAATCTGATCGTAAACCCACAATTCATCACCGCAAAAGAAAAATACATCAGATAGAACTCCAAGAAGATCGAGGAGAACATTCTATTGAAGATTAAAGAGACAGAAGAAGCCATATTGCTACTAGCCATGGACCCGTAGGTCTGTGGTGAACTACTCATGCATCATCAGAAGGGCAACAAGGTTGATGTAGAGGCTCTCCATGATCGATTCCCCCTCTGGCAGAGTTTCGAAAAAGGCCTCCAGATGGGATCGCAGAAGAATAGAAGCTTGCTGTGGCCACATGGCTCTATGTTGGTTTGGGAATATTTGAGAATTTATAGAGGTGGAATTGGGTCAAACGGAGTTGCGTGGGTGTCACGAGCTCAGGGGGCGTGCCTGGTGAGCTCGTGGCTCTCCCGTAGGTCTTTTGGCCTCCTCCCGAACCATCTAGGGTCCCTTCTGGTCAGTGGCGGAGACAAGGGGGAGCGAGCAGGGGCCTGCCGCCCCCAACGATCGTGTGATGCCATAGAATTAGCGATACAAGCGCACATATTCAACACGTATATACATATTTGGCCCCCCTATCTTAATACTATTTTTTAGAGAAAAGGAAAAAGGCCCAAGTGAAGCCCACTAGCGGCCAGGTTGCGTTCCAATTTGAATAACCTGTATGTGGATTAGAACGCAGAAACTAATCGCCGCCTTTCCGTACCCTCGCCCACCAGGCCGCCTGCACGCCTCGCTGCTCCCGATCCAAATCATACCGCAACGGCGACGGCGCGACACATGCTTCTTCAATTGTCAAATCTTCTGGATCCTCCGGATCCAGCCAACACGAACTAGCCAAGGACCCAAGGTTCAACACTTCGTTACATCACGCCATCTACTAATCTCAATTCTTATCTTGTATCATTGTTGAACTTATACATCAGAGTTTTGCTATTTAATTGTATTGGTTGTGTGATTTTTGATGCTATGATTCAATGAATAATTTACTATCTTGTACTTGTCCTTAAAAATATCGTGATGGTGATGCAAATTATTTTGGATGAGGTCCTATATTGTGATTGAAAATTTTCATGTGTCGAACTAATCCAATATAGCTAATTGAGAGATTGCAATTCAGTAGCTATGAAGAGAAAAGCACTGCCAAACACTATTAAGATTAGTTCATTTTTAAGCCGATTGTTTCAAGTTCGAGCTACTAAAATTGTCTTAAGTTCTCGGTATTGCAGGATCATATATGTTAAAGAAAATTTAGAAGGTACGTTCTTTTCTGATGAAATTATTAAATTTTCATCCTATTGGCAATTGTAGAGGTAAATTTAAACTCAAACAACCGTAACCATGTTTTGTAGCGCGTGGCGTAAATGACAGTATGATAGTAGTTATTTTTTCAATCTATAGAAAAAAGTTATGAACTTGACTTGGCCCCCCCTATACCAAAATCCTGGCTCCGCCCCTGCTTCTAGTGCAGAAAAATCACCGTAATGTTTCATCATGTTTGGACTTCATTTGGTATTGATTTTCTGAAAAGCCAAAAACAAGCAAAAAAACAACAACAACTGACGCCGGGCATTGAGGTAATAGGCTAGTCCCCAAAAATGATATAAAATAGCATAATAAAGCATCCATGATTGATAATATAATAACATGAAACAATAAAAAATTATAAATACGTTGGAGACATATCAACATCCCCAAGCTTAATTCATGCTCGTCTTCGAGCAGGTAAATGATAAAAACAGATTTTTTGATATTGAATGATGCCTAGCATGTTTATCATGTAATCTCTTTATGGTATAAATATTGAGAAACGATGTAGTAATAATATCCATGAATATAAGAAACATAACAATTACTTCAAAATATACGATGCTTAACGAGTGTTATCCCAACTCATTTTGTCATGTTAGCACTGCATGACTCCGTATAAATATAAATCATGAGCACCTAGTGTCAAACCACGCAACTGGATCGTACTTGTAACACGCTTAAGCATTTTCAACTTCACGCAATACATGAGCGTGAGCCATGGATATAGTACTATAGGTGGAATAGAATGCGGGGGGAAGGGATCAATAATAGAAGTCAAAAAGGAGGAAAGTCTCGCATCAACTCGGCGGGTTAACGAGCAATGGGGAGGCCCTTCAATCGATATCAATTTGAGGAGTAGCGGTTGCCATGCAACAGATGCACTAAGAGCTATAAGTGTATGAAAGTTCAATGTAAACTAAGTGGGTGTCCATCCAACTTGCTTGCTCATGAAGACCTCGGGCATTTGAGGAAGCCTATCATCCGAATATACAAGCCAAGTTCTATAATGAAACATTCCCACCAGTATATGAAAATGATAACTCAGGAGACTCTCTATATGAAGAACATGGTGCTACTCTGAAGCACAAGCGTGGAAAAGGATAGTAGCATTGCCCCTTTTATCTTTTTCTTTGTTTTTTTGTTGGGCTCGTTTTGGCCTTTTTTTTCATTTTTGTCCGAAGTCTCATCCCAACTTATGGAGGAATCATAGTCTCCATCATCCTTTCCTCACAAAGACAATGATCTAATAATGATGATCATCACATTCTTCTTTACTTACAACTTGATAAAACTGAAACAATATGACTATATGAATGCCTCTGGCAGTGTACGAGGATGTGCAATGATCCATCTCCATGAACACCGACATAAGAGCGATGAAGTGAAGGGGCGGTCTAGAGTAAGGAAGAGTAGAACATGGGAGACGGACTAGCCCACATGGGACACAAGGCCCCGCCGCCTTCCATGCCCTACTCACCCTCGGAGGAGTCCGCGTTGTCAGAACCGGGGCTCCGGGGACCCAAGAGGTTCGAGCTCTGGGGTGCGCTCATTCTTACCGCCATACTCCTTCCCGCTATAACCACGACGAAGCTACAGCAAGAGTGAGCGAGCGGGGACGGCTCGGGACATAGTAGTTACCCAGGTTCGGGCCACCTTGCGGTGTAAACCCCTACTCCTGCTTTGGTGGTTGGATTGCCTCATGAGGGAGGAAGAGTTCAACTGTTTGACGGAGAGAATGGTCTCTCCTATATAGGTGCACCCTACCCCCTTTTTATAACGTCTAGGTCCTCTTCCCCGAAAACATTGGCGGGAAGGGTTACCACACAACGGCATTTTGAAGGGGGTCAGGGCCACAATCTGTCCTAACAAAAGCTGATTTTCGCTTGCAAAGCCTTCGTCCATGACGCGCCAGTGGGCTTGGCGATGACCTTCGCCCTGGCGCGCCCATCATCTTGGTCTTCTTGCATCAATCTGGAAACCTTTGGGGATTGCTTTGGGAACTGGTGCCTGGCCTTGCCCCCTTAGCATGAAAGAGGAAAGCCTCCTCCTCCACGCCTACTAGCACGACCTCTGGCATCACCCGTTGCTGCGTGCGTCACCCACGTGAAGACGCGGGGCCACTCGACCAGGCTGAGCAGCCACTGACTTGTTCGCCTCTACGAGGGCCCCGGGAGGCAGCCTGGAAGACTGCCTCATAAGAGGGCCTCACGAGGCTCCTGGTGGCGTCTCAATCCCGCCTGGGGCGCTTGCTGACATATGCCTCATGAGGCGGGGCTCCTGGTGGCATCTCAATCCTACCTGGGGAGCTTGCTGACATATGCCTCATGAGGCGGGGGGCCCGCGGGGCATCTTGCTCGTGAAGCTTGCTAGTGGCCATTCCTTGGGTTTCTTGGTATGCGCCGCGTACTGCACCGCAGGCAGACGGGCCTGAGTACCTCCAGTCCCTCGGGCCCGACAGTAGCCCCCGGGCCCGTGCCGCGCACGTTTATGCCCGTTAGGAGTGGGGGCGAAATGATGCAGGCCCTAACCGCCTGCGGGCTAGGTGCAATGCATGGTGGACGATGGAGCGAGGGGCGCCCCCACTTCTCCTATGATGCCTCGGCAACTGCCCAGACTGACACAAAGCCTGCTCGTGCGCAGCATGGGGCCATCATTACCATCCGGGCGCGCCCCATATTCTGAAGGTGAGGAGGCGTGGATCGGCCTCCCGTCGAACGCTATATAAATGCCAGTGGGAAGGATCCCGTGGTTCATCTTCTTTTTCTTGCTCCTCCCTCCTGCTCCAAGATCAAAGCCAACTTCTGTGATGATGGCGAGGGGGAGAGGCCATGCTGCAATGCCCAAGGTGTGGCCTCGGGGGTGCGAGCGCTCCCCTACCGCCACCGAGGTTGGTCCCAGCGGCTATGGGCGGGGCGCCGCCAGTGGGGGGTGAGGCACCCGTGGCCGGGGTGGTCGAGGTGGTGTGGACGCTGTGCCTCCTCAGGCGTGGAGCCACTCCATCGACGCGACCCGCAAGTTCATCGTGGGCATGCACCGCCAGCCCTGCACCTCGCTCTGGCTTCCTAACTCCTTCGCGGAGGAGATGGCGGACCGCGCGCTGCTGGGCCTATGGGTGCAGCCAGACGACTACTGCAACGACCCTTCCTGGGTGGCGATGGAGTTCACCCCCATCGGCTTCATGTTCTTGAAGCGTGGGTGGAAGTCGTTCGCCCTTGCTCATGGCTTGAAGAAGGGGCATGTCCTCTACTCAAAGTACGACGAGGCCACCATGCTCTTCATGAAGATCTTCAGGGTCACTGGCTGCCGCGTGAAGTGTTGCATGGAGAGTGACGACAGCGACTCCCCGGCGACAACGACGGCAACATGCCACCCAACGACGGAAGTGGGAGCAGAATGGCTCCCCCGGTGTCAAGAGCGAGGGCAAGGACTCCGGCTAGGGCGTGGACGACGTCCGAGCCGATGACCTGGGGGTGGTGGCCTCTATCCAGAACTTTTCTTTTGTTTCTTCCATTTTCCTGCATTGGAACGAAATGGGCCCCGTGGGTGTGTGTAAAGGACTGTGGCTCTCGCGTTTCAAATTTGATACTTTTGAGTTCGAATCATATGTTTTTATTTAAAGCTTCCTTGCGAGGCTTGCTCCTCTTTTTCTTGCTTGCTTGAATGCTCTACGTCGTCATACCCAGCCCCCGGGCGAGCCTCAGTTGCTGCTGGTATGCCAGGTTGCGATGCCTGGAACAAGGCCAGGAGGTGAGGGGCACCGGGAGCTAGTAAGGTCTCCAGAGACGCGATGCTCTAGGAACCCCCTTTTAACGCACAAGTGGCTCACGAAAAAAGAGGCGGCAGACCCCGCCGAGGTCGCTAGGAAAGGAAACTCTAATAACAATGGCCACTCCCCGTGAGATGGTTGTACTTAACTTTCGTGTATGGTAGTGCTGATCGAGCCGCAACCCATGGGGACGGCCGCTCAAGATGCACCGCTTGAGACAGGGCCGCCTGAGGCAGCACGAGCCACCAGTGTTGATTGGTGTGCGAGATGCCGATTGCATGACCCTCGAACATTTGGCTCCCGAGGCAGCTGGATGCTCATAGATTACAGGGTATGGGGGCGGCGCACGCTCGCCAACTCACCCGTGGCTATTTCGTGAGGAGATAAGGCACCAAGGACCTTAGTGAGGTGATGTTTACGGGAGCAGGCCCGCAAGCCAGAGCTCGATCTCTTAGATTTATCAATGATGTAGGGACGGACTCGAGCACATGCGCCGTGCTAGTAACCCCCGCTCACGGGACGGTCACGAGAGGGGCCGCGAGCGCGTGGCACCCTCGGGGTGGTGCCACACCCAACACACGATGACGGAAACAATACCAATTATCAAAGCGTCACCAAGGTTCAGTACGCAACCAAAAAGTGAGGCAGCTATAGAGACGAACCCTAGCTAGCTTGAGGATGATGCAGCCCGCAGGGGCCCCTCAATTTTTAACAAACCAAAAGATCACCAGGTGACATGCTGCTGTAGGAGCGTCGTGCTGCTTGACGAAGTGTGCCATGGGGGTTCGCCTCTCAGGGGCTAATGGGCTCCCGAGGCCTTGGAGGCTCGTGAGGGGATGGAGGCTTGCAGGGCACCATCGCGAGCTGCGCCAACCTATGGAAGGTGGCACCAGTGTTCTCCAGGCCAAAGGGCAAGCATGTGTAGTTGGTGACGAGGCCCCTGCTCAGGCCGACACACGATAGCCAAAAGAGGTCCTAGGAGCAGGCCCTATTGATGCTCGCCAAGTCGACGCACATGCGGTCCTTGCCGCCCTCCTCGGGGACGACAACTGGGTCGGCGGGACGTGCGGTGTGGCGCTCACCATGGATGGCCCAAGCTTCCCGCAGCTTGCGGATCTCCTAGGCGATGAACTCTTGCTTCTCTGGCGCTTAGTGTTGTGCTCCTTGCTTGATGGGACACACATCAAGGTACGCCCCCAACTGGTGCGCGAACACCTCCCTCGTAAGCCCGGAGAGATCATATGCCTTCCAAGAAAAAACTTCCGAGTTCTCCCAAAGAAAAGCGATGAGTGCAGCTTCCTGCTCAGGAGGGAGGCCAGCACCGATGGTAAAGGTAGGGCTGGAGCTGCTACCGTCAACTGACACCTTCTTCGTTTCTGCGCGGTCCTGAGAAAATAATTTCTTCTTCCTTGGTGGCGCGGCCTCAGGAGAATCGGCCCCGTATTCGACATCTGGGCGTGCGGCCACCTCAGCCTTGTAAGCGTGCTTGAGGGCGCGGACCGCATCGTCCCTGTCACCGACAATGGTGATAACACCAGTGCAGCCGGGCATCTTGATAACGTTGTAGCCGGGGTGGGTCGCCGCCATGAACTTAGTGAGCGTCGGATATTGATACGTCTCCAACGTATCTATAATTTTTTATTGTTCCATGCTATTATATTACCCTTTTTTGGATGTTTATGGGCTTTATTATACACTTTTATATCATTTTTGGAATAACCTACTAACCGGAGGCCCAACCCATATTGCTGTTTTATTGCCTGTTTCAGTATTTCGAAGAAAAGGAATATCAAACGGAGTCCAAACGGAATGAAACCTTCGACATCATGATTTTTTGGAAGAATATCATCCTGGAGGCTTGGAGATCAGGTCATAAGACCCTTGAGGAGCCCAGGAGATAGGGGGCACCCCCCTGTCTCGTGGACCCCTCGAGCACCCCCCGACCGACTTCTTTCGCCTATATAACCCTACGTACCCTAAAACCATCGAATATCAAGATAGATCGGGAGTTCCGCCGCCGCAAGCCTCTGTAGCCACCAAAAACCTCTCAGGAGCCCGTTTCGGCACCCTGCCGGAGGGGCAACCCATCATCGGTGGCCATCTTCATCATCCCGACGCTCTCCATGACGAGGAGGGAGTAGTTCACTCTCAGGGCTGAGGGTATGTACCAGTAGCTATGTGTTTGATCTCTCTCTCTCGTGTTGTCTCTATGGCACGATCTTGATGTATCCCGAGCTTTGCTATTGTAGTTGGATCTTATGATGTTTCTGCCCCTCTACTCTCTTGTGATGAATTGAGTTTCCCCTTTGAAGTTATCTTATCGGATTGAGTCTTGTATGAGAACACTTGATGTATGTCTTGCCGTGTTTATCTGTGGTGACAATGGGATATCACGTGCCACTTTATGTATGTTTTGGTGACCAACTTGCGGGTTCCGCCCATGAACCTATGCATAGGGGTTGGCACATGTTTTCTTGACTCTCCGGTAGAAACTTTGGGGCACTCTTTGAAGTATTTTTATGTTGGTTGGATGAATCTGAGGTTGTGTGATGCATATCGTATAATCATGCCCATGGATACTTGAGGTGACAATGGAGTATCTAGGTGACATTAGGGTTTTGGTTGATTTGTGTCTTAAGGTGTTATTCTAGTACGAACTCTTTTATAGATTGATCCGAAAGAATAACTTTGAGGTGGTTTCGTACCCTACCATAATCTCTATGTTTGTTCTCTGCTATTAGTGGCTTTGGAGTGACTCTTTGTTGCATGTTGAGGGATTGTTATATGATCTATCTATGTTATTATTGTTGAGAGAACTTGCACTAGTGAAAGTATGAACCCTAGGCCTTGTTCCCTATCATTGCAATACCGTTTACGCTCACTTTTATCATTAGTTACCTTGCTGTTTTTATATTTTCATATTACAAAAACCTATATCTACCACCCCTATTGCACTTGTATCACCATATCTTCGCCGAACTAGTGCACCTATACAATTTGCCATTGTATTGGGTATGTTGGGGACACAAGAGACTCTTTGTTATTTGGTTGCAGGGTTGTTTGAGAGAGACCATCTTCATCCTACGCCTCCTACGGAGTGATAAACCTTAGGTCATCCACTTGAGGGAAATTTGCTACTGTCCTACAAACCTGTGCACTTGCAGGCCCAACAACGTCTACAAGAAGAAGGTTGTGTAGTAGACATCAGATATCCCAGGATGGCGTTGTATGGCAAGCCGATTCGCGCCACGTCAATGTCAATGAGCTCGGTGTGGTAGTTCACCCGAGTGCCAAATGTGACGGGGAGTCACAGTTGCCTGAGGGGGACGATAGATAGATTGGTCACCCTAGAAAAGGGCCCGGTCGGCATCAGCTGGTCATAGGACACTTGGAGCGTCTCGAAGGTCCTGATGGAGATCACGCTGAGGCTAGCACCCCCCGTCGATGAGGGTCTTTGTTTTATCACTAGTTTAGTTTATAAAAGAAAACTACAAAAAAAAATGGAATTGAGTTTGTCTCATACGCTTCGTCTTTTTAATATCTTTCGTGAGTATGATGGAAAAGAAAATTGTGCTCAAGTGCTAGAAGAAGAATGCATTAGAATGTTTGGTACTAGATCTTTTCATGATGAGCATGATTGAAGTGTTGTTAGTATGAATTCCTTGAATATCCATGATGCTAATGATATGCAAAGCCACAAGCTTGGGGAAGCTATGTTTGATGAATATGAAAATGGATTTGGAAGAGTGTCAACTTTATTTAGTGATGACTCCACTATTTCGGAAGAGGTTCCAATTGATTATGAGAACAAAGTTGCTATCTATGATGATTATTGTGATGACTTGTATGCTATTAGGAATGATGATAACCATGAAACTTGTCATGATTTTAGTTTTCAATTGGATTATTCCTCACATGATAATTATTTTGTTGAGTTTGCTCCCACTACTATTCATGAGAATAAACTTGCTTATGTGGAGAGTAGTAAAATTTCTATGCTTGTAGATCATGAAAAGAATGCTTTAGGTGCTGGTTATATTGTTGAATTCATTCATGATGCTACTGAAAATTATTATGAGGGAGGAATATATGCTTGTAGGAATTGCAATAATATCAAGTTTCCTCCCTTTGTGCTTAAAATCTTGAAGCTATGCTTGTTTTACCTTCCTATGCTAGTTGATTATTGTTCCCATAAGTTGTTTGCTCACAAAATCCCTATGCATAGGAAGAGGGTTAGGCTTAAATGTGCTAGTCATATGCTTCATGATGCTCCCATTGTGTTTTAATTCTTATCTTTTATGTGAGCATCATTGCGTCATCATGCCTAGCTAGAAAGGCATTAAAGAAAAGCGCTTATTGGGAGATAACCCAATACTTATCCTTACTGTTTTTGTGTGCCCACACGATTATGGTACTGTAGTAATCATGTTTTATAGCTTTTGTTTGAATAAAGTGCCAAGTAAGACCTTCAGGATAGCTTACGGTGATAGTTGTGTTGATCCTGCTGAAAATCAGAAACTTTTCACCCAGTAAATTAGTTTTGTTAATTCACAGAAACGTGATTTTGATCTGATTCTTTTTGCTCTGGATTTTTACACGAATTTCTTAGGACTTCCTAATTTTGTAGAATTTTTGGAGTTCCAGAAGTATACGTTTCATACAGATTACTACAGACTGTTCTGTTTTTGACAGATTCTGTTTTCTTTGTGTTGTTTGCTTATTTTGATGAATCTATGAGTAGTATCAGAGGGTATGAACCATAGATAAGTTGGAGTACAGTAGATATTACACCAATATGAATTTAGAATGAGTTCATTACAGTACCTAAGTGGTGGTTTTGTTTTCTTATACTAACGGAGCTTACGAGTTTTCTGTTGAGTTTTGTGTTGGGGAGTTTTCAAGTTTTGGGTAAAGATTCGATGGACTATGGAATAAGGAGTGGCCAGAGCCTAAGCTTGGGGATACCCAAGGCACCCCATGTTAATATTCAGGAATAGCCAAGAGCCTAAGCTTGGGGATGCCCCGGATGGCATCCCCTCTTTCGTCTTCGTTCATCGGTAACTTTACTTGGAGCTATACTTTTATTCACCACATGATATGTGTTTTGCTTGGAGCGTTTTTTTCTTTTGTTAGTATTTGCTCCCTGTTATTTAGATTTATGTTTTGCATCTTTAGTTTCAATAAAGAAGTCAAGGATAGCGTTTACCATGCTTATTTTGCTAGTATACATGTTGCTGTTTGAAAACAGAAAGTTTACCGCTGTTGCAAAAATTCCCTAGAAAAGTCAGAGAATTATATAATGTTGAAATTTTTTGCATAATAAGCTCTGATAAATTTACTACAGTGGTAATTTTATTTCATAATTTTTGGAGTTAGGGAAGTATTGATACTCTTGTATTCTTTACAGACTGTACTGTTTTGGCAGATTGCTATTATGTTTGCATTGTTTGCATATGTTTGCTTGTTTAATGATTCTATTTGAGGATAGGAGTATTAAATATGCAGAGGCATTTAGTTTGAAATGTTGAATAATAATTTTAGTGATTTGTTACAGTAGAGAATGATAAGCTTTTGCATTGGTTTATACTAACCTATCTCATGAGTTCTTGTTGAGTTTGGTGTGGATGAAGCTTTTGAAAAAAAAGAGAAACCATGATATGAGAGGAATTAAGAAGACACAAAAGTTCAAGCTTGGGGATGCCCAAGGCACCCCAAGATAATATCTCAAGAATTCTCAAGCATCTAAGCTTGGGGATGCGCCGGTAGGCATCCCACCTTTCTTCTTCAACAACTATCGGTTAGTATCGGTTGAGCCTAAGTTTTTGCTTCTTCACATGAGTTGTGCTATCCTTGCAATGTCATTTTATTTAGTTTTTCTTGCTGCTTGATTAGAATACCAAGATCTGAAATTCTTAAATGTTAGAGAGTCTTAACATAGTTGCACAATTATTCAACTACTCATTGATCTTCACTTATCTCTTTCGGAGTAGTTTGTCATTTGCTCTAGTGCTTCACTTATATCTTTTAGAGCACAACGATGGTTATATTTTGTAGAAATTTCTAGTCTCTCATGCTTCACTTATATTATTTTGAGAGTCTTTTAGAACAGCATGGTATTTGCTTTGGTTACAAAGTTGGTCCTAGAATGATGAGCATCCAAGTTGGGTATAATAAAAACTATCATAGAAAGTGAATTGGATGCTATGATCAATTTGATGCTTGATAATTGTTTTGAGATATGGAGGTAGTGATATTAAAGTCATGCTAGTTGGGTGATTATGAATTTAAAGAATGCTTGTGTTGAAGTTTGTGATTCCCGTAGCATGCACGTATGGTGAACCGCTTTGTGATGAAGTTGGAGCACAATTTTATTTATTGATTGTCTTCCTTATGAGTGGCAGTCAGGGACGAGCGATGGTCTTTTCCTACCAATCTATGCCACTAGGAGCATGCGCGTAGTGCTTTGGTTTTTGATGACTTCTAGATTTTGCAACAAGAACATGAGTTCTTTTGACTAATGTTGAGTCCATGGATTATACGCACCCTTTCACCCTTCCACCATTGCTAGCCTATCTTGTATCGTGCAACTTTCACCGGCACCATATACCCACCATTTACCTTCCTCAAAACAGCCACCATACCTACCTATTATGGCATTTCCATAGCCATTCCGAGATATATTGCGATGCAACTTTCCACCGTTCCGTTCATATGACATGCATTACTTTTGTCATATTGCTTTTTGCATGATCATGCAGTTGACATCGTATTTGTGGCAAGGCCACTTTCATAATTTCATACATGTCACTCTTGATTCATTGCATATCCCGGTACACCGCCGGAGGCATTCATATAGAGTCATATCTTGTTCTAGCTTTGAGTTGTAAATCCATAAAAGTGTGATGATCTTCATTATTAGAGCATTGTCCTAGTGAGGAAAGGATGATGAAGACTATGATTCCCCACAAGTCGGGATGAGACTTCGGACTTTACAAAAAAAAGGCCAAAAAGAAAAAAAGAAGAAGGCCAAAGGAAAAAAAGGAAAAGAAAAAAAAGAAGAAAAAAAAGAGAAAAAAAATAAAATGAGAGAAAAAGAGAGAAGGGACAATGCTACTATCTCTTTTTCCACACTTGTGCTTTAAAGTAGCACCATGATCTTCATGATAGAGAGTCTCATATGTTGTCATTTTCATATGCTAGTGGGAATTTTTCATTATAGAACTTGGCTTGTATATTCCAATGATGGGCTTCCTCAAAAGTGCACTAGGTCTTCGTGAGCAAGCAAGTTGGATGCACACCCACTTAGTTTCTTTTGTTGAGCTTTCATATATTTATAGCTCTAGTGCATCCGTTGCATGGCAATCCCTACTCATTCACATTGATATCTATTAATGGGCATCTCCATAGCCCGTTGATACGCCTAGTTGATGTAAGACTATCTTCTCTTTTTTGTCTTCTCCACAACCACCATTCTACACCACATATAGTGCTATGTCCATGGCTCACGCTCATGTATTGCGTGAAAGTTGAAAGAGTTTGAGATTATTAAAGTATGAAACAATTGCTTGGCTTGTCATTGGGGTTGTGCATGATTGAAAACTTTGTGTGATGAAGATAGAGCAACAACCAGACTATATGATTTTGTAGGGATAACTTTCTTTGGCCATGTTATTTTGAGAAGACATGATTACTTTGATTAGTATGCTTGAAGTATCACCATTTTCATGTCAATATGAACTTTTATTTTGTATCATTTGTATCTGAACATTCATGCCACAATAAAGAAAATTACATTATGAATTATGCTAGGTAGCATTCCACATCAAAAATTTCTTTTTTATCATTTACCTACTCGAGGACGAGCAGGAATTAAGCTTGGGGATGCTTGATACGTCTCCAACGTATCTATAATTTTTGATTGTTCCATGCTATCATATTACCCTTTTTGGATGTTTATGGGCTTTATTATACACTTTTATATAATTTTTGGGACTAACCTACTAACCGGAGGCCCAGCCCATATTGTTGTTTTATTGCATGTTTCAGTATTTCGAAGAAAAGGAATATCAAACGGAATGAAACCTTCGGCATTGTGATTTTTTGGAAGAATATCATCCTGGAGGCTTGGAGATCAAGTCAGAAGACCCTCGAGGAGCCTAGGAGATAGCCCCCCTACAGGGCGCGACCCCCTGTCTCATGGACCCCTCGAGCACCCCCGACCGACTTCTTTCACCTATATAACCCTACGTACCCTAAAACCATCGAATATCAAGATAGATCGGGAGTTCCGCCACCGCAAGCCTCTGTAGAAACCTCTCGGGAGCCTGTTCCGGCACCCTGCCGAAGGGGGAACCCATCACCGGTGGCCATCTTCATCATCCCGGCGCTCTCCATGATGAGGAGGGAGTAGTTCACTCTCGGGGCTGAGGGTATGTACCAGTAGCTATGTGTTTGATCTCTCTCTCTCTCGTGTTCTCTCTATGGCACGATCTTGATGTATCCCGAGCTTTGCTATTGTAGTTGGATCTTATGATGTTTCTCCCCCTCTACTCTCTTGTGATGAACTGAGTTTCCCCTTTGAAGTTATCTTATGGGATTGAGTCTTGTATGAGAACACTTGATGTATGTCTTGCCGTGTTTATCTGTGGTGACAATGGGATATCACATGCCACTTGATGTACATTTTGGTGACCAACTTGCGGGTTCCGCCCATGAACCTATGCATAGGGGTTGGCACATGTTTTCTTGACTCTCCGGTAGAAACTTTGGGGCACTCTTTGAAGTACTTTTATGTTGGTTGGATGAATCTGAGATTGTGTGATGCATATCGTATAATCATGCCCATGGATACTTGAGGTGACAATGGAGTATCTAGGTGACATTAGGATTTTGGTTGATTTGTGTCTTAATGTGTTATTCTAGTACGAACTCTTTTATAGATTGATCCGAAAGAATAACTTTGAGGTAGTTTCATACCCTACAATAATCTCTACGTTTGTTCTCCGCTATTAGTGGCTTTGGAGTTACTCTTTGTTGCATGTTGAGGGATTGTTATATGATCTATCTATGTTATTATTGTTGAGAGAACTTGCACTAGTGAAAGTATGAACCCTAGGCCTTGTTTCCTATCATTGCAATACCGTTTAAGCTCATTTTTATCATTAGTCACCTTGCTGTTTTTATATTTTCATATTACAAAAACCTATATCTACCACCCCTATTGCACTTGTATCACCATCTCTTCGCCGAACTAGTGCACCTATACAATTTGCCATTGTATTGGGTGTGTTGGGGACACAATAGTCTCTTTGTTATTTGGTTGCAGGATTGTTTGAGACAGACCATCTTCATCCTACGCCTCCTACGGATTGATAAACCTTAGGTCATCCACTTAAAGGAAATTTTCTACTGTCCTACAAACCCGTGCACTTGTAGGCCCAACAACGTCTACAAGAAGAAGGTTGTGTAGTAGACATCAGATATCCCAGGATGGCGTTGTATGGCAAGCCGATTCGCGCCACGTCAATGTCAATGAGCTCGGTGTGGTAGTTCACCCGAGTGCCAAATGTGACGGGGAGTCACAGTTGCCTGAGGGGGACGATAGATAGATTGGTCACCCTAGAAAAGGGCCCGGTCGGCATCAGCTGGTCATAGGACACTTGGAGCATCTCGAAGGTCCTGATGGAGATCACGCTGAGGCTAGCGCCCCCCGTCGATGAGGGTCTTTGTGACAGCGACGTTGCTGATGGTGGGGGTGCAAAGCATGGGGAGCGCGCCGACAGCGGCCATGCACTTGAGGTGGTCCTTGGAGTTGAAGGTGATGGCATACCGCAAACACTTCAGGGGTCCCGTGGCCTCAAGCCTCGGGAGGGCAGCATTCACCTCGTGAGAGAACTGCTTGAAGAGGCGATTGGACGCGGGGGCCTGTGCTCCCCCGAGGATGCAGGCTACCGCACGAGGTTCTTGGTAGCACCCAGCCCCCTCGTCGAGCTGGTTGACATCATTCCTCCTGACAACCTGGCCTGGGGGCTGCCCTACCTAACCCGGCCGCCATCGTCCCCAACCCGGGGGCTGCCGCCTCAGGCTCGGGGGCCTGATACGTCTCCAACGTATCTATAAATTTTGATTGCTCCATGCTATTATATCATCTGTCTTGGATGTTTTATATGCATTTATATGCTATTTTATATGATTTTGGCACTAACCTATTAACCTAGAGCCAGTGCCAGTTTATGTTTTTCCTTGTTTTTGAGTTTTACAAAAAAGGAATATCAAACGGGGTCCAAACGACCTGAAAATTCCCGGTGATTTTTTATGGATTAGAAGAAGCCTCTGAAGCAAAAGAGTTGGGCTAGAAGAGTCCCGAGTCATCCACAAGGGTGGAGGGCGCGCCCTACCCCCCTGGGCGCGCCCCCTACCTCGTGGCTGACTCGGAGACCCACCCCCCCTGACATGAAACCGACGCCAAAAATTCCTATAAATATAGAAACCCGCGAAAAGAAACCTAGATCGGGAGTTCCGCCGCTGAAAGCCTCTGTAGACACCAAAAAACGATCGGGACCCTGTTCTAGCACCCTGCCGGAGGAGGGATCCATCACCTATGGCCATCTTCATCATCCCGGTGCTCTCCATGACGAGGAGGGAGTAGTTTAGCCTCTGGGCTGAGGGTATGTATCGGTAGCTATGTGTTTGATCTCTCTCTCTCTCTCTCTCTCTCTCTCTCTCGTGTTCTTGATTTGGCATAATCTTGATGTACCGCGAGCTTTGCTATTATAGTTGGATCTTATGATGTTTCTCCCACTCTACATTCTTGTAATGGATTGAGTTTTCCCTTTGAAGTTATCTCATCGGATTGAGTCTTTAAGGATTTGAGAACACTTGATGTATGTCTTGCATGTGCTTATCTATGGTAATAATGGGATATTCACGTGATCTACTTGATGTATGTTTTGGTGATCAACTTGCGGGTTCTGTGACCTTGTGAACTTATGCATAGGGGTTGGCACACGTTTTTGTCTTGACTCTCCGGTAGAAACTTTGGGGCACTCTTTGAAGTTATTTGTGTTGGTTTGGATAGATGAATCTGAGATTGTGTGATGCATATCGTATAATCAAACCCGCGATACTTGAGGTGACATTGGAGTATCTAGGTGACATTAGGGTTTTGGTTGATATGTGTCTTAAGGTGTTATTTTACTACAAACTCTAGGGCTGTTTGTGACACTTATAGGGATAGCCCAATGGATTGATCGGAAAGAATAACTTTGAGGTGGTTTCGTACCCAAAAATAATCTTTTTGTTTGTTCTCGCTATTAGTGACTTTGGAGTGACTCTTTGTTGCACGTTGAGGGATTGTTATATGATCTAATTATGTTATCATTGTTGAGAGAACTTGCACTAGTGATAGTATGAAGCCTATGCCTTGTTTCGAAGCATTGCAATACCATTTTCGCTCACTTTTGTTACTTGCTATCTTGCTATTTTTATATTTTCAGATTATAAAAACCTATATCTACCATCCATATTGCAGTTGTATCACCATCTCTTCGCCGAACTAGTGCACCTATACAATTTACCATTGTATTGGGTGTGTTGGAGACACAAGAGACTCTTTGTTATCTGGTTGTAGGGTTGTTTGAGAGAGACCATCTTCATCCTATGCCTCCCACGGATTGATAAACCTTAGGTCATCCACTTGAGGTAAATTTGCTACTGTCCTACAAACCTCTGCACTTGGAGGCCAACAACGTCTACAAGAAGAAGGTTGCATAGTAGACATCAAGCTATTTTCTAGCGCCGTTGCCGGGG
Source organism: Triticum dicoccoides (assembly GCF_002162155.2). Lineage (NCBI taxonomy): Eukaryota > Viridiplantae > Streptophyta > Magnoliopsida > Poales > Poaceae > Triticum > Triticum dicoccoides. Next base: position 168,838,334 of record NC_041387.1, on the reverse strand, counting down.
AGGTTAGTGCTTGAAGGTATATCTTTAGATCTTGCAATTGAATCTTTTAGTTTTTTGTTTTATCACTAGTTTAGTCTATAAAATAAAACTACAAAAAAATGGAATCGAGGTTGCCTCATATGGTTTGTCTTTATCATGTCTTTCGTGAGAATGATGGAAAGGAAAATTGTGCTCAATTGTTAGAAGAAGAAGTGTATAAAATGTTTGGCACTAAATATTTGTATTATGAGCATGATTGCAATGTTGTTAGTATGAATTCCTTGAATATCCATGATGCTAATGATATGCAAAGCCACAATCTTGGAGATGCTATGTTTGATGAAGATGATAATTTTAGTCCCCCAAGTTTTGATGAGAATATTTATTATGATGAAAGCATGCCTCCTATTTATGATGATTATATTGATGAAAGTGGGCTTGGAAGAGTGTCAAATTTAGGAAGTAATGATCCCACTATTTTGGAGGGTGTTGAATCTTATTATAATGATAAAAGTGGATTTGGAGAGGTCATGACTTTATCTAGTGATGAATCCACTATTTCAGAAGAGGTTCCAATTGATTATGAGGACAAAGTTGCTATGTATGATGATTATTGTGATGACATGTATGCTATAAAGAATAATGATAACCATGAAACTTGTCATCCTGATTTTAATTTTCAATTGGATTATGCCTCACATGATATATATGTTGTTGAGTTTGCTCCCACTACTATTCATGAGAAGAAATTTGCTTATGTGGAGAGTAATAAAAATTCTATGCTTATGCATCATGAAAAGAGTGCTTTTATGTGATAGTTATATAGTTGAATTCATTCATGATGCTACTGAAAATTATTATGAGGGAGGAATATATGCTTGTAGGAATTGCAATAATATCAAGTTTCCTCTCTATGTGTTGAAAATCTTGAAGCTATGCTTGTTTTGCCTTCCTATGCTAGTTGATTCTTGTTCCCATAAGTTGTTTGCTCAAAAAATCCCTATGCATAGGAAGTGCGTTAGACTTAAAAGTGTTAGTCATATGCTTCATGATGCTCTCTTTGTGTTTCAGTTCTTATCTTTTATACGGGCATCATTGAAATCATTATGCCTAGCTAAAAAGGCGTTAAAGAAAAGCGCTTGTTGGGAGACAACCCAATATTTATACCTACTGTTTTTGTGTGTTCACATGATTAAGATACTGCATTAATCATGTTTTATAGCTTTTGTTTCAATAAATTTCCAAGTAAGACCTTTGGGATAGCTTATGTGTGGCACCCTGGCTCAGAGTGACCGGTTTACCCTGCATTGCCAGCCCAGAGACCTTGTCTTCTGGCAACACACAACAACTTGGTACAGAAAAACAACCGCTTTATTCAAGCTAGCGGAGCATAGTTCATATTACAACAGTTAGCAAGGCCAAGCGGCACACACGGTGCGACTGCAGAATATGTACATTATTTAGTAAACACAAAGGGGCCTCGTTCATGACAACCACGTGGCAGCGGAACGACGTCGTAGAGGGACTCCATAGCATAGGGACACCGATGTGGACACAATCTAGACACGGACAACTCTTCTTTCCAATGATACTTTCCTGAAATCTGGCATGACACGCCAGGTCAGTACATTGAATGTACTTGCAAGCTCACAACAAGCATAAACATAATGACAAACAATATCATGATAATTAACCAATTAAATGCAACAACATGTATATCCAACATGCTGTGAATATGCTCAAGTGGTACTCGTCCCATGGACTGGCTTACCGAACGTGATCATTTCCAGACCACAAACATGAAGAACCCAACAACAATCTCGTGATCCTTACAGCGATCACAACCCTGACCAACACTTGGTCTCAACCTCAAAACGATGGCCTCACTACCATTACCTTAGTGCAAGTCTCAGTGTGCAAATTTATTTATTTAGTGTTGACCCATGGTGTGCCCTACTTTCGAGCGTGTCCGTAACCGTAGACTCGACTATCGATAGATTAATACACTCTGCAGAGGTACCACACTGTACCCAGACTACGGAACCCATGGCCTCGCACTCCCATTTGGGTGGACCAACGGCATTCCGACGAAACCACTTCATTGTCATGACACTCTCCCGGCCACTCCGACTCAATCCCCATCGGGCTAGTCCTAGGTGGCCCTGTGTCTACCTCAAGACACCTCAAAGACCACCGTCGTGGCAACGATCCACTCTGGGATCCAAACACTTTACTCATCAACTGGCACACAAGGTTATGCTTGCTTACCGGGCCAGGGTACATCACGTCCATAACCTTCCCTAGAGGGAGGCACCGACCAGAGGCACGACAATGAAACACATCAAGGCCGTCCCATATTGGCAAATGTGGTTGCACTGGGAAAGACTCGTTTCAGCGGCACCATGACCCAGTCAACAACACATTCAATTTGAGTTATTAATCAGCTTCAACTTAAAAGTAAAAGTAACCGGTGTCATAATGCCATGCTATGCATCACTAACATATGCATCACATAACCATGAAAATAGCTAAATCAACTACGCTCCCACAGAGCCATCACCAACTAAAGGTACTTCTCTGTTTAAGATCAATCCTCACTTAAACCAGAACCATTTCTAGCAATCTTATCATTTTTTTCATCATGCAAGAATAATAATTAACCTAAGTATTAACCCCCATGACCATATCATTTTATCATCACTCATATCTAAGTTCTTGTGAGATCATTAGTAAGTTTCATTTCAAACTTTCTGCAAATCAAGCATATTTAACATGACAAGCACTTAACAGAATAAAATTATCATAAAAAATATTTAAATCCAAGAATAACATTTAGTTCAAGTAGGAAAATCACAAATATTGAAGTGGCACTATGAAAATGTTGCTGTGGCTTGCCTTAGTGCCGATGAGGTTCACAAAGCTCCTGGTGATCCTTAAGACAAGCTTGTTCTTCTAAAAATAAATCAAACCACAAAAATAAAACATCAAGAATCCTTCTAAAAATAACCAGAAAATCTAGACAGCAAGGAAAAATCCCATCTTTTGGGCGCTGTTAGATTTTTGGACAAAGAACACAATGCAAAAAGAATCAATGCATTTGGACTTATAGATAAAAAGTTATGGCCATTTTAAGTTTCCTGGATTTAAATG
>NC_041387.1:168823289-168834676 GCF_002162155.2 Triticum dicoccoides | reverse complement strand
ACACCCAGGGCGCCACCACTCATACTGCTTCCCGCGCGTAATGAGTGGCTGACTAGCGGGCCTCGCTAGTCAGGCCAGAAGGAGGGGAGAGGGAAACAGAGGGAGGCGGCGCTTCGCCGGAGCACACGCCGGCGACGAGGCTTCTTGGGGTCAAGCGAGAGGGGGGATCAAAGGAGAAGAAGGTTGCGCACCTGCCCGTACCCGTAGCGTAGGTAGAGGTGACCGGACAGCGTCAGAATCGTCCTCTCCAGCAGAGGCAGAGGGTGGAGGTTGCCGGAGACGAAGACGACGGCGGCTTGGGGCGGCTCCAGGGGCTCCAGCGGGGTTGGATGGCCTCACTGAAGAGTGGCGGAGGCCCTGGCAGGGTCGCCCTGGCCTGGGAGGGGTCGGAGCTGTGGGAACAATCCAGAGGGGATCGCCGGTGAGCTCGGGCTTCAGGACGGCAGCCCGTGGCCTGCCCGGCCAGACTGCGGCTTCTACTGGCTCGTGGAGGAGGTGGGAGTGGCTGCGGGTGCTCCGAGAGGCTGGGGGTGGCGGCTTTTATATGCGGGCAGCGAGGAGGGTTCAGGCTCCACCGGAGGACACCTGTCCACGGCGTCCGGCGACGAACGACGCCAGAGAGAGAGGGGGAAGACGACGGAGGTCACGCAGGAACTGTTTGCGGGCACGGACGAGCACATGAGCGAGGGGGAAAGCGACGAGCATAGTGTGCCGCGCATTGTGCCGTTGGCCGGACCATGCCCGTGCTCGCTGCGGCGAGCTCCGGCGTCGGCGAGCGCCAGGGGGAGTTAAGGGGGTGGAGACGAGGATGGTGGCGAGGTGTGGCATGCTTTGGCCGGCTGGGCAGCGAGCACGCGCTCAACAGAGCGCTGGGCGGCATGCAGAGCGCGTGTTTTGCATGCTAGCACGCTCGGACGAACGCGGTCACCGCATGAACCGTGACATTAGGCCACCCTAAGCGCTAACCAAGATGTCTGGCGTGTAGTCCTTAGTAGATTGAAGTGTTACCACAGTTTGGCTTGGATCCAGGTGTAGTAGAAATGAATTTGTACTGCTGGCAAGTTTCTGGATAGTAACTTTGGAGATTTACTGTGGTCAAACCACTGGGACTTAAGGGCCGAGCTTTGGGGTTTTACTTACACTTACTAAGGTGAATATGCACAGGAAAAACCAGCTACGATGGAGCTGGTAAAAAGGTAGTTGTTGTAGAAACTACCATTTCTGTCCAGAAATGAGTTTATTTTCTGTACCCAAAATATTCCAAAGAGTGGTGAAATATTTTTGCACAGAAAGGTGCCCTAGGGTCCAAAGAATAATTGGGATTTTTCTCAGGATTTTTGGGGCAAGAAAAATTAGGGTTGCTTTGGAGCACAAAGGGCTAGCTAGGGTTTTAGAGGGCAAAATGAATATTTTTCATTTAAGAAAAATATTCCAAGCAAAATTTTGAGTTGATCCAGAGGTGACATGATGGTTTTGAGGAGGAGAGGGAGCACTTGGGTGAAAGTCAAGGAGTACCCAAGTGTCTAAGTCCAAATGAAGTGATTCAAAACTCCAAATTCAAAACCAATTTAGCTGAAAACCAGGCAAAGAAAAGAGGGCAAAACCAGACTTTTACAAACCTCCCCCACTTAGAATGAACCTCGTCCTCGAGATTCGGTTGCTTGGGAAAACCATTTTGGATAACATGCCCTTAGAAATTCTTCTGATTCCCATGTTGATTCTGACTCTGTGTGATGCTTCCATTGGACTTTGTAAAACTTCCGTGCTTTACTGCGAGTGAGTCTTTCCATTTGATCAAAAAAATTCACCGGCCTTTCTTCATATGTTAAGTCCTTTGCCAGCTCTATCTCTGTCAAATCAGTCTTTTCTCGGGTGGTGATATGCATCGTCGCAATTGTGAAACGTGGAACACGTTGTGTACGTCGGACAACTCAGGGGGCAACTCCAACTGATATGCCACAGAACCTACTCGTGTCATAACGGGAAATGGACCAATAAATCTAGATGCCAACTTCCCATGAGTTTGAAACCTCTTGATACCTTTCATAGGCGTGACTCGAAGATAGACATGTTCTCTGGGTTCGAAGCTGATCTATCGGTGCTTTGCATCGTAATAACTTTTTTATCGCGATTTGGCCAATTGCAATCTGTCTCAGATTTCCTTGACTTGCTTTTCGGCTTCCAGCATGAGATCTGTTCCAAAAATACGGCTATCTCCAGTTTGAGACCAATTCAATGGGGTGCGACACTTACGGCCATACAAAGCTTCATATGTTGACATCTTTAAACTGGTCTAGAAGCTATTGTTATACGAGAACTCGGCGTACGGCAGGCAATCTTCCCAATTTGGGCCTTGGGCCAAAACACAGGCTCGCAGCATATCTTCGAGTATTTGGTTTACCCGCTCTGTCTGTCCATCCATCTGAGGATGATAAGCAGTACTGTATTTCAATTCCGTCCCTAGGGCTTGATGGAGACGGGACCAAAAAGCGGAGGTAAACAGTGAACCTCGGTCAGAAGTGATGGTTCGGGGAACTCCATGCAGACTGACTATTCTGGATACATACAATCGTGCAAGCTAATCTGATCGATACGAGGTTCTGATCGGGTGGAAGTGGGCTACCTTGGTTAATGTATCCACTATGACCCAGATAGCATCATTGCCATGTCGGGTCCTAGGTAGTCCGGTGATGAAATCCATACAAACATCATCCCATTTCCATTGTGATACTGGCAGCGATTGGAGAAGTCCGGCTGGCTTCTGATGTTCTACCTTTACCTTGTTGCATATGTTGCAATAGGCCACGAAATAAGCAATGTCCTTCTTCATTCCATCCCACCAGAATATTCGTCGAAGGTCTTCGTACATTTTTGTGCCTCCAGGGTGAATTGAATACGAGGATTCATGGGCTTCTGACAGGATCTTCTGCTTCAAATCTGCTTGATTAGGCACACAAATCCTTCCCCTGAATCGGAGGGTACCGCACTGATCCCTCGAAAAATCGGAAAGCCTGGCACGTTTCTGTAGAACGGCGTTGCCTGGCTGGGCCTTGCAGATTTCTTCCTCAAGAGTAGGGGTAACTTCTAGAATATTGGCAAGGCCAGCCTCAGCTATGACCAGGTTGAGCTGAGCAATCTCTTCTTTAAGTTCGGGAGGCAAAGATTCCAATATGACTTTTAAACTGACGGGCTTTCGACATAGCGCATCGGCAACCACGTTGGCCTTACCCAGATGGTAATTTATTCCAATGTCATAATCCTTAACCTACTCAAGCCATCTTCGTTGACGGAGATTTAAATCCGGCTGAGTAAATATATATTTGAGGCTTTTGTGATCGGTAAAAATTTGGCATCTTTTTCCGATGAGGTAGTGTCTCCAAATTTTCAAAGCATGAACCATAGCGGCCATTTCTCATGAGTGGGGTAATTCCCCTTGTGGGGTCGTAGCTGCTGTGAGGCATAAGCTACTACCTTGCCATCTTGCATAAGTACACATCCCAGTCCTTGCCTGGAAGCGTCGCAGTACACCTCAAAGCTGCGGTAGATATCTCGGAGTGTTAATACTGGTGTAGTTGTCAGTCGTTTATGTAACTCAGTGAAACTTTTCTCGCAGTCCTTAGTCCATTGAAACTTCTTATCCTTTTTGAGCAGCTCTGTCATGGTCTTAGCAATCTTGGAAAACACTTCAATGAAACGTCGGTAATATCCGGCTAATCCAAGAAAACTCCGGATCTGAGATACGGTTGTGGGCGGCAACCAGTCGAGCACATCCTTTACCTTGCTTGGGTCCACGGCTATACCCTCAGCGGATAGCACATGCCCGAGGAATCCAACTTGCTTGAGACAAAACTCACATTTATTGAATTTGGCGTATAACTGATGCTCACGAAGTCGTTGTAACACTGCTCGGAGGTGTTCCTTATGCTCTTCTTCACTTCTTGAGTAAATTAGTATATCATCGATGAAGACGACCACGAATTTATCGAGGAAGTCCATGAATACTTTATTAATCATATGCATGAAGAAGGCAGGGGCATTGGTGAGGCCAAAAGACATGACAGTATACTCATAGAGACCGTAGCGAGTGGTGAATGCGGTCTTGGGAATATCCGCCTTTTTAATTTTTAGCTGATAATACCCAGTCCATAAATCAATCTTGGAGAACACCTTGGCCCCACTAAGCTGATCAAACAAGTCATCAATTCTTGGCAGAGGGTATTTGTTTTTGATTGTGACATCATTCAGCTGACGGTAATCCACACACATGCGGAGGCTACCATCCTTTTTGTCCACAAAGATAGCAGGCGATCCCCATGGTGAGGAGCTGGGGCGGATATACCCTTTCTGGAGCATTTGATCAAGCTGTTTATTTATATCCACTAATTCTGATGACGACATTCGGTAATACTTCTTGTGTATTGGTGTGGTTCTGGGCACAAGATCTATTGCAAATTCAAGTTCTCGATCAGGTGGCATGCCTGGAAGTTCTTCTGGGAATACATCAGGAAACTCGCTTACCACTGAATTAATTCCATTTCAGCTATTGCTGTAAAGACCATTTCCTTGGAGGGTATGCTCCTACGAGCAATAAATTTTGTAGTTTATCCCTCTTGGCCGGTCAAGTTGACTTCTCGGGTCACACAATTTATGCACACTTGGTACTGAGTCAGCCAATTCATACCCAAGATAACACCCAATTTATTAGACTCAATAAGTATCAAAGAAGTTGGAAAACAGACTCCATTGATATTGACTTCCAGATTACGGCAGACTATGTTGCTTCTGATTAGATATCCTGGGGTTTGCACCAGCATATTCTTGCCGAAAAGCGAACAAGGAAATTTGTTTTGGGCAACGAAACTCCAAGAAATGAAAGAGTGGGAAGCCCCAGAGTCAAATAAAATTACTGCAGGTATGTTATTAACAGAGAACATACCAATGACGACTTCGGGGTTCTCTTGGGTTTCGTCGGCGGAGATGTGAGGAATGTACCCCGTGAGGTCGTGCTGATCTGGGCATGCCTCCATATAATGGACTTGTGGCTTGAATGTAGCATTGGCTCGATTGTTCGTGGGACACTGCTTGGCATAATGTCCAATTTGCCCACAATTGAAACATGAATTGCTGCGTAGACGATTTTCTAGAATTGGGTTGAGCACGTCATTCTTGACTTGGGTGGTGGTCTTGTTAACATTTTGCTGCCAATTGGGCTTGTATGCTACCTGAGTCGGCTGCCAGGTACGAACCTTCTGTAGTGGCTGCATTTCTTTACTTGGCTCAAACTTGCGCTTGTGATCATTGTTGGCAGGCTTGTTATCTGTTGTAAGCTTGTGTTCCCTTTCAGCAATGAAAGCCTTGTTCACCAGGGTTTGGAAGTCTGGGAAATCAAACATGCTGAGAGTACAACGGAGTTGCGGTTTTAACCCACCAAGAAACCTGTCCATCTTCCTTTCCCCAATGGCCACATCATATTGAGAGTAACGTGACAGATGATTGAATTTCTGCAAATATTCTCCCACAGACTGACTTTCTTAGAGGAGCGCGAGAAATTCACGCTGCTTAGTCTTCATTATTCCCGTAGGGATGTGATATTTCCGGAATCATTCCTTGAATCTTGACTAGGTAATTTCTTCATCAACAGTCCACATGGCCTTTTCATTTTCCCACCATATGGCAGCAGCGCCTTCAAGATAATGTGTTACAAATGGAACTTTATCCCCTTCGTCGGTTCGAGCAACCTCAAGCTTCTTTTCCATAGTTCTCAACCAATCATCTGCATCCAAGGGATCAAGGGCCTGCCAGAAACTGGGAGGCTTAGTCCTTTGAAAATCAGATAGCTTGGAGTGATGACCGGGCTGATTTCCATTCTGTCCAACCACAGCTTGCATACTTCTGAATATTTCCATCAGATCATTATTTCGTCGTTCCTCAAACATACGCAGAATTTGCTCGGTGGAGGGAGGATCTAGCAGTGGAGGCGGTGGCGGAACGTACGGCTCGGGTGAGTGTCCTGCCTATCGTGCGGAACGACGAACAGGAGTACCCTCGCGAACATTGTCGTGGTTCTAAGTCTGACAGTAGAATGGGGGGTAGGTATTGAGAGGCAAGATCCTAGCTATGGAGCAGTTGTAAAGACACAGGATGTACGAGTTCAGGCCCTTCTCGGAAGAAGTAATAGCCCTACGTCTCGGAGCCCGGAGGCGGTCGACTGGATTATGTGTGTATAGGTTACAAGAGTGCAAACCCTTCTACCAGTGGAGGGGGGTGGCTTATATAGAGGACGCCAGGACCCCAGCCAGCCCACGTAGAGGAGGGTTAAAGTACATTAAGGCTGGGCGTTACTGGTAACGCCCTACATAAAGTGTCATCATGACCATTAAGACTATTCAATTACAGACCATTTGGATGCAGAGTAGATCCTGAACTTCTGATGGTCGAGTGCATCTTCATGGTCGAGTGTCTTCTAGCCAGTCGAGTGGAGTCTCCCTTGGTCGAGTGGAAACTCTCTTGGTTGACTGGAAGGTAGCTTCGTATGATGATGTCCTTGGGCATGGTATCCTAGATAGGTCCATGACCCTACCCTAGGTACATAACCTCATCATTAGCCCCCGAATGGATCGAGGTTCGAGTGAGGAAGGAGTTGACGATTTTCTCCGACTTGTTTATTGTACTTTGATTATGCCGTATCTTGGATCGGCGATTCTTCTTTCGGCGTTGGCGTCGACTTTTACTTCAGTCGCCTTGATCCATTCTTATCTTTTGTCGAGTGAACTTTTGAACTTTGGTGAACTTCCGAGCGATGGATCGCGGGAAGGATATCGTCTGACAGATTGATCTGCTGTTAGCGGATTTTGCGGGATCTGAAATTTGGGAAGCACGCGAAGTGGGGCGATCCGCGGCAATCGGGCGGGATAAGGCATGGACGCCTTGATCTCCACGCCGCCTTTTTCGCCACGTATCGTACATGTGCGACTGTTTCGGGATGTGACAGATCTGCTCGGACCCACTCGTCAGCCACTCGGAAGCGCCCTTATATAAAGCATCGGGGGTGAGTTTTTGAACAGTGCCTCCCCATTCTCCTCTCTTCCCTCTCTGCCTCCGCCCACGGCGCCTGCTCCTACCTCCGCCTTATCCACCTCTCGAGCGCTTCGCCGACGAAAATGGTGAAGGAGAAGACGACGGCTCTAGAGCGCGCGAAGAAGGCGATGGCGACGGGGCAAGCGAAGGGGAGACCGTCCAGTCGGGGCGGATCTTCATCAAGGACCCGCCTGTCGAAGGGTTGGGTCCAAGGGGATTGGATCCGCTCGACCATCACTGGGAAGGACCCCCACGGGTCAGCGAGGCTCCCGGGGTCCGAGTGTCAACCGCAGCCGCAGGAGGGTGAGTGCGTTCTCTTAGCCACTCACGTAGATCGTGGTTTTTCTCTGCCGCCGAGTGTGTTCTTCCATGGGTTTCTGAATTTCTTTGGGGCGCAACTCCACCATTTCAATCCCAATTCCATCGCCCATCTTGCCGCCTTTGTGTCCATGTGTGAGAACTTCCTGGGTTGTCGACCGCACTGGGGTCTCTTCAAGCACATATTCACCTGTCGGTCGCAGACAGTAAAAAAGGTGAGTCTGGGTGATGAGAGGACCAAGGTTATACAGATGTGCGGGGGTCTTGGGATCCAGTTGAGGAATAAGAGCACTTTCCCGGCCATGACCCTTCCTGAGTCGGTCAGAGGGTGGCAGTCGACTTGGTTCTACTGCCAAGACGAGTCGACGCCGGGGCAGTCGACTGGTCTCCCTCCGTTATCCATGGTCCGACTGGACAAACCGTCTTCTCTGAAGGTGCTTCCTGAGGAGAAAGCCGAGGTAAAAATGTTGGTGGAGCGCGTGGTCCAACTCGTTCAGGACGGAGTGACGGGCATGGATCTTCTGGAAGTCTTCCTTAGGCGGCGTATCCAACCGCTCCAGTACCGAGGCCACCCGATGTGGTTGTACTGCGGTACTGAAGACACCACTCGGGTCCATCCAGAGGCAGTCGACGACGCCACGCTGGAGAGGTGGGTGTCCGCCATCACAGGGAACAAGGACAACCCTCTAGGGGCGAGGAGGATCTCGCCACTCGACTGTACCTATACGCCGGACAAGGTATGGCCGCTTATCTCCGAGTGTAAATTTGTTTCATCCATTCTGCTTTGCCGCGAATTGGTCGGTTGATCTTTGTCTTGCTTTGTTGCTTGTCTAACAGGCCACCACTGAATTGTACTCGATGCCCAATGGGGCGCAGACGCCGACTGAGGAGGGTTAGGAAGCGGGGGCGAAATCTCGGAGGAGTGGGTTTCGGATGCTGACGACGATGACGAGGGTGACGACTCTGGTGAGGAGGAAGAAGAGGAGGAGGAGGAGGAAGTTGCACCTCCCTGCTCGGAAAGACGCTCGAAGCTTGACCATGATCCAGCGACTGAGCGGGGTAAGGGGGTCGTGACCGCTTCCCAGTCGACCAAGCGCCCTCGGACCACTTCTCCGGCGCCGACTGAGAAGGCTCCGAAGCAATCTCGAGTGGTACCATCGGAGCCCGCAAAGGTCTTGCCGAAGATGAAGATGGTGATCCCCACTATCTCAGGGTAATGGTAGTTTTGAGCTTTCCCTGTTTCATGAACTTGTTCTTGGTCGACTCGTGGGCCAATCGACTGACTTTTGGAACTGCAGTGCTGCTACTTCTGATACTTCGGCCAAGGCTGAAGACCACGAGATGGAGGGTGCTACTACCTCGCAACCTGGTATGATTCTTGTGATGCCGTTCTCAGTCGATTGACTTATTGCCTCTAATTTTGATTCTTTCTGCAGCTTCATCTAACATTGTTATTGACCTTCCTGACGACGACGACGAAGAACCACCGAGGCAAAGGAGGAGCAAGAAAACGCCCGCTGGTAAGGCGACTCGGGATGTGCCAGCATCTGAGACGTTGGTTGTGGAGGGAGACAATGTCACTCGACCCACCGTAACCTTCGCGGTGCCGTTGACGAGTGCTCGCCCTTCGTCATCAAGTGCTGCTCAACCCTCGCTTTTCTCCACCTACCCCGTTCCAGAAGACCAAGCCAGTGCTGCTAGAGAAGCGATACGCCAAGCGGGGGTCATGATGGAGCAAGTGAAGGCAATTCGAGAAGCCAGCCAGGCAGCCTATGACGCCAGTTCGACACTCCAGAGTAATGTTCAGGTCAGTCGGTCACTGCCTGTTCTTCTTTCTGAAATTCCTAGAGTCTGTCCTACACCCACTGGGTGTGTGTCGATTGAAATTCCGGGTTATTGGGGGCACGCCGAGTGCACCCACTGGGTGTAGTCCCCAAGGCTATGGTGGACTGTTGGCAGTCGACCACAGTCTTGATGTTTTTGTTTTTTCTTTACTCGACAAGGTCGAATAGATTCATAGACCGGTGGGGGCACGCTGAGTGCACCCATTGGGTGTAGTCCCCAAGGCTACGGTGGACTGCTGGCAGTCGACCATAGTCTTTATGCTTTGAGTTTTCTTTACTCGACAAGGTCGAATAGATTCATATACCGGTGGGGGCACGCTGAGTGCACCCACTGGGTGTAGTCCCCGAGGCTATGGTCGACTGCTGGCAGTCGACTATAGTCTAAAGAACGTTGCCTCTCTTTTTTTTGTTTGGTCGATTGGTCGACTCTTGATGAAACTAGTGGGGGCACGCTGAGTGCACCCACTGGGTGTAGTCCCCGAGACTATGGTCGAATGTTTGCATTCGGCCGTAGTCTTAGAAACGCTATGATTTTTCCTTACTCACTCGGAAGTGAATTGTCTTTGACATCTGTCGATTGGTTCTTCGTAGAAATCCTGTGACCTTGCGGCTCGTTATACCGAGTTGGAGAACAAACACATTCAGCTCGAGCTCGATCTGAAGCTGGCCCAAGAGAACTTGACGAAGGCGAAGGAGGAAGCTAAAGGTATGCTTGGTGAGGCTTTTGACGACTGCCTTTGCCTCTCACTTGTTTCCAAATCTAATCTCACTGTAATTTTGTAGGCAAAGTGAGGGACGCCCTGAAGAAACAAGAGCTTGACTTGGCTGAGATGCAAAAAACTGCTTTAGAGAAGACCAGGCTAGCGGATGAGAAGCTGGCTTCAGTGACTAAGCTTGAAGAAGAAAACACCAATCTGAAAGCTGCTCTTGATGCTGCCAACCAGGAGGTCACTCGACTGAAAAGCAACAAGACCACTCTGAATGACAAGGCCAGCAAGTTGGAGAGAAAGAAGAATGATCTGGAGGTTTATCTGGGTGGACTCGCCAAGAAGTTGTTCCTCATGCTTGAAGGTAATCCTTTGTATCAAACGAATATTTCAATTGTAACCTCTGACTGTTTGTCTTGACTCGGTGGTTGTGCTTGCAGAATTTTGTCAGAACTTTGAAGAGGAGACTAGTCGACTGGAAGTAAACCTGGACCCCATCAACTCTCCTGTGAAAGAGAAGTTGCCATGAATGTGCTCCGACTTGAATCTCGTGTTGCTGCCGTCATCGATTATCTCGCAAGGCTGAAGGTCGCAACTTCCCGCATTGACACAACACTTTGGCCCAGAGAGACACTCCAGAACGACCTCGAGTCTCTGATGACTCGACTGAACGAGGTCCCAAGTCGAGTGCAAGAGTGGAAGAAGTCCTCGGCCAGGAGCGGCGCGGATGTTGCTCTGTCTCTGGTCCGCGTTCACTGCAAGGATGCACGAGAGGACAAGCTGGTGGCTCTCAGGGTGGCCAACACCAAGAAGCACGATTTCAGATCTTTCATGGAGACCTTCATCGCTGCTGCCACTCGGATTGCAGATGGAATTGATCTGGACGAGTTTGTGGCACCTTCCAGCCCTCCACAGGAGGGGTAAAAAACTTCTGAGCTTGATACTTTAAATTTGCCTCGGTATGCCAAGTGGGTTTTGTAACCGATAAACCTTAACAGGCTTAGCGCCTGAGCACTTTCGGTTCCGTTAGGTATTATCCGAACTTGGGTTCGTCACTGAATATGCTTGCATTTGGTTTGAGGCATCCTTTGCAGGTCGAAGCAAAGCGCTTATTGCCATCGGCTTGCATCCTAATTCACTTAGGCGAGTACTGGGCTGCAGCTAAGCCTCCGAGTGGGAGGTCTGCTCTCCACTCGGTAGGATTTTAGATTCTTAGGCGAGCACTGAGCTGCAGCTAAGCCCCCCGAGTGAGAGTTCTGGTCTCCACTCGGTAGGATTTCAGGCACTTAGGCGAGCACTGGGCTGCGGCTAAGCCCCCGAGTGGGAGGTCTGCTCTCCACTCGGTAGGATTTCAGATTCTTAGGCGAGCACTAGGCTGCAGCTAAGCCCCCGAGTGGGAGGTCTGCTCTCCACTCGGTAGGATTTCAGGCACTTAGGCGAG
>NC_041387.1:168812168-168823112 GCF_002162155.2 Triticum dicoccoides | reverse complement strand
GTGGGAGGTCTGCTCTCCACTCGGTAGGATTTCAGATTCTTAGGCGAGCACTGGGCTGCAGCTAAGCCTCCGAGTGGGAGGTCTGCTCTCCACTCGGTAGGATTTCAGGCACTTAGGCGAGCACTGGGCTGCAGCTAAGCCCCCGAGTGAGAGGTCTGCTCTCCACTCGGTAGGATTTCAGGCACTTAGGCGAGCACTGGGCTGCAGCTAAGCCCCCGAGTGGGAGGTCTGCTCTCCACTCGGTAGGATTTCAGGCACTTAGGCGAGCACTGGGCTGCAGCTAAGCCCCCGAGTGGGAGGTCTGCTCTCCACTCGGTAGGATTTTTGAATTGGTGGCGTAGCTCGGAAGGAGAGGGTAACAGTCGACCTGCTCCTCGCCCTCCTTGCAGAACGCATGTTGTACTTGTACTTAGGCGAGTTCTTGGACTGCAGCTAAGCCCCCGAGAGGAAGGCTGGCTTACCACTCGGTAGGATTTTATTTATCTTAGGCGAGTACTTGGACTGCAGCTAAGCCTACGAGTGGAAGGCTGACTTACCACTCGGTAGGATTTTATTTATCTTAGGCGAGTACTTGGACTGCAGCTAAGCCTACGAGTGGAAGGCTGACTTACCACTCGGTAGGATTTTATTTATCTTAGGCGAGTACTTGGACTGCAGCTAAGCCTCTGAGTGGAAGGCTGACTTACCACTCGGTAGGATTTTATTTATCTTAGACGAGTACTTGGACTGCAGCTAAGCCTCCGAGTGGAAGGCTGACTTACCACTCGGTAGGATTTTATTTATCTTAGGCGAAACGGATTTCGCGGCTAAGCCTTCGTGTGGGAGATTGACTCACCACTCGGTTAGGATTTGTTTTTACAGACTTAGGCGAATCGGATTTGCAGCTAAGCCACCCACTAGGGGATTGTTTTCTAAGGACAAAAGTAATAATAATCACTGGGAAAACTATAAAGCTCTTGTCTTTGTTAAATAAACTACAGGAGTACTTTTATTACAACTCATCCGAGTGAATACTTAAGTGTAAAAGGGGCGGAGAAGCTCCGCGTTCCAAGCTCGGGGCTCATCGATCTGATGTTCGACATTGTAAAGATGGTATGCTCCATTGTGGAGAACCTTGGTGACGATGAAGGGACCTTCCCAAGAAGGAGCAAGCTTGTGTGGTTTTTGCTGGTCCACTCGGAGAACTAAATCTCCTTCCTGGTAGGATCGACTCTTCACGTTTTTGGCGTGGAAGCGATGCAAGTCTTGTTGATAGATGGTCGACCTGATCAGAGCCATCTCTCTTTCTTCCTCTAAAAGGTCGACTGCGTCCTGCCGCGCTTGTTCTGCTTCAGCTTTGGTGTAGAGCTCGACTCGGGGAGCGTTGTGGAGAAGATCACTCGGCAAGACTGCTTCAGCTCCGTAGACCAAGAAGAAAGGAGTTCTTCCAGTCGACCGGTTAGGTGTGGTCCTTAACCCCCAAAGCACCGAGGGAAGTTTGTCAACCCATGCACCAGCCGCATGCTTGAGATCATGCATCAAACGGGGCTTCAACCCTTTGAGAATCAAATCGTTGGCTCGTTCTGCCTGTCCATTCGTCTGCGGATGGGCAACTGAAGCATAGTCGACTCGCGTGCCTTGAGACGTGCAGAAAGCTCTGAATTCTTCTGAATCGAAGTTTGACCCGTTATCAGTGATGATGCTGTGTGGGACTCCATATCTGAATATCAGTTCTCGGATGAAGCTGACAGCGGTACCAGCATCGAGGTTCTTGATGGGTTTGGCCTCAATCCACTTGGTAAACTTGTCGACTGCTACCAGCACATGTGTGAAACCGCTTCTTCCTGTTCTCAACGGGCCAACCATATCCAAACCCCATACAGCAAAGGGCCAGACGAGTGGTATAGTCTTCAAAGCTGACGCGGGCTTGTGTGACATATTGGAGTAAAATTAACATCCCTCACACTTGTCGACTATCTCTTTCGCCATTCCATTCGCCCTGGGCCAATAAAAACCAGCTCGGTATGCTTTGGCCACGATGGTCCGAGAAGACGCATGATGGCCACAGGTCCCCGAATGGATGTCGTTGAGAATCATTCGACCTTCCTCTGGTGTTATACATTTCTGGCTGACTCCAGTCGCACTTTCTCTGTATAATTGACCTCTCATGACGGTGAAGGCTTTGGACCGGCGGACGATCTCTCGAGCTTCTTCTTCATTATCGGGGAGTTCCTTCCTCAAAATATAGGCGATGTAGGGCACTGTCCAATCGGGAGTGATGACCAAAACTTCCATGATCAAGTCGACCACCGCTGGGACCTCGACTTCAGTCGGATCTGTGGCGCTTTTAGGCTGCGGGGCTTCTTCAGTGAAAGGATCCTCTTGAACCGATGGTGTGTAGACATGTTCCAAAAACACGCCACTCGGAATGGCTTCCCTCTTGGAACCCATCTTTGCCAAGTCATCGGCTGCTTGATTTTTCAGTCGGGGAACGTGATGGAGTTCTAACCCTTCGAATTTCTTTTCAAGCTTCCTCACCACATTGCAGTATCCAGTCATGGCTGGGCTTCTCACGTCCCATTCCTTCATCACCTGATTGACCACCAAATCTGAGTCGCCGTAAACCATAAGGCGACGGACGCCGAGTGAAATGGCCATGCGCAACCCATACAACAGTGCTTCATATTCTGCTTCATTGTTGGAGGAATCAAAGTGGATCTGGAGCACATATCTGAGCTTATCTCCTCGGGGAGAAACCAAAACTACCCCAGCACCAGAACCTTTTAACATCTTAGAGCCATCAAAGAACATGGTCCAATGCTCCGAGTGAACTTGAGTCGGCTGCTGCTGTTCGATCCATTCGGCCAGGAAATCTGCTATAGCCTGGGACTTAATGGCTTTCTTTGCCTCAAATTTGATATCAAGGGGAAGGAGTTCAATCGCCCATTTTGCCACTCGACCAGTTGCATCTCTGTTGTGCAGGATCTCTGACAATGGTGCGTCGCTGACGACTGTAATGTCATGATCAGAGAAATAATGAGCAACCTTCTTCATGGTCATGTAGATCCCATATACGAGCTTCTGATAATGAGGATATCTTTGCTTCGATGGGGTCAAAACTTCAGAGAGATAATACACTGGGCGCTGAACTTTGAAGGCTTTCCCTTCTTCTTCCCGCTCGACCATAAGTACTGTACTGACGACTTGTCCTGTGGCTGCAATATAAAGCAACAGATGCTCTTTGCTGATTGGAGCAGCAAGCACCGGCTGGGTGGAGAGCAGAGTTTTTAACTCGGCAAACGCTGCATCAGCTTCTGGAGTCCACTCGAACTTGTCTGCCTTCTTCATTAGTCGGTAAAGGGGCAACGCCTTTTCACTGAGGCGAGAGATGAATCGACTTAACGCGGCCAAGCATCCAGTAAGCTTCTGGACATCATGCACACGCACAGGGCGTTTCATTCGGAGTATGGTGCCAACTTTTTCTGGGTTAGCATCGATTCTCGTTCGGAAACGAGAAAACCGAGTAACTTCCCGCTAGGTACTCCGAATGTGCACTTTGACGGATTGAGCTTGATATCATACCTCCTGAGATTGGCAAATGTTTCAGCTAAGTCAGTCAACAGGTCGGAACCCTTTCGCGACTTGACCATGATATCATCCATGTATGCTTCCACATTCCGACTGATTTGAGTGAGTAAACACTTTTGAATCATTCTCATGAACGTGGCTCCGGCATTCTTGAGGCCGAATGGCATGGTGATATAGCAGAAGCACCTGAATGGGGTGATGAAAGCTATTTTGATTTCGTCGGGCCCATACAAACGGATCTGATGATACCCGAAATAAGCATCTAGAAAAGACAATCTCTCGCACCCCGCGGTCGAGTCGACAATTTGGTCGATGCGAGGGAGAGGAAAATGATCTTTCGGGCAGGCCCGATTGATATGTTTGAAATCAATGCACATACGAAGGGAATTGTCCTTTTTGGGAACCATAACGACATTGGTGAGCCACTCGGAGTGGTATATTTCTCGGATGAACTCCGCTGCAAGGAGTCGAGCCACCTCTTCGCCAATGGCCTTTTTCTTCTGAACGGAGGACCGTCGAAGATGTTCTTTAACACGTTTTGCCTTCAAATCGACTCTAAGGCGATGCTCAGCCAGTCCCCTGGGAACACCTGGCATGTCAGCTGGCTTCCATGCGAAGATGTCCCAGTTCTCACGGAGGAACTGGATGAGCGCTTCTTCCTATTTAGAGTCGAGTGTAGTGGAAATATGGGTCGGAGCTGCATTGGGGTCGATCGGGTGGATGTGAACTGGCTTCGTCTCGCCGGACGACTGAAACGCTGATTCTGTGGCGGGCTTCTTGGCCCGCAGTAAATCACTCGGATCTGCATTCTTCTTGTACTCTTCTAGCTCTATCACTGTTATCTGGTCATCTGCAATCTTTGAGCCTTTCTGGAAACACTCTTCTGCTTTCTTCCGGTTACCAGTGACGGTGATCACGCCTTTGGGGCCAGGCATCTTTAACTTGAGGTACACGTAACATGGTCGAGCCATGAAGCGGGCGTAGGCTGGTCTTCCCAAGATAGCGTGGTAGGCGCTCTGGAAATCCACGACTTCAAATGTCAGCTTCTCTTTGCGGAAATGCTTCGAGTCGCCGAACACCACATCCAGAGCTATTTGGCCGAGTGACTCAGCCTTCTTTCCTGGGATGACTCCGTGAAAACTCATGTTGCTGGAACTGAGCCTGGACATCGGAATGCCCATTCCCTTGAGCATCTCGGCATACAGAATGTTCAGGCCGCTGCCGCCGTCCATCAATACCTTCGTCAGTCGAGTGCCTTCGACGATCGGGTCGACCACCAGTGCTTGCCTCCCAGGGGTGGCAATGCGAGTAGGATGGTCCGACTGGTCGAAAGTAATGGGGGTTTGCGACCATCTCAGATAGTTTGGTGTTGCCGGTGGGACCATGTTGACTTCACGGTTGATCACTTTCAGTCGACTTTTGCTCTCTACATCAGCAAAAATCATCAGAGTGGAGTTGACATGAGGGTACTCTCCATCACTGTCCTGCTTGTCCTCAGCCTTGTCCGACTCCTTCTCTTTATCCTTCGGCTGTTTCCCCTGGAACTGTTGGATTAAGAGCCGGCACTGGCGAGTGGTATGCTTTGGGTAGATGAAGTTACCCTCTTCGTCTTTCTTTGTGTGGATATGACACGACAGGTCCATCACATCATTACCCTCCTTATCTTTTATTTTCTTGGGGTTCCAAGATCCTTTGGGTTTCCCTTTAAATTTGCCTGCCCTGTGTCACGGCCAGAGCCTCTCCAGGAGCTGCCGGCTCGGCCTTCCGCTTTTGCTTCCGACTGGAGTTTCCTTTATCCGACTGACTCGGCTTGTACTTGCCGCTCCGGAGTCGGTCCTCTTCTTCGCCGTTGGCGTATTTGGTGGCTATTTCCATCATCCGACTCAGGGTCATGTCTCCAGTTCGACCAAACTTCAGGCTCAACTCTCTGTTCTTGACGCCCTCTTTGAAGGCGCAGACCGCTTGATGGTCCGACACATTCTCTACAGTGTGATGCAAAGTGATCCACCTCTGGATGTAATCCCTCAGTGTTTCACTCGACTTTTGTACACAAACTTGTAGCTCAGTCAGTCCAGCAGGTCGCTTGCAAGTTCCCTCATACGTCCTGACGAATACTCGAGAAAGATCTTCCCAGGTGTAAATGCTGCTGGGAGCTAACTGATTCAACCATGCCCTGGCTGAACCTCCTAGCATAAGTGGCAAATGTTTCATGGCCACTTCATCATTACCGCCACCAATCTGAACAGCCACTCGGTAGTCTTCGAGCCAAGTTTCAGGCTTAGACTCCCCGGTGAACTTATTCACCCCAGTCGCCAACCTGAAGTTGGGGGGTATCACTGCGGTTCTGATCGCTCTGCTAAAACATTCTGGACCTGAAACATGGACTCGGCTGCTTGTGGGCACATCTCTGTCATGACCACCTCTATGGTCTCTGTTTCGGTCGACCAAACCTTGCACGATGACGGATCTCGCGTTAAAGCCTGGCTCTCTGGGGTCGATTGGAGCTCTGCGCCCGACACTAAGCTAGCTTCTGTCATCTTGCTGTCGATGGGTGTTAGACCCACTTCTCGGAGGAGGAGTGGGCACTCGACGCCGGTCATCGCGATCAAATCGGTCATCATAGTGGTGCCCCCGGCCTTCACGTCCCATGCGCCTCAGAGGCGACCTTGGACTGTGAGCCGACTGAACTGTATTCGCAGCGACAGATCGACTGTGAATCCTTTTACGTGACTGCGACATAGCTGAATTCTGATCTCCTGCCGCCCGGAGCAAATCTCTGATCTGCATCAGGCCTCTTCCAGCCTCTGACTGAGAGGGCTGAATCGACTCCGCTATGCGGGTTGCAGCTGCCAAATTCTGAATTGGGGTTCGACATACCTGAGTTGGTTGCGGAAAGAGCTGACGTCGATTGGAGTTAGTCGCTCGCTGATGCGCACGCTCGTCGAGTGCTCGCTGAAGGTTCTCCAGTCGAGTGTGTTCAGCCAGGTTGGCTAAACGCGCCTCTTCCAGGGCGCGAGCCTCGGGTGTTTCTCCTGCAATGGGAGTATGCAGAGCATCCATGTTCCGGCGGCGAAGTTCTTCCCTCTGCTGGGAAGTGAGCGGCTCGGGTTGGTACTCTTCATGAGCTTGAGCAGGGTCGTCCTCGTCATCCACCCCATCGCCGCGGGGGAAACCAGGAGGACTACGGGGCCCGTTGACCATCAAGACTTCCTCCGCCGGATCAGTGCTATCGCACTCGGATGCAGTCTCTACGTAGCCAGTCGACAGGTCGAACAGGCCGTAGAGAGATTCGTCGGGCTCGATCGCCACGACTTGGGTGGTGGCCGATTGGCGAGCCACTGCGTGTCTCACCCATCGCTGGAGCCTCGACCGACCGGAGCGTCTGCGCCGGGGGAGACAGGGCGTGAGGATGGCGCAGGAGTCGACCGATATGGGGTCGACGGTTGTCGCAGCAAGACGCCGCGGACACATGCCCGAAAGTGCGTCGCCCCGCGGACGGGGAGCGCGTCGATGTCGAGTGGTGCCTCTTGGAGCCAAGCGGAGTCGTCGGCGATGAAAGTGAGCGCACCGAGACGGATCTCGTGGCCCTCGACCTGAGCTCCACCGGAAACCATGATGAAGGTGATCGGACAAATTACAACTTCTCCAAAAAAGTCGCTAAGACACCTGCCCCACGGTGGGCGCCAACTGTCGTGGTTCTAAGTCTGACAGTAGAATGGGGGGTAGGTATTGAGAGGCAAGATCCTAGCTATGGAGCAGTTGTAAAGACACAGGATGTACGAGTTCAGGCCCTTCTCGGAAGAAGTAATAGCCCTACGTCTCGGAGCCCGGAGGCGGTCGACTGGATTATGTGTGTATAGGTTACAAGAGTGCAAACCCTTCTACCAGTGGAGGGGGGTGGCTTATATAGAGGACGCCAGGACCCCAGCCAGCCCACGTAGAGGAGGGTTAAAGTACATTAAGGCTGGGCGTTACTGGTAACGCCCTACATAAAGTGTCATCATGACCATTAAGACTATTCAATTACAGACCGTTTGGATGCAGAGTAGATCCTGAACTTCTGATGGTCGAGTGCATCTTCATGGTCGAGTGTCTTCTAGCCAGTCGAGTGGAGTCTCCCTTGGTCGAGTGGATCCTCTCTTGGTCGACTGGAAGGTAGCTTCGTATGATGATGTCCTTGGGCATGGTATCCTAGATAGGTCCATGACCCTACCCTAGGTACATAACCTCATCAAACATCGCTACTGCAGCCTCCCCACGTCATGCCGATATGATTATTTTCCCAAGGAAACATAACCGAGATGAGAAGCATTCAAAATAAGTTGGGGAGAAGCCAGCAACAAAATCCGAGTAAAACCGAAATGGCGAAGAAAATACGGCGAATAAAATAAAGTCCAACATAATTATACATAGACTCATACATGAAAGATAACAACATGCCAGGTCCAACTACCCTCATACATGAAACGAAACATCATGAGTCGTACAACTACATCCGTACTTCATCCTAACGACTGTGAATACTCGGAAACTCTACTGCTCTGCTGGTGCTGCGGGGTCCTCTCCTGAAGCGGACTCGGATCCTGAACTAACGGGGTTAACTGAGACCTCCGGGTTAAAAGTGACACGACGGCGCTGCCTCGAGGGCTCTCCCTCAAGGGCGGGTGGAGGGTGAATCATCGGGGCTACAGGAGTGGCGAGGAGTGAAACCCACTCAGCAGGAGCACTAAGTGGACTCACAGTCGCGGTACCCGAGCTACTCAGAGGAGTAACCGGGGAAACAGGGGATCTAGAACTAGCAGGAATATAGGGAGTAAATCCTACAGATGGTGGAGTAGTGGCTCAGCTAACAGAGACTAAAGCAGAGGCTAAAGCAATACGGGCACGGCTCCGCTCACGAGCCAACTCGTAGATCAGAAGATAGCTAGCAGTGATATAGCAAGAAAGGTGGCTAGCTACACTATCAGACTCCGGATCAATGACAGGGAAACGGACATGACCATTATCGTGGATAGAAGGATAGTAGTGGAAACCTGGGTGGTTCTGCATCCGGACCTCGTTCTAACGGAGCTCAACGAGTACCTCGAATGCAGCAAACTAGACAGCCTGAGAAGCGGTAGAAGCGTAGCCGCTTTGAGAGGTACGAGTGTAAGTGCTGGAATCGGAACTGGTGCGCAGAGTGACCACGGCGTGATACTCATACACTGAGTCAGCTAGACGCTCCCGGTACACACGATAGACTGGATCGTCACTGTGGGGGTATAGCCGACGCCACACGTTACGAAGGAGATGCGATGACGTGTACGACATCAGCTGCAACTAGCACGGATACAGCACCAGAGCCATCTACACTCACAACCATTAGGAGGTTAGCATAAAAATAAAATTAGTGCATGCAATGCAACAACCAGCTACAAATGTTACCGGCACTCAGCTACAACTCGTATCTAATGTCCAATTAACTCGGTGTAGTCTAGCGTGGCCTACAGTCAGCACAGCTCTGATACCAAGCGTTGTGGCACCCCGGCTTAGAGTGACCGGTTTACCCTACATTGCCAGCCCAGTGACCTTGTCTTCTGGCAACACACAACAACTTGGTACAGAAAAACAACCGCTTTATTCATGCTAGCGGAGCATAGTTCATATTACAACAGTTAGCGAGGCCAAGTGGCACACACGGTGCGGCTGCACAATATGTACATTATTTAGTAAACATAAAGGGGCCTCGATCATGACAACTACGTGGCAGCGGAATAACGTCATAGCGGGACTCCATAGCACAGGGACTCCAATGTGGACACAATCTAGACTCGGTCAGCTCTCCTTTCCGACGAGACTTTCCTGAAACCTGGCATGACATGCCAGGTCAATACATTGAATGTACTTGCAAGCTCACAACAAGCATAAACATAATGACAAACAATATCATGATAATTAACCAATTAAATGCAACAACATATATATCCAGCATGCCGTGAATATGCTCAAGAGGTACTCATCCCATGGACTGGCTTACCGAACCTAATCATTTCCAGACCACAAACATGAAGAACCCAACGACAATCTCGTGATCCTTACGGCGATCACAACCCTGACCAACACTTGGTCTCAACCTCAACACGATGGCCTCACTGCCATTACCTTAGTGCAAGTCTCAGTGTGCAAATTTATTTATTTAGTGTTGACCCATGGTGTGCCCTACTTTCGAGCGTGTCCATAACCGTGGACTCGGCTATCGATAGATTAATACACTCTACAGAGGTAGCGCACTGTACCCACAATACGGAACCCATGGCCTCGCACTCTCATTTGGGTGGACCAACGACATTCCGACGAAACCACTTCATTGTCATGACACTCTCCCGGCCACTCCGACTCAATCCCCATCGGGCTAGTCCTAGGTGGCCCTTTGTCTACCTCAAGACACCTCAAAGACCACCATCGTGCAACGATCCACTCTGGGATCCAAACACTTAACTCATCAACTGGCACACAAGGTTATGCCTGCTTACCGGGCCAGGGTACATCACGTCCATAACCTTCCCTAGAGGGAGGCACCGACCAGAGGCATGACAATGAAACGCATTAAGGCCGTCCCATATTGGCAAATGTGGTTGCACTCGGAAAGACTCGTTTTAGCGGCACCACGACTCGATCAACAACACATTCAAGTTGAGTTATTAATCGGGTTCAACTTAAAGTAAAAGTAACCAGTGTCATAATGCCATGCTATGCATCACATAACCATGAAAATAGCTAAATCAACTACGCTCCCACGGATCCATCACCAACTCAAGGTACTTCTCTGGTTAAGATCAATCCTCACTTAAACCAGAACCATTTCTAGCAATCTTATCATTTTTTTCATCATGCAAGAATAATAATTAACCTAATTATTAACCCCCATGACCATATCATTTTATCATCACTCATATCTAAGTTCTTGTGAGATCATTAGTAAGTTTCATTTCAAACTTTCTGTAAATCAAGCATATTTAACATGACAAGCACTTAACAGAATATAATTATCATAAAAATTAATTAAATGCAAGAATAACATTTAGTGCAAGTAGGAAAATCACAAATATTGAAGTGGCACTATGAAAATGTTGTTGTGGCTTGCCTTAGTACTGATGAGGTTCACAAAGCTCCTGGTGATCCTCAAGACAAGCTTGTTCTTCTAAAAATAAATCAAACCACAAAAAGAAAACATCAAGAAACCTTCTGAAAATTACCAGAAAATCTAGACAGCAAGGAAAAATCCCATCTTTTGGGTGCCGTTAGATTTTTGGACAAAGAACACAATGCAAAAAGAATCAATGCATTTGGACTTATAGATAAAAAGTTATGGCCATTTTAAGTTTCCTGGATTTAAAT
>NC_041387.1:168804454-168811790 GCF_002162155.2 Triticum dicoccoides | reverse complement strand
AGACGGGGGGGGGGGATCGAAGGATAAGAAGGTTGCGCACCTGCCCGTACCCGTAGCGTAGCTAGAGGTGACCGGACGGCATCGGAATCGTCCTCTCCAGCGGAGGCAGAGGGCAGAGGTTGTCAGAGATGAAGACGACGACAGCTTGGGGCGGCTGCAGGGGCTCCAGCGGGGTTGGATGGCCTCAATGAAGAGTGGCGGAGGCCCTGGTAGGGTCGCCCTGGCATGGGAGGGGGTGGAGCTGTGGGGACGATTCGAAGGGGATCGCCGGCAAGCTCGGGCTTTGGGATGGCAGCCCGCGGCCTACTGGGCTGGGTTGCGGCTTCTACTGGCTCGTGGAGGATGTAGGAGTTGCTCTGGGTGCTCCGAGAGGCTGAGGGTGGCGGCTTTTATAGGCGGGCGACAAGGAGGGTTCGGGCTCTGCCGAAGGACACCTATCCAGGGCGCCCGACAACGAACGGCGCCAGAGAGAGAGGGGGAAGACGAGGGAGGTCACACATGAACTATTTGCGGGTGCGGACGAGCACATGAGCGAGGGGGAAAGCGACGAGCACAGTGTGCCGTGCACTGTGCCGTTGGCCGGACCATGCCCGTGCTCGCTGCGGTGAGATCCGGTGTCGGCGAGCGCCAGGGGGAGTTAAGGGGGTGGAGACGAGGATGGTGGCGAGGCGTGGCATGCTTTGGCCGGCTGGGCAGCGAGCACGCGCTCAACAGAGTGCTGGGCGGCACGCAGAGCGCGTGTTTTGCATGCCAGCACACTCGGACGAACGCGGTCACCGTGTGAACCGTGACATCAGGCCACCCTAAGCGCTAACCAAGATGTCTGGCGTGTAGTCCTTAGTAGATTGAAGTGTTACCACGGTTTGGCTTGGATCCAGGTGCAGTAGAAATGAATTTGTACTGCTGGCAAGTTTTTGGACAGTAACTTTGGAGATTTAGTGTGGTCAAACCACTAGGAGTTAAGGGCTGAGCTTTGGGGTTTTACTTACCCTTACTAAGGTGAATAGGCATAGGAAAAACCAGCTACAATGGAGCTAGTAAAAAGGTAGTTGCTGTAGAAACTACCATTTCTGTCTAGAAATGAATTTATTTTCTGTAGCCAAAATATTCCAAAGAGTGGTGAAATATTTTTGCTCATAAAGGTGCCCTAGGGTCCAAAGAATAATTGGGATTTTTATCAGGATTTTTGGGGCAAGAAAAATTAGGGTTGCTTTGGAGCACAAAGGGCTAGCTAGGGTTTTAGAGGGCAAAATGAATATTTTTCATTTAAGAAAAATATTCCAAGCAAAATTTTGAGTTGATCCAGAGGTGACATGATGGTTTTGAGGAGGAGAGGGAGCACTTGGGTGAAAGTCAAGGAGTACCCAAGTGGTTAAGTCCAAATAAAGTGATTCAAAACTCCAAATTCAAAACCAACTCAACTGAAAACCAGGCAAAGAAAAGAGGGCAAAATCAGAAACTTCTGCACCTAGTAAATTAGTTTAGAAATTCACAGAAACATGATTTTGATCTGATTCTTTTTGCTCTGGATTTATACACAAATTTCTCAGGTTTTCCTAAGTTTTCTGGATTTTTAGAGTTACATAAGTATTCTAGAGTTACAGATTACTACAAACTTTTCTGGTTTTGACAGATTCTGTTTTCTTTGTGTTGCTTGCTTATTTTGATGAATCTCTGAGTAGTATCGGAGGGTATGAACCATATAGAAGTTGGAATACACTAGATTACACCAATATAAATAAAGAATGAGTTCATAATAGTACCTAAGTGGTGATTTAGTTTCTTATACTAATGGAGCTTACGAGTTTTCTGTTGAGTTTTGTGTTGTGAAGTTTTCAAGTCTCAGGTAGAGATTCGATGGACTACAGAATAAGGAGTGGCAATAGCCTAAGATTGTGGATGCCCAAGGCACCCCAAGGTATTATTCAAGGACAATCAAGAGCCTAAGCTTAGGGATGCCTCAGGTGGCATCCCCTCTTTCGTCTTTGATCATCGGTAACTTTACTTGGAGCTATATATTTATTCACCACATGATATGTGTTTTGCTTGGAGCATCATTTTATTTTATTTTGTTTTGCTTTCTGTTTGAATAATATCCCAAGATCCAAAATTCTTAAATGTTAGAGAGTCTTCGCCTAGTTGCATAATTATTTGACTACTCATTGATCTTCACTTATATCTTTATGATTGTTTTGAGATATGAAGATGGTGATATTAGAGTCATGCTAGTGGAGTAATTGTGAATTTAGGAAATACTTGTGTTGAGGTTTGTGAGTCCCATAACATGGACGTATGGTGAACCATTGTGTAACAAATTTGGAGCATGAGGTATTCATTGATTGTCTTCCTTATGAGTGGTGGTCGAGGACGAGCGATGGTATTTTTCTACCAATCTACCCCCCTAGGAGCATGCACGTAGTACTTCGTTCAATGACTAATAGATTTTTGAATAAGTATGTGAGTTGTTTTTGACTAATGTTTAGTCCATGGATTATACGCACTCTCACCCTTCCACCATTGCTAGCCTCTCTTGTGCCGCGCAACTTTAGCCAGTACCATACACCCACCATACCTACCTGTTATGGCATTTCCATAGCCATTCCGACATATATTGCCATGCAACTTTCCACCGTTCCGTTTATTATGACACGCTTCATCATTGCCATATTTCTTTGCATGATCATGTAGTTGACATCGTATTTGTGGCAAAGCCACCTTTCATAATTCCTTCATACATGTCACTCTTGGTTCATTGCACATCCTGGTACACCGCCAGAGGGATTCATATAGAATCACATTTTGTTCTAAGTATCGAGTTATAATTCTTGAGTTGTAAGTAAATAAAAGTGTGATGATTGTCATTTTTAGAGCATTGTCCCAGTGAGGAAAGGATGATGGATACTATGATTCCCCCACAAGTCGGGATGAGACTTCGGAGAAAAAAATGAGGCAAAAAAAGAGAAGGCCCCAAAAAAAGGAAACAAACAATGAGAGAAAAAGTGAGAACAGGCAATGTTACTATCCTTTTTCCACACTTGTGCTTCAAAGTAGCACCATGATTTTAATGATAGAGAGTCTCTTATTTTGTCACTTTCATATACTAGCGGGATTTTTCATTATACAACTTGGCTTGTATATTCCAACAATGGGCTTCCTCAAATGCCCTAGGTCTTCATGAGCAAGGAAGTTGGATGCACACCCACTTAGTTTCTTTTTTTGAGCTTTCATACACTTATAGCTCTAGTGCATCCATTGCATGGCAATCCCTACTCACTCACATTGATATCTATTGATGGGCATCTCCATAGCCCATTGATATGCCTAGTTGATGTGAGACTATTTCCCTCTCTTTGTCTTCTCCACAACCACCATTCTATTCCACCCATAGTGCAATGTCCATGGCTCACGCTCATGTATTGCGTGAAAGTTGAAAAGGTTAGAGAACATCAAAGTATGAAACAATTGCTTGGCTTGTCATCGTGGTAGTGCATGATTTGAGTATTTTGTGTGATGAAGATGGAGCAGAGCCAGACTATATGATTTTGTAGGGATAAGCTTTCTTTGGCCATGTTATTTTGAGAAGACATAATTGCCTTGTTAGTATGCTTGAAGTATTATTGTTTTTGTCAATATTAAACTTTTGTTTTAAATCTTTCGGATCTGAACATTCATGCCACAATAAAGAAAATTACATGGATAAATATGTTAGGTAGCATTCCACATCAAAATTTCAGTTTTTATCATTTACCTACTCGAGGACGAGCATGAATTAAGTTGGGGCATGCTTGATACGTCTCCAACTCATCTATAATTTTTGATTGCTCCATGCTATTATATTATCTGTCTTGGATGTTTTATATGCATTTATATGCTATTTTATATGATTTTTGGGACTAACCTATTAACCTAGAGCCCTGTGCCAATTTCTGTTTTTCCTTGTTTTTGAGTTTTAGAGAAAAGGAATATCAAACGGGGTCCAAACGAGCTGAAAATTCCCGGTGATTTTTTATGGACTACAAGAAGCCCCCGAAGCAAAAGAGTTGGGCCAGAAGAGTCCCGAGTCATCCACAAGAGTGGAGGGCGCGCCCTACCCCCTAAGCATGCCCCCTACCTCGTGGCTGACTCGGAGACCCCCCTGACGTGAAACCGATGCCAAAAATTCCTATAAATACAGAAACCCCCAAAATGAAACCTAGATCGGGAGTTCCGCTGCTGCAAGCCTCTGTAGCCCCCAAAAACCAATCGGGACCCTGTTCCGGCACCCTGCCGGAGGAGGGATCCATCACCGGTGGCCATCGTCATCATCCCGGTGCTCTCCATGATGAGGAGGGAGTAGTTCACCCTCGAGGCTGAGGGTATGTACCAGTAGCTATGTGTTTGATCTCTCTCTCTCTCTCTCTCTCTCTCTCTCTCTCTCTCTCTCTCTCTCGTGTTCTTGATTTGGCACGATCTTGATGTACCGCGAGCTTTGCTATTATAGTTGGATCTTATGATGTTTCTCCCCCCTACCTTCTTGTAGTGGATTGAGTTTTCCTTTTGAAGTTATCTTATCGGATTGAGTCTTTAGGGATTTGAGAACACTTGATGTATGTCTTGCATGTGCTTATCTATGGTGACAATGGGATATTCACGTGATCTACTTGATGTATGTTTTGGTGATCAACTTGTGGGTTCTGTGACCTTGTGAACTTATGCATAGGGGTTGGCACATGTTTTCGTCTTGACTCTTCGGTAGAAACTTTGGGGCACTCTTTGAAGTTCTTTGTGTTGGTTTGAATAGATGAATCTGAGATTGTGTGATGCATATCGTATAATCAAACCCGCGGATACTTGAGGTGACATTGGAGTATCTAGGTGACATTAGGGTTTTGGTTGATATGTGTCTTAAGGTGTTATTTTACTATGAACTCTAGGGCTATTTGTGACAATTATAGGAATAGCCCAATGGATTGATCGGAAAGAATAACTTTGAGGTGGTTTCATACCCTACAATAATCTTTTTGTTTGTTCTCTGCTATTAGTGACTTTGGAGTGACTCTTTGTTGCATGTTGAGGGATTGTTATATGATCTTATTATGTTACCATTGTTGAGAGAACTTGCACTAGTGAAATTATGAACCCTAGGCCTTGTTTCGAAGCATTGCAATACCATTTTCGCTCGCTTTTGTTACTTGCTACCTTGATGTTTTTATATTTTCAGATTACAAAAACCTATATACACCATCCATATTGCACTTGTATCACCATCTCTTTGCCGAACTAGTGCACCTATACAATTTACCATTGTATTGGGTGTGGTGGGGACACAAGAGACTCTTTGTTATTTGGTTGCAGGGTTGTTTGAGAGAGACCATCTTCATCCTACGCCTTCCATGGATTGATAAACCTTAGGTCATCCACCTGAGGGAAATTTGCTACTATCCTACAAACCTCTATACTTGGAGAGCCAACAACGTCTACAAGAAGAAGGTTGTGTAGTAGACATTAGGGCCGCCGCCTCGGAACCCGCCATCGTAGCCGTCTTCGTCGTAGTGACGGCTCCATCATGGGCCCTGCCCATCTCAGAGTTCCTAGAAAATGGGGTTCCCCCCATGGATGAGACCGAGGCCCGGCAAGTCCAACACCGAGCGTCCGCCTACAACATCATCAACAACAAGCTCGTCAAGCGTAGTGCAACCGGGCGTTTTCCAGCGCTGCGTCGAGCAAGACAAGGGGATAGAGATCCTCCTCGACATACATCAGGGCGAGTGCGGGCACCATGCCGCCTCGAGGTCCCTAGTGGCCAAGGCTTTCCGCCATGGTTTCTACTGGCCTACGACCCTCCAAGACGCCGAGTCGCTTGTCCTCAAATGTGAGGGATGCCAGCGCTTCACCAAGCGCAACTACCAGCCGACCTCAGCCCTGCGAACCATACCGATCACCTGGCCCTTCGCGGTCTGGGGGCTCGACATGGTGGGACCTTTCAAGACCGCTCGAGGCGGCATGATGCACTTGCTGGTGGCGGTGGACAAGTTCACCAAATGGATCGAAGCACGAGCAATCAAGAAGCTAGATGGGCCGACAGCCGTCCGGTTCATCAAGGATATCATGGTGCGCTACGGCGCCCCGGACAACATCATCACAGACAACAGCACCAACTTCACCAAGGGCGCGCTTGCGCAGTATTGCTCTGTCTTCAGCATCTACGTTGACTTGGCTTTCGTGGCACATCCGCAGTCCAACGGCTAGGTCGAGCGGGCCAACGACCTCATTCTATCCGGCATCAAGCCACGGCTCGTGGAGCCGCTTGTCCATTCACCCAGCAGCTGGCTCGACGACTTGCCGGCCGTCCTCTGGAGTCTCTGCACAATGCCAAACCGGTCGACCGGGTTCACCCCGTTCTTCCTCGTCTATGGTGCCGAAGCCGTCATCCCGACCGACGTCGAGTTCGACTCGCCGTGAGTCATGATGTACACCAAAGCCGAAGCCAAGGAAGCCCTCAAAGACGATGTCGACCTACTCGAAGAAGCACGCCTCTTGGTGCTCAGTTGGTCAGCCATCTATCAGCAAGGCCTGCGGCACTACCATAACAAAAAGATCAAGCCCCTCGCGTTCCGCGAGGGAGACCTTGTCCTCCGGCTCGTCCAGCAGCAAGCCGGACAACACAAGTTGTCCTCCCCATGGGAAGGCCCCTTCATCGTCAGCAAAGCCCTGTGTGACCGCAATGCATACTACCTCATCAACGCCCACAAGTCTAGCAAGCGCAAGAGAGACATCACCGGTGACAAGACAACCCGACAATGGAATGCAGAAGTCCTCTACCCATTTTATAGTCTGTTGTGTGCACATATGTATCACTACCTTTTGTAACTGCATGAAAACTATGGGGTCCCCGAACGATGCTCGGGGGCTGCCCTTTTCGACCAAATTATTGTGTCTCACACGCTTGTGCAATTTTTTCTTAAAATCCCCGCCGCCGGGTTGACTCACTCAAACCCAGGGGCTCGGGGGCTGGCCGGCTTAGCCACCACCCGCCGCCCTCCTTAGCAAATCATGGCGTGTTCAGGTCGCTGCGGCCTTTCACTTTGCCCTACGCCACAAAACCGCTTCGACTATTGGCCGGCAAGAAACATGGGCCAAAGCAGCAGCACGCTACGAATTCTAAGTCAGGACCCCCGGGTTGGCCGACCCGGCCCTGCCACCTTAACTTTGCCGCACGACCGGCTGCTCGCCAACCGGCTTTGCCGGATTGCCGCCAGCCGACCCAGTGGGTGTTTCGCTCGCGCTCAAAGTTTGAAAAGCCTAAGTATTTCACACCCATTTTAAGGGCCGAACTCCTTGTCACAGACCGGAGCCC
>NC_041387.1:168706539-168804199 GCF_002162155.2 Triticum dicoccoides | reverse complement strand
GGGAAGCAAGCAAGAAAATGGCTCAAAAAGACAGAAGCAAAAACGCAAACACTCACAGAATATTTACATCGCAAGTTAAAACAGGCCCAAGGGCAGTTCATTATGCTACACTCAAACCCCCCAGTGGGTGGGTGGACCTTCTACCTAACAGAAATTGTTGCAAAGATAAAGACAGGACGACCTCAGCTTCAGGCATCTCCAGCGCCGGGTTGCGCAGCTGCCGGCTCTCTCTCGGTGGCCTCCGGGTTTGCCGAGGTGCCGATATCTCCCACATCGGCATCCTCGTCCCCGTAGACGCTCGTCTCCTTGGAGTTGCCCTCCAGATCGTCTAGAAGCAGGCCGAAGTTGTTAGCAGGAACAACTCCGCCGTCATCCATTTGCTCCGGCTAGAACTCATTGTGGATGGCGAACCCAGTGATGTAGCTGGCCCGTGCGGCGATGCGTCTGGCCTCCGCCTGTAGCTGGAGCTCCATGCCGGCTCGTTGGCCTATCAGCCGATCCAGCGCGAGATCCGGATGCCAAGACATCACAAATCGGAGCGCCATCTCAGCGCCAGCACAAGCTGCAGAGACCCGCCACGCGAGAAGCCCCTCCGAACCCTCCTCCAACCACCGCGCTAGCCGCAAGAAACTGTTCTTCACGACGACACCGGGCCAGAGGGCCACCGTCATCCCCGCGCTGGCCTCGGGGAGCCATGCCATCTGCTCGTGCAAGACTCGCAGACGAGCTTCGGCGACGACCATGATCTCTGGGATGGTCCAGGCAACCTGCGGGTTGGTCTCGGTGCCCACGACCCCCTACGGATCCCGCTGGAAGTGGACAGCCTCCTCCGCCGCCCGGTGCGTCTCTGGGAAGTGCCCTATCGAAAGAAGAGCAAGACAAAGTCAGCAACAAAGCAAAGAAAGCCGACTTTTCAACCTGGCAGAACCCAAAGAAAGCACTTACTAGAGAAGGCCTTGTCCAGGTGCTGCGCTTCAAGCAACGTACTGTGCCACTCCTTGGTGATGGCACAGTCATGGTCCTGAAGTGCCTTGTCCAGGTCGGCGACCTTGGTGAGGGCCACCTTCTCGTACTCCTTGCGGCGGTGGAGCTTCGCATGGTGGGCTTCCGCCAGCTTGGTCCCTAGCTCCTTCAGGGGCTCCACCTCGGCCTGGAGCTGACCCTTGTCGTCGGCCAGCTTCTCGCGTTGCTGGCCGGCTCCAACAAGGGTCTGTTGGGCCTCCACTTGCTTGGCCGCCTCTGTTTTGAGGCGGTCTACCTCAGCCTCCAGCCGTCTCTTGTCACCAGCCAACCACTCCTGCAGCTGGCCGGCTTTAGCAAGCGCCCGCAGGGCCCCCTCCGCCTCCACCTTCAGCTCCACCACCTCGGCCCAGAGCCGACCGATGTCAGCAATGACCCGGTCGTACTGATAGCTGGCTCGAAATAGCCGGGTTCACCAGGACGGCACCTCGGCCGCAGCTCAGAAACAGAAGAAAAAAAGACTACTTTAAGATTCGACTCAACTACTACGTAGTTGGCCCGAATCTCGGGGGCTACACCTAGTGGGTGCGCTAGCGCGCCCCCACTAAAAGAGCATGCAGGAAAGTTACCTTCGGTGACACAGAGCGCCTCCTCCTTGGCGGTGAGCCGCACGTTGAGCTGCCAGTGCTTCTCAATGAGCCGGTTGATGACACCGACCCGGTAGGACTCCAGTTGCTGCAAGAAACAATAATCAGCACAAGACGACGGTTTAAGATTCGACCCAACTACTACGTAGTTGGCTTGAATCTCAGGGGCTACACCCAGTGGGTGCGCTAGCGCGCCCCCACTTGAGAGAAGCAAGAAGAAAAACCAGAAGGCAAAGGGAAAAGCTTACCATCATGGCGCGCCCCAGCTCCCGCGTCCGCTGTGTCTCGGCCTGGGTGAAGGCCTGGACCCTCTCCGCGCGCCCGCGGAGGCCCTGGCCCACAGCGGCCATCGCCGCCTCCTCCCGAGTCAAGGGCCCAAAGAAGACCTTGCTGGACCCAGCTCGAGCTGGCTGCGACCCGGCGGCTTGACGACCCCCCGGCCCGAAGACCAGGGCGTACTCGCCACTGACTGCCTCCCATGTGGCCGGCGTCCTCTCCAACGTCCTCTCCGGCTCGACGAACGGAGTCACCCGCGGCGTCACCTGCTGCGACGCCCCACCCATCGGCGCCTGAGGTGCCCCCTCTGACGCCGTCCGCGCTGCCTCCTCGAAGACGGCATCGCCGCCTCCGTCCTCAGACTACGCCCAACTTCTTTCATTATCGAACTGGGGTTGTTATTAATCACATCATTATTATTACTGTTTATCCATAGTGTGAACAACTACAAACTGGGCCCTTATTCGCGGTCGCGGCTATCGATAGATTAAATACACACACTCTATAGAGGTAGCGCAGTTTACCCACACCACGGAACCCAAGGCCCCGCACTCCCATTCGGGTGGACCAACGGCGTTCAGACAAAACCAATCTATTTCCCATGACACTCTCCCGGCCACTCCGACCAACTCCCTTCTGGGCTAAGTCATGGGTGGCCCCGTGCCTACCAAAGGCATCAACGACCACCATCGTGGCAAAACAATAAACGGTCCCAAACGGAGACAAGCCAGCTATAAGCACTACGGGCACACAAGGATTATGCTGTCCTACCCGGCCAAGGTAGCGCCCACGCATAACCTTCCCTCGTTGGAGGCTGAAAGTGCAACTATCCCTAGGTGGTTTTGGTAATTCATAACAACATATAGCTCATTGAGCTAATGCTATTCCAAGACTATTATTTCAGGAAAACTCAATGAATGGCATGGCATGGATGATGAAAGTGGATCCCTCAAATTACTAAGGACAAAGGATTGGCTCAAGCTCAAAAGCTCAAGACTCTTCATTTTATATTTTAGTGATCCAAGATCACATTGAGTCTATAGGAAAAGCCAATACTATCAAGGAGGGATGAGGTGTTGCTTAATGAGCCTCTCGCTTCATGTGCTTAGTGATATGCTCCAAAACCCTCAACTACTTTCCCACATCCACAAATGATCTAAACCCAAAGCCAAAATTGGTCACACCGATTCTTCCTATTCGGCGCCACCAATTCCAAAAGTCATAGCCACTGCCACAAACCCTAAGCAAATCGGTCTTACCGATAGGGATCTCGGTCTCACCGAGATGTGATTGTAATCTCTCTGTTTCCCTTCGTAACGTTTCGGTCTAACCGAAATGAGCGATCGGTCCCACCGATATTGCAATGTAAACTCTCTGTTTCCGTTTTGTAACATTTCGGTCTCACCGAAAAGAGAAAATCGGTCCCACTGAGTTTACCTGACCAACTCTCTGGAAAGCCTATTACCAAATCGGTCTCATCGAGTTTGTGTAATCGGTCTTACCGAGATTATGTTATGCCCTAACCCTAACCGAATCGGTCTCACCGAGATGCATGTCAGTCCCACCGAAAATCACTAACGGTCACTAGGTTTACTAAATCGGTCCGACCGAGTCTGTTGAATCGGTCCCACCGAGTTTGGTAAATTGTGTGTAACGGTTAGATTTTGTGTGGAGGCTATATATACCCCTCCACCTCCTCTTCATTCGTGGTGAGAGCCATCAGAACGAACCTACACTTCCAACTTACCATTTCTGAGAGAGAACCACCTACTCATGTGTTGAGGCCAAGATATTCCATTCCTACCATATGAATCTTGATCTCTAGCTTTCCCCAAGTTGCTTTCCACTCAAATCTTCTTTCCACCAGATCCAAAACCTATGAGAGAGAGTTGAGTGTTGGGGAGACTATCATTTGAAGCACAAGAGCAAGGAGTTCATCATCAACGCACCATTTGTTACTTCTTGGAGAGTGGTGTCTCCTAGATTAGCTAGGTGTCACTTGGGAGCCTCCGACAAGATTGTGGAGTTGAACCAAGGAGTTTGTAAGGGCAAGGAGATCGCCTACTTCGTGAAGATCTACCGCTAGTGAGTCAAGTCCTTCATGGGCGACGGCCATGGTGGGATAGACAAGGTTGCTTCTTCGTGGACCCTTCGTGGGTGGAGCCCTCCGTGGACTCGCGCAACCGTTACCCTTCGTGGGTTGAAGTCTCCATCAACGTGGATGTACGATAGCACCACCTATCGGAACCACGCCAAAAACATCCGTGTCTCCAATTGTGTTTGAATCCTCCAAACCCTTCCCTTTATTTCTTGCAAGTTGCATGCTTTACTTTCCGCTTCCTATATACTCTTCGCATGCTTGCTTGAATAGTATGATGATTGCTTAACTTGTCCTAAAGTAGCTAAAATCTGCTGAACTCTAAAATTGGGAATAGGTTAAGTTTTTAATTGGTCAAGTAGTCTAATCACCCCCCCTCTAGACATACTTCAAGGTCCTACAAGTGGTATCAGAGCTCGGGTCTCCATTTGCTTTGATTTCCATAGCTTTTGGTGGTCATAGCCTTGGTTTCACAACCTAGGAGAGTATGGCGCCTAGCGAGGGAAATTATCACCATAGAGGTCCTTACTTTGATGGTACTAATTTTGCTAGTTGGAAGCATAAGATGAAAATGCATATTCTTGGACATAACCCCGCCGTTTGGGAAATTATTTGTATTGGCTTGCAAGGTGAATTCTTTGATGGGAGAGAACCAAACCGTGAAGCGAATGCGGAAGAATTGAAGATGTTGCAATACAACGCTCAAGCTTGTGATATCATCTTCAACGGATTGTGCCCCGAAGAATTCAACAAAATCCGCCGTCTTGAGAATGCAAAGGAAATTTGGGATACTTTGATTGATATGCATGAAGGTACCGAGTCCGTCAAGGAATCCAAGTTGGATGTGCTCCAAAGTCAGCTTGACAAGTTCAAAATGAAGGATGGTGAAGGTGTCGCTGAAATGTACTCTAGGCTTGCTCTTATCACAAATGAGACTGCCGGCTTAGGGAGTGAAGAGATGACCGACAGATTCATCATCAAGAAGATCCTAAGAGCATTGGATGGAAAGTATGATACCGTGTGCACATTGATCCAAATGATGCCAAACTACAAAGATCTCAAGCCAACGGAAGTCATTGGAAGAATTATTGCTCATGAGATGTCACTCAAGGATAAGGAGGAACTTCAAAACAAGTCAAGTGGTGCTTACAAAGGATCATGTGAAGCCCCCACATCATCAAGTGAGAAACAAACCTTCAATGAAGAATTGAGCTTGATGGTGAAGAACTTCAACAAATTCTACAAGAGTAGAAGCAAAGAAAGAAGCTCTAAGTCAATGTCCTACAATGACAAAAGATCTTCTAGTCGAGAGCGAAATTGCTACAATTATGGGAGACCCGGACACTATTCCAATGAGTGTACGGCACCCTACAAAAGAAGAGAAGATTCTCCAAAAAGAAGAAGCAAAAGAGAAGAATCACCACCAAGAGAGAGGAGGAGTAGAGATGATCGTTATGAACGAAGACCCTCACGGAGAAGCAAGGATTCGGAAAGGAAGGACAAGTCATCAAGGAGATACACAAAATGAAGACATCAAGCTCATGTTGGTGAATGGGTATCCGGCTCCGACTCCGACAATCACTCCGAGAGAAGCTAGCACTCCGAGTTCGAATATACTCAAGATGAAGGTGTTGCCGGTCTAGCACTTGTGTCAACCAACTCCTACGACATATTTGATTCACCAAATGAAGGTGTTGGAAGATGCTTCATGGCCAAAGGTCCAAAGGTAACACATCCTGAGTATGTTGATTTCAATAGTGATGAAGATGACTTGCTTGTGGATGATGATTTACTTGTTGACAACTCTAGTGATGAATACTATGATGAAACATCAATTAATCATGCTAATCAAGATAAAACGAATGACAATGATAAGGAGAAGATTGAGCTTCTAACTAAAGAACTAAACACTCTTAAGTTGGCTCATGAAACTATCTTCGAAGATCATCGAGAACTTTTAAGGGCTCATGAGAAGTTACGCTTTGAAAAGCTCAATCTTGAGCAAGAGCATGAGTTCTTAAAGGCAATCGATGATGATCTCTGCAAGAAAAATTCTTCTTACATTGCCAAGCTTTTACTCTTATCTACTTACATGCCTCAAGTCAAGTCTAGTAACAAGTACAAGAAAGATACTTCCTCTAGTAGTAATAATAATAATGTCAAATCCAATATTGTTGCTTCTAGTAGTTCTCTTGATTCCACTAATGATTCTCTTAGCCAAGTTACACTTGAGCAAGAAAATAGCTTATTGAAGGGAATAATAGAGAAAGGTGTTTACAAGAGCCTTGCCGGGAGTAAGCAATTCGAGGAAATTGTACGCAAGCAAGGAAGGCACCGGAAGAATCAAGGTGTTGGTTTTGAACGAAAGTTCAATGCCAATGGAGTTGAGTGATAAGAAGATTAATACCCCAAGACAAAGTTTGTTCCTCAACAAGAGAAGTATGATCCTACTTCCTTCAAGGGAACACAAGCTCAAGATGATCTTCCACCACAAGACCACAAGAACAAAGGCAAGGACAAGCTTCAAGAAGAGATTGATGCATTTGAAGAAGCACCTAAAGCCTCGTTCAAGTGGGTCCCCAAGACTATGTCAAGTTCTACTTCATCAAGTACAACTACAACTCCAAGGATTCCCATCAAGATGATGTGGATCCCGAAGAAGAAGAACTAGAGAGTTCTTGAGGGTGACTCCGCCAACATTCTTCACTCATATCATTATGGAAAGAACAAGTGCAATCAACTTCCACATCTTGCACTAGTTCAAGGAGTCACAAACCCTCATGTTGGTAAGGCAAGGGACAAGGTAACCTAATGATTTCATGGACATCATCTTGTGTGCATCACTCTATGTCTATGGATATTCTTGTTTGTTCCTTGTGGGACTAACCCATGTAGGTAAGTTGAAAGTGCAACTCACTCCAAAGGATTGCTCCAAATGATCTACATCAACATTGAGCATCCACATCTTCAACACCTACATGAAGTCATCATCGACAAAACCCAAGGTTAGTTCATCCCTCTAAGGGGGGATCTCACATCTAGGGAGATGTCTGTGTCAAAACCGGCAGATCTCGGGTAGGGGGTCCCGAACTGTGCATCTAGGCAGATGGTAACAGGAGACAAGGGACACGATGTTTTACCCAGGTTCGGGCCCTCTTGATGGAGGTAAAACCCTACATCCTGCTTGATTAATATTGATGATGTGTGTTACAAGAGTGGATCTACCACGAGATCAAGGAGGCTAAACCCTAGAAGCTAGCCTATGGTATGATTGTTGTTCGTCCTATGGACTAAAGCCATCCGGTTTATATAGACACCGGAGAGGGCTAGGGTTACACAGAGTCGGTTACAATGGTAGGAGATCTACATATCCGTATCGCCAAGCTTGCCTTCCACGCCAAGGAAAGTCCCATCTGGACACGGGACGAAGTCTTCAATCTTGTATCTTCATAGTCTTGGAGTCCGGCCGATGATGATAGTTCGGCTATCCGGACACCCCCTAGTCCGGAACTCCCTCAGTAGCCCCTGAACCAGGCTTCAATGAAGACGAGTCCGGCGCGCATGTTGTCTTAGGCATTGCAAGGCGGGTTCTTCCTCCGAATAATTTATAGAAGATTGTGAACACCAGGATAGTGTCCGGCTCTGCAAAAATAAATTCCACGTACCACCGTAGAGAGAATAATATTACACCAGTTCAATCTGCCGACGTGTTTTGTGGCGTGACGTCACACCACTACCAAGCCTTTACTCGAATTGTTTTTATTGTACCACCTCAGCGCGTTTAGCGAAGCGGTTTCCTTGGCACGTCTTGTCGAAGCAGAGATCGTGTTCCCCTTATTCCGGGATTCCCATCAATACGGACGTGGGTAACCCAACCGCGCCATTGATTGTGGCGCTTGGGGGATAAGCGAGTTATATCAGGCCGGTGGGGATGCATGTTTGTGTCCGCCCATATAAGGGGATAAAGATCCAACCCTTTTACCCGCGTCTTCTTCCTCCTTGGCTTATCCAACTCCGCGAACTCGAGCTCCAGCGCCCAAGTCCGCACTTCTCACCTCAACCTTCTCCATCTATGTCCGGAGCGAGAGGCAAGTGGATGGCCTCCTCCGTCACGGAGGGGCAGATCCAGAAGCTGCGCAACGCCGGATATTTGTCCAGCAACATCGCGCACCGGCTCCCCGATGAGGGAGAGCTCATCCCCACCCCCAGGCCCCATGAGAGGGTAGTATTT
This sequence comes from Triticum dicoccoides, assembly GCF_002162155.2. NCBI lineage: Eukaryota > Viridiplantae > Streptophyta > Magnoliopsida > Poales > Poaceae > Triticum > Triticum dicoccoides. The sequence goes on along the minus strand of NC_041387.1, from coordinate 168,795,987 downwards.
CTTCCCCATTTCCTCCGCGGACTGGGCTTCCCACTTCATCCCTTTGTCCAGGGGCTCATGTTCTACTATGGCCTGGATTTCCATGATCTGGCCCCAAATTTCATCCTCAACATCTCGACGTTTATCGTCGTGCGCGATGCCTTCCTCTGCAACCAGCCCCACTTCGGCTTGTGGCTCAAGACCTTCAGTGTCAAGCCGAAGGTTGTGAAGAGCAGCCAAGCGGAGTGCGGAGGCGCCATGGTGGGCAGGATGTCCCACGTTACTTGGCTGGAGGGCACTTTCATGGAAACCATTAAGGGGTGGCAATCGGGGTGGTTCTACATCACCGAGCCGCGTGACCCTAAATGGGCAGCGGCCCCCGAATTCAAATCTGGCATCCCCACACGGCTCAACTCCTGGAAAGAGAGTGGCCGGATCTGGGGTGATTCGGAGGAGCTGATCGGACTCCAAGCCTGTATGCAAAAGCTGGTGGACAAGAAGCTCAAGCTTGTCAACATAGTCCAGGTCATGCTCATCCGCCGGATTCTCCCGTGCCAACGACGGGGTTTCAACATGTGGGAGTTCGATCCGGCGCAGCACCAGACTCTGAGCGGGCTCTTCGACACTATGTACGAAGATGTCTGGAAGGTGCTGTTCAAGGGCGCCGAGGCTCCCGCATCCGCTACCGAAGATCGCGGATTCAGCTCGCAGCGTCCGGCTGACGAGGTAAGTGATTTTGTCCATTACGGAACGCTCGTTTTCCATAGTTTGACTCTATCCGGGATCTAAACTCCCTTTACCTTTGACAGGACTGGCTGGCGAAGGCCGAACAGACTATATGTCCGGCCCCATTGCCAGAGGACCCAGCGGACGCCCGCCTAACGGGGCTGCTGGCTCCGGCACCCCAAGTGGTGCCGGAGAAGAAGGCCAAAAAGAAGGCCACGGGGACTCGGAAGAGTTCCCGTTTTCAGGTGCTATCGGATGACGACTCCGAGGCCGACTCCTCTCACCAAGGTGAAGAGGAGAAGAAGAAAGCCTCTCCCCCAGTGGCGGGAGGGAAGAAAAGGAAGGCTTCCCCTACGGAGGAGGCCGAAGGGTCCAAGAATGGAAAAACTCTTTCCCCGGACTGCTCTACCAACGCCAGTGACGACGACGAGGACTGGCCTCCAAGGGCCAAGCCCCTGGCGAGATCGTAAGTATCCGGACTCCCGAATCACTTCATGGTTTTTCTTTTCGCCACATAATATCTTTCTAATGCCGCATACAACCCTGCAGTCCGCCCAAGGATGATCTTCCCGCTTCGTCGAGCGGGTCCTTAGGTGCGTCGGATATGGATTCTCTTCCGACTGCCTCCACCCCCCGTGATGCGGACGATGCCGAGGTGGGATCCCGGGAAGGGACCCACCAGGAGGAGGAGGCCCCAGAGGTGTCGCAGGAAAACCTCCCACACTTTGCACCGGACTCGGCTCCGGATCCCATAGTGGCTCCGGAGTCCGGCAGGCGGCCCCTTCGTAAGAAGGGCAAGACCGTGACACCGGCAGCCTCCGTCCAACCGGAGGCGCCGGATAGCTTGCTGGAGGCGCTCAATGGCGCCTCCATCAAAGAGGAACACCGCACTGTTATGAGTGCGGTGATTCAGAAGGTGCAGCTCGCCAAGAGCGGGCTGACCGAAGCATGCAGCAGCCTTCTAACAGGCTTTGAGGTAGGAATTTTGATATATGTAAAATAGTACCGCATAGACAGTAGCCCCTGATGCTCGGTTCGGTGTTCGGAAAGAAAAGCCGGAGTGAGGATCTAAAAAGATATACGCAGGAGTCATAAAAAATATGTCAATATGGGATTGCAGGCTGCGGTGCTGACCTCTGCCGCACTGACTGCGGAGGTCAATACTTTGAAGGAAAGCCTCGAGCGGTCCGAGAACGAGCTCGGCCGTGCCAAGAAGCAGCTCGAGGACAAGGAAGGTGAGTAACACCTTATTAAAATTGTACCTTACAGAAAAGGATTTTGGTTGCAAAAAGAATGACAAGGATAACATGGGTATTGCAGGGGCCACTAACGAGGTGGCTACCCTGAAGGAGGCGGTGGCCGCGGCCGAACGCAATGCGGCTGCAGAGCGCACCGAGCGAGAGAAGCAGGAGGCGCGGGTGGCGGAGGTACAACAAGAGCTCCAGGATCTCGGGAAAAAACATGAGAGCCTGGAGCGTGACTCGAAGACTCGAGAGTCTGAGCTTTTAACGGCTCTTGAGAGTGCCAAAGCCGCTAAGGCCGAAGCCTACAAGGCCCTCCAGGAAATCGAGGCGTTGAAGAAAATAGCAGCGGGTAAGGCATTTTTCATGCAAAGTAAGCATGTGAGTGTTAATTACCCGTTGCTTACCCGAATTCGATGCTCTCCAGGAGCGTTCGCAGATCTTCCTCGCAGCGTGTCCGATGCTGCCGCGTTCTACCGGGCCGAGGAGTGGAGCTCGACGGAGAAGGTCTTCTGGTCTCAGTATGCTGAGGCCAGACATCCGGTGCCCCTTAGCGACCAGCTGAAGCAGCTGGTCGAGCTCCACAAGGCGGCCGAACAGGCCATGAAGGGCCTCATAGTTCGGCTGTGGCCTAAGGAGGCCATGCTTGGGAGCTACTTCTGCCTGGTGCGGCAGCTGGTGGATGCGTGCCCGTGGGTTGAAGTGTGACACCCGGGTAATCAGGCTACAGTAATCCCGTGTTAACGATGCCACGTCACCTCGGTTATTGTTGACAATCCCACGTTAGATCGAAACAGGTTCAAATTCTAAATTTGAATTAAAGTTAAAACAATTAAAGTTTTCAAAAGTCAAAACTAAAATGTTCGATGTGTTGAAAATATTCCCTAACTATTTGTCATGAAGAAACCATGTTTTTATATAAGTCCTATATTTTTTAAAATGAGCTAAAACAGTAGAGAAAATAAAGAAAAAGGAAAAACAATAAAAACAGAAAACAAAACTACAAAAAAAAGAGAGAAGAGCCCCCCTGACCAACTGGGCCAAACGGCCCAGCTCGCCATCCAACCAGCCGGCCGACCCACCCCTGCCTTATCCCCACGAGGGGGGGAAACCCTAACCACCCCGTCACCCACTCGCCCCCCCACTCGCTCTCCCCCACCCCCTCGCTCTGGATCTGGATCGGGAGGAGCCCGATCCCCTCCTCCCTCGCTCGCGCCCGATGTGAGCCGCCATCAGCCGGCACCGGCGCCGCCCCTCCCGGACTCCTCCGCGCCCCTCCTCTCCCTCACGCGACGCCCGCCTCGATGCCGCGCCCCTGCCTCGGCAAGGACGACCCCGCCGTTGACTAACTGTCGCACTTCACCCGGCCCCGCCGCCGTCACACCTCGCCAGGACGCCGCCGCCTCCACCTCGTCGTTCTACCCCGCCGGCCTGCCTCCCGCTCCGCCGCTTCGTCCCCGTCGACCACTCCGAGCCTCCCCGAGCACGCTGCCTTGTCCCCTACACCCGAAGTGAGGCCCCTCCTCTTTCCCTCGCGCGTTCCGGCGCCCCACTGCCCGCTCTGCCGCCCGAGCTCCCGCTCACGGCCACCACGGCCCATGTCGCTCCCCTGCTCCCCGCGTCGCGAGCTCCCGCCCTTGGCCTGGCCTTCACTCACCGATGGCCGCGCTCGGGTCCTACGGCCGCCCGTGGCGCGCACCGCCGCCTCCCGTGGCCCCCCTGCTACGGGCCTCGCCTCTTGCACCGGCTCGCCTGGGCCGCTGCCGTCGCCCGCCCGGCCTCATCCGCCGCGGCGCCCCTAGGTCACTGCACCGGCGCTTGCGCGCTCACGGGGCTCTGCCCTGCACCCCCATGCCCGCACCCGCAGCGCCCGCCCCTGCGCCCGTTGGCGCCCGACCTTCTATGGCCCTGGGCCACTGCCAAACGGGGCCCACGCCCCCCACAGAACGTTTCTAAATAAATAAATAAATAAATAAATAACAATAATTAATTAATTAATTAATTAATTAAAGAAATAATTTGCTTAATTATTTTTGATTAGTTAAATTAAACAACTAATTAAACTAATTACACATTAGTTACCTAATTAACCTGATCTGTTAATTAGTTAATTAAGTAGTATGACAGTGGGGCCCACCCCTAATTAATACTAATTAGGTTAATTAAAATGTTTAATTAAAATGTGTCACTGACCAGTGGGACCCACTGGTCAGGTTGACCAGTCAACCCCTGTTGACTGTTGATGTCGGCATGACATCATGCTGATGTCATAAATCCAATTTCGAATTAAATTAAAGAATTAATTAAATTCCACAAAATTAGTAAATCTTTACAAAATCATATCTTTTAATCCGTAACACGGATTAAATTATTTTCAACATGAAAGTTGCTCAGAACGACGAGACGAATCCGGATACGCAGCCCGTTCATCCGCCACGCGTCCCTAGCATAGTGAACCTGTGACATCTCACCTCCGGTTCATCCGTCCGAAAACGCGAAACACCGGGAATACTTTCCCGGATGTTTCCCCCCTTCACCGGTATCACCTCCTACTGCGTTAGGGCACACCTGGCACCGTTACTTGTTATGACATGCATCATTATGCATTTGTTTGCATTGTATTCATTGTTTCGTCCCCCTCTTCTCTCCAGTAGACTATGAGACCGACGCTACTGCTACCCAGTACAACTACGGTGTTGACGACCCCTCTCTCTTGCCAGAGCAACCAGGCAAGCCCCCCCCCCCTTGATCACCAGATATCGCCTATTCTCCTCTATACTGCTTGCATTAGAGTAGTGTAGCATGTTACTACTTTCCGTTAATCCTATTCTGATGCATAGCCCGACATTGTTGCTACATCTGTTGATACCTTACCTGCAATCCTAAATACTTAGTATAGGATGCTAGTTTATCATCATTGGACCTACATTCTTGTCAGTCTGCCTTGCTATACTATTGGGCCATGATCACTCGGGAGGTAATCACGGGTATATACTATACATACATACATACTGTACAGATGGTGACTAAAGTCGGGTCAGTTCGATGAGTACCCGCAAGTGATTCTGATGAGGGGGCTGAAAGGACAGGTGGCTCCATCCCGATAGAGGTGGGCCTGGGTTCCTGAAGGCCCCCGACTATTACTTTGTGGCGGAGCGATAGGGCAGGTTGAGACCACCTAGGAGACAGGTGGGCCTGGCCCTGTTCGGCGTTCGCAGATACTTAACACGCTTAACGAGATCTTGGTATTTGATCTGAGTCTGGCTACTGGCCTATACGCACTAACCAACTACGCGGGAAAGATATGGGCACTCGACGTCGTGGTATCAGCCGAAGCCTTCGTGACGTCAGCTACTGAGCGGCGCGCGCCGGGTTGGACTGCGTTAATGCAACTTCCTTTGTAATGGAGGTTGCTAGGTCTGCTCACCGGCCGCGTACGCAACGTGTAGGTGTGCAATGGGCAATGGGCCCAGACCCCTGCGCGCATAGGATTTAGACCGGCGTGCTGACCTCTCTGTTGTGCCTAGGTGGGGCTGCGACGTGTTGATCTTCCGAGGCCGGGCATGACCCAGGAAAGTGTGTCCGGTCAAATGGGATCGAGCGTGTTGGGTTATGTGGTGCACCCCTGCAGGGAAGTTAATCTATTCGAATAGCCGTGATCTTCGGTAACAGGATGACTTGGAGTTGTACCTTGACCTTATGACAACTAGAACCGGATACTTAATAAAACACACCCTTCCAAGTGCCAGATACAACCCGGCGATCGCTCTCTAACAGGGCGACGAGGAGAGGATTGTCGAGCAGGATTATGCTATGCGTTGCTACTTGGAGGAGTTCAGTCTACTCTCTTCTAGATGCTGCAAGACGGAGGCTGCCATAAGCGTAGTCTTCGATAGGATTAGTTATCCCCCTCTTATTCTGGCATTCTGCAGTTCAGTCCACTGATATGGCCCTTTACACATATACCCATGCATATGTAGTGTAGCTCCTTGCTTGCGAGTACTTTGGATGAGTACTCACGGTTGCTTTTCTCCCCCTTTCCCCCTTCCCTTCTACCTGGTTGTCGCAACCAGATGTTGGAGCCCAGGAGCCAGACGCCACCATCAACGATGACTCCTACTACACCGGAGGTGCCTACTACTACGTGCAGCCCGCTGACAACGACCAGGAGTAGTTAGGAGGATCCCAGGCAGGAGGCCTGCGCCTCTTTCGATCTGTATCCCAGTTTGTGCTAGCCTTCTTAAGGCAAACTTGTTTAACTTATGTCTGTACTCAGATATTGTTGCTTCCACTGACTCGTCTATGATCGAGCACTTGTATTCGAGCCCTCGAGGCCCCTGGCTTGTATTATGATGCTTGTATGACTTATTTATGTTTTAGAGTTGTGTTGTGATATCTTCCCGTGAGTCCCTGATCTTGATCGTACACATTTGCGTGCATGATTAGTGTACGATTGAATCGGGGGCGTCACAAGTTGGTATCAGAGCCAACTGCCTGTAGGAATCCCCCTTCCCAACTCCTTGGCCGAAGTCGAGTCTAGACGTTGCAAAAACTTTTACTAACATGGTTGTGTGTCTTACCGGCACACGTCGCCATTGGGTGGTAGTAGGATCTTTTATTCCTCGTCTATACTTTGGGATTATGATCTCTCTTCTATTCGGGTTAAATGATTTTCTAAAATCTAACTTTAGGTTCTCGAAAACGCTTTCTCCCGGAGAGCCCCTTCAGTCCAGATGATCGCCGACTACACATGAAGATTTCAAAGTTACTTTCCGATACTCTTTAGGGACTGCCCATTGCTTTTGCAATTCACTACCACCGAAATATCCCTATGAATAAATTCATACACCGTTCTTACTTAGTTCCCAGTTACTCTTTTTATTACAAGATGCCCTGAAATATTTGTTGTTGTTATTAGAATACTTATGCCTACTGCCTTGCAGTTCCTTACCACCTGAATACCCCTACGGATAATTTCTCGCACTTACCGAGTATCCACTCATCCCCAGTTGATTCATGTATGTCACCAATGCTCAAAATATCATTCGATCTTCCGAAAATCCTGAGCATCCTATTACTCTTGAAATTCTTGATTGCTTGCATTATGGTTAATCCCATAAGTCTAGTAATCTTGTTGACATCCATTGTCATTGTCATTTTGAGTCCGTTGATTCGATTTGTTGCGAATGCTCGCAATCCTCAAACAGATCCTAGAATTCATCCTTCCGGCTCAGACGTTGTTTTAATCATGAACCGGTTCTCGCCAATTAAATTGTCGTCGATTGTGCCGCTAAGTCTATTGAACTTATCCATCCTTGATCAGAGCGTCTGCTTCTGATCCTTCGCTTTGTAAATCATAATTCCTTAGCAATTGAGCTCTAAGTTATTCAGTTGTTTCTACAATCCAATGTCTTTGCCTTGCTTCTTCCTCTAGTTGTGTGCCGATACTCACCCCAGATCCTTTGTTGGATTTTTTCTGACAATATCCTTCATATTCAATAACCTTGAGCCTTTCCTAGGATATATACCGCCTTTGGTAAATTGTATCCTTTGCTTTGTCAACCATGCTCTACTTTGAGCTTGTGTTAATTACTCCTGAAGTTCGTGGTATATGTTCTAAGAAGCCCCGACGGCTTGAACATATGCCTTCCTTAATATGTGTGAACTAGAAAGTTTTCACGAGTCATACACTCCTGGTATTTTGCCAGATAAAATTTCAACACTACAACCTCCTCGAAAGTGAGAAGTGAATGAAAGGTTATGCATTGGAGAAGTGGGAGTCGACCTTGAACTTGGGTTCATGCCCATGGACACGATGTAGATCTTATCATTAAAGCTTCTCTTAAATTAATTATCCCTTTGGTATAAGTTCATATTATATCTAGGATCTGGCCTTTTGCAATCGTGGTTCCGACCATGTTCTCTTTTAAATACCATTTCTCGTGCAAGTTTAAGCACTGGTCTTCTGTAGAGCAATAGCCCAGTCCAACCTCTACTTTGATCTGTCATCGAGTATTACCCCCCTGGTATCTCGAGATTATCATGGAACGGCGTAACTTCTTACGAGTTCTTCATCAAGTGCTACATTCCCACTGATTCCAACTTTTCACGGGCTCTGAGTTTTTAAACACTCAAAGACACCAATAACTGAACCGAGTCCGCACTACGGTTCAACAACTCTTCAGCAAGCTTCTATAAGTATGAGTTTGTACTCGATCACGCCATTCCTAGTCTGCTTGACTATATAATTGTCGTGATGATTCTAACTGTGCTACCTGGTCCTTATTCTCGAAGCACAATTTTCGACGTTGAGCTAAGCTTACATCAACTTTCCTTGTCATATCATTTTGCCTTGAACAACAAGCTTGATTTCGAGTTGGCGTCGTACCCTTGGTTCCAATAACATTTCACTTCATCATTCCTTTGATTAGATGTCAATTGTGTTCATGATGAGAAATACCCTCCTTTCCCTCGATGACTTTTATTATCATCGACAACACCCTTGACTTCCTTTTATCGCGAACTTGTCCACATTCTGAATACAACTTGCTCTCCAGCTAGTGTTGTGTTCTGCCTTGAAGTATTACTGTCTTTTGTGTCGAGAATGTTGTGGGGATTGCTCCACCTCTTAGAAATTGTCGATATGATGATACTTCTCACCATCACCATTCTTCCTTGGTCCCCGTGTTGTTTTTAACCAGCATACCAATAGATGTTGTTTGAGTTCTGTACTTCTAGCAACCCTATTGCTTTGAAGTTAACGATCGACAGTTCGTTCTTGGACCGTTGATTATTGAATCGTCACTCTAACATTGATCTTGCTGCCTAAGTTCATATTTGAGGCACACCTTTCAACTAATGATTGATGGTGTATGTTTTCCTAGAGCATACAACATTATACCATTTGAATTGACAAGTGTCATCTTCTTGTTCACATTATTATGGAAATCCATCCGTTTGGAATTCTCGATGAATTGTTGCTGAGCCCATCAGCCAGCTTCTCATCCCCTCCTTGGGTTATTGATGAACTACTATTTCAGGAACTCGCTCCCATAGTTCATTTCCCGAGAATCTTGCAATGTCATTTCGTCGATTTATGTTGCACCTTTTCTTCTCGGACATCCTGAGTCTGAGGTAACATGACATCAATCGGATCTGAATCTCGGTCAGATATGATGGCTGGGACAACTTTCCAGGAGTTATGATGTTGGTCCTTTGATGACCCGGTAATATGACGTCATGCCTAGCACCCCCTGGCTGGAAGACCTATCATTATAATTTCTTTTGCAAGGATAACCATTCTTCCTGGAGAAATTGTAAGACTTATTCTATAAGTTGTTCCCGATGGATCCTTTGTGTTTCCAAAGTCTGATCTTCACCTGATGACCATGTCAATGCTATCTCGAAGCATGTCTATGGTACTCCGATTTTCAACAAGAACATTTGAAGCCCAATGCTAATTGTTTCTTGCTCAATTATCCAAACACCGTTGCCTGGGTAATGTTCTGAAATTTCTCTCCCCTTACCTAAAGTGTTTTCTACTTTATATCCTATCATGGATATCTTGCTCTATTTGTCCTTGGGAAGGAAATACCCCGAAATATGTGTCTTAACACATTTTCCTTTCCATTGTTCTGTTTAATCTGATAATCATATTTTCCTTTCCATTGTTTGATTTAACCTTTCTTGTGATCTATATGACCTAAGCAGTAATATTCTCCTGCTTATGTAAACACCTCGTGGTACCGCTCTGTCAGTAAGACCCTATTACTATTGTTGATGACATTCCGGTAGCCACCGATGGACGAGAACCTTGGCTATTGGCCCACCTCGTTCAACGAGCAGGAAAATGGTTCTCTTCGTCCCTCGCCCTTGGTATCGATGTTGTTGCCGACATAACTGATAGGCTACCCTATGACACGCCTTACTATCGTGACCGTGCAAGATGTCGGCCCCCTTCCTACTTTCAACCACATCGTGGGCCCATAACCCACAGTTCCACATGATCGAAACCTGACTCTCCTATACACCCCCTGTTCCCAAAGTTATTCCTCGCGCGTGGACTCGTATGTAATTCACGGACCACCGTCCCAAGTGATCTATTTTGGTATCATCCGCAATACTTATTCTCGTTGCCCTGAACCCCTTTCACCTTCTGATTAGGCATCGAACGCTTGCCTATCTGTTTGAAACTTCTCATGGTACCTCCTTACTTTGCTCTCGATATTTTCTTAAGATTCAATTCGAGAGTAACTTCCGCCACCTTCCTCGATGTTATCAACCAGATAGTCAACCTTGTAGAGGTCTGTCCTTTTGAAGCTACCCCTTATCCTTTCCGTAAGTATGATGAAGATCCCCAAGGAAGGACGACAACTTCATCATGATGACCCAAAGCAGAGAACTGAAGACATCAATGTAATGGATCGACCTCTTCGAGAAGAGCAACCAAAGACGAGAAGATTCGTTAGGATTTCGTAACCAGACCTTTCCCCCTAGTCCCCCTCTTAAATCTCGGGACGAGATTTCTTGTAGTGGAGGAGATTTGTGACGCCCGGGAAATCAGGCTACAGTAATCCCGTGTTAACGATGCCACGTCACCTATGTTATTGTTGATAATCCCACCTTAGATCGAAACAGGTTCAAATTCTAAATTTGAATTAAAGTTAAAACAATTAAAGTTTTCAAAAGTCAAAACTAAAATGTTCGACGTGTTGAAAATATTCCCTAACTATTTGTCATGAAGAAACCATGTTTTTATATAAGTCCTATATTTTTTAAAATGAGCTAAAACAGTAGAGAAAATAAAGAAAAAGGAAAAACAATAAAAACAGAAAACAAAACTACAAAAAAAGAGAAGAGCCCCCCTGACCAACTGGGCCAAACGGCCCAGCTGGCCATCCAACCAGCCGGCCGACCCACCCCTGCCTTATCCCCACGAGGGGGGAAACCCGACCACCCCGTCACCCACTCGCCCCCCCCACTCGCTCTCCCCCACCCCCTCGCTCTGGATCTGGATCGGGAGGAGCCCGATCCCCTCCTCCCTCGCTCGCGCCCGATGCGAGCCGCCACCAGCCGGCACCGGCGCCGCCTCTCCCGGACTCCTCTGCGCCCCTCCTCTCCCTCGCGCGACGCCCGCCTCGACACCGCGCCCCTGCCTCGGCTTGGACGACCCCGCCGTCGACTAACCGCCGCACTTCACCCGGCCCCGCCGCCGTCACACCTCGCCAGGACGCCGCCGCCTCCACCTCGTCGTTCTACCCCGCCGGCCTGCCTCCCGCTCCGCCGCTTCGTCCCCGTCGACCACTCCGAGCCTCCCCGAGCACGCTGCCTTGTCCCCTACACCCGCAGTGAGCCCCCCTCCTCTTTCCCTCGCGCGTTCCGGCGCCCCAGTGCCCGCTCTATCGCCCGAGCTCCCGCTCACGGCCACCACGGCCCCTGCCGCTCCCCTGCTCCCCGCATCACGAGCTCCCGTCCTTGGCCTGGCCTTCACTCGCCGACGGCCGCGCTCGGGTCCTACGCCCGCCCGTGGCGTGCACCGCCGCCTCCCGTGCCCCCCCTGCTACGGGCCTCGCCTCTTGCGCCGGCTCGCCTAGGCCGCTGCCATCGCCCGCCCGGCCTCATCCGCCGCGGCGCCCCTAGGTCACCGCACCGGCGCTTGGGCGCTCACGGGGCTCTGCCCTGCACCCTCATGCCCGCACCCGCAGCGCCCACCCCTGCGCCCGTTGGCGCCCGACCCGCTATGGCCCTGGGCCACTGCCAAACGGGGCCCACGCCCCCCACAGAACGTTTCTAAATAAATAAATAAATAAATAACATTAATTAATTAATTACTGAAATAATAAGCTTAATTATTTTTGATTAGTTAAATTAAACAACTAATTAAACTAATTACACATTAGTTACCTAATTAACCTGATATGTTAATTAGTTAATTAAGTAGTATGACAGTGGGGCCCACCCCTAATTAATACTAATTAGGTTAATTAAAATGTTTAATTAAAATGTGTCACTGACCAGTGGGACCCACTGGTCAGGTTGACCAGTCAACCCCTATTGACTGTTGACATAGCATGACATCATGCTGATGTCATAAATCCAATTTGAATTAAATTAAAGAATTAATTAAATTCTAGAAATTAGTAAATCTTTAGAAAATCATATCTTTTAATCCGTAACTCGGATTAAATTATTTTCAACATGAAAGTTGCTCAGAACGACGAGACGAATCCGGATTCGCAGCCTGTTCATCCGCCACACGTCCCTAGCGTAGTGAACCTGCGACATCTCACCTCCGTTTCATCCGTCCGAAAACGCGAAACACCGGGAATACTTTCCCGGATGTTTCCCCCCTTCACCGGTATCACCTCCTACTACGTTAGGGCACACCTGGCACCGTTACTTGTTATGTCATGCATCATTATGCATCTGTTTGCATTGTATTCATTGTTTCTTCCCCCTCTTCTCTCCGGTAGACTACGAGACCGACGCTGCTGCTACCTAGTACGACTACGGTGTTGACGACCCCTCTCTCTTGCCAGAGCAACCAGGCAAGCCCCCCCCCCTTGATCACCAGATATCGCCTATTCTCCTCTATACTGCTTGCATTAGAGTAGTGTAGCATGTTACTGCTTTCCGTTAATCCTATTCTGATGCATAGCCTGACATTGTTGCTACTTCTGTTGATACCTTACCTGTAATCCTAAATACTTAGTATAGGATGCTAGTTTATCATCATTGGCCCTACATTCTTGTCAGTCTGCCTTGCTATACTATTGGGTCGTGATCACTCGGGAGATGATCACGGGTATATACTATACATACATACATACTGTACAGATGGTGACTAAAGTCGGATCAGCTTGATGAGTACCCGCAAGTGATTCTGATGAGGGGGCTGAAAGGACAGGTGGCTCCATCCCGGTAGAGGTGGGCCTGGGTTCCCGACGGCCCCCGACTGTTACTTTGTGGCGGAGCGACATGGCAGGTTGAGACCACCTAGGAGACAGGTGGGCCTGGCCCTGTTCGGTGTTCGTGGATACTTAACACGCTTAACGAGATCTTGGTATTTGATCTGAATCTGGCTACTGGCCTATATGCACTAACCAACTACGCGGGAAAGATATGGGCACTCGACGTCGTGGTATCAGCCGAAGCCTTCGTGACATCAGCGACTGAGCGGCGCGCGCCGGGTTGGACTGTGTTAACGCAACTTCCTTTGTAATGGAGGTTGCTAGGTCTGCTCACCGGCCGCGTACGCAACGTGCAGGTGTGCAATGGGCAATGGGCGTACGCAACGTGCAAGTTAATCTATTCGAATAGCCGTGATCTTCGGTAACAGGACGACTTGGAGTTGTACCTTGACCTTATGACAACTAGAACCAGATACTTAATAAAACACACCCTTCCAAGTGCCAGATACAACCCGGTGATCGCTCTCTAACAGGGCGACAAGGAGAGGATCGTCGGGCAGGATTATGCTATGCGTTGCTACTTGGAGGACTTCAGTCTACTCTCTTCTACATGCTGCAAGACGGAGGCTGCCAGAAGAGTAGTCTTCGATAGGATTAGTTATCCCCCTCTTATTCTGGCATTCTGCAGTTCAGTCCACTGATATGGCCCTTTACACATATACCCATGCATATGTAGTGTAGCTCCTTGCTTGCGAGTACTTTGGATGAGTACTCACGGTTGCTTTTCTCCCCCTTTCCCCCCTTCCCTTCTACCTGGTTGTCGCAACCAGATGTTGGAGCCCAGGAGCCAGACGCCACCATCAACGACGACTCCTACTACACCGGAGGTGCCTACTACTACGTGCAGCCCGCTGACGACGACCAGGAGTAGTTAGGAGGATCCCAGGCAGGAGGCCTGCGCCTCTTTTGATCTGTATCCCAGTTTGTGCTAGCCTTCTTAAGGCAAACTTGTTTAACTTATGTCTGTACTCAGATATTGTTGGTTCCGCTGACTCGTCTATGATCGAGCACTTGTATTCGAGCCCTCGAGGCCCCTGGCTTGTATTATGGTGCTTCTTTGACTTATTTATGTTTTAGAGTTGTGTTGTGATATCTTCCCGTGAGTCCCTGATCTTGATCGTACACATTTGCGTGCATGATTAGTGTATGATTGAATCGGGGGCGTCACATGAAGTCATCAAGCACTCCTCCTGTATTGAAGGTGCCCATCGGGCCCTTGCCCACGCAAAGGTGCACTGGGGCAAGATGGATGCCCAGAAGCTCGTGACGGACCCGCCACCGTGGGGCAAGGAGCATGGCACGCCCGAGATGTATTATAAGAGTGTGCTGAAGGGCGCCCGCACTATTGCGGGTGAGTGCTCCAAAGATGTAATATTTGAGTAGACTCGCATTTTGTTATCCTGTGCGCTGAAAACTTAGTTCATTTGCGCTAAGCAACGCATTTTAATTTAAAATATTACCTTTTGTGCGGCTGTTTATCAAATCTGAGAGATGGCAAGTTGTCGGCTTCAGCCCCCATGCCACGAGTGCTGGGGTGTTCGGGATAAATTTGAGCACTCTTGTTCCCATATTTGGGTCCATCTAGGGAGGCGCTCAACACAACGAACAAGACAACCGGACTTATAATGCTTGAACACTCTCACTTGGCCATAGAATTCTATAATTTTAAATTTCGGCGAAGCCCCTAGTCTTTGGAAGGCCGAATTTGGGGCGCTATCCATGCCTGGGCCGGACAAAGTCGGCTCCTCGCTCTAAGCGGCATAAGTCTTCAAGGACTCGCAAAAAACCTCTCGAACAGCGACCAGCTCTCGCCTCATCATGACGGTTAGTTTTAGCTTTCTCCACTGAGGCGCTCGCCCAGCTCAACCGGGGCGCAATCGCAGTGGTTCTCCCAGTGCTACCTTAGCCGATACAACGGAACGTAAGGTACCAAAACATGGGAGCCGGGCAAACCCAACTATTGACCTAAGACATGATTCGGAGCCGATGCATATAATGCTATAAGTTCGGGGTGCCGCACTTGTGAAAGTGTTCGGACTTATCACACCATGATGCGGGAAACATAAGCCCCTGGTGTATTTAGCCGTACCAAAACGTACGGATGCGACGTGTCACAAATGAACATATGTATAAGAGAGAAATGCAATTGGAAGCAAAAAGGTGCTGCATTACTTATTCAAGAAAAACTGCTGTAAGTGCAGAACGATACAAATGGTGCGATAAGCAAGGGATGGGACTGTTAAACATGTCCCCCTCCAGGGGTAGGCTGCGGAATGGTGCATAAAATAGATTTAATGCTCGTAATGGAGACCACCTGGATATTCATTGTAGCCTTTCTCCTTCCCTGGCTGTTGCATCGTGAGTTCGGCATGTCTGCTGCCGGACAGGGCCTCTGGCGAACGGAGTCTTGTGGGTAAAATTAAAAAGGAAAAGAAAAGAAAAAAAGAACGACACACTTGAGAGCCCCAGGTGTGGTTGAGCCACAGTCTGGGCCTATCGTGGTCGTGCCCCTCTCCCCATGCCCATGGTATCTTCAGAGCGTAATGGTGTACGCGAAGGACCTGTCTTGACGTTTTACAGGGGCTGGGGTTGGGGCCGCACTGCTACGCATGCTCGGAACGTGCCAGGTGGTCTTGTTGTAGGTTACTCCGGGCGCGCTTAGCTGTGTTCGGCCGTTTAACGGCCGGACTCGAGAATTGCCTTAAGAGGCTGCATTGTACTTCTGCCGCGGGAGCCGCTGTATGTTCCTCCGTGCGGAGAGAACGTTCAGTGTTTCTGTTGACCGTGATGACTCCTCGAGGGCCTGGCATCTTGAGCTTGAGGTATGCGTAGTGCGGCACCGCGTTGAACTTTGCAAACGCTGTACGTCCGAGCAGGGCATGATAGCCGCTGCGGAACGGAACTATGTCGAAGATTAACTCCTCGCTTCGGAAGTTATCCGGGGATCCTAAGACCACTTCCAGTGTAACTGAGCCTGTACAATTGGCTTCTACACCTGGTATGACGCCTTTAAAGGTCGTCTTGGTAGGTTTAATCCTTGAGGGGTCTATGCCCATTTTGCACACTGTATCATGATAAAGCAGGTTCAGGCTGCTGCCGCCATCCATCAGGACTCTGGTGAGGTGAAATCCATCGACGATTGGGTCTAAGACCAATGCGGCGAATCCGCCGTGGCGGATGCTTGTGGGGTGGTCCCTTCGGTCAAAAGTGATCGGGCAGGAGGACCATGGATTGAACTTCGGGGCAACTGGCTCCATCGCGTATACATCCCTGAGTGCACGCTTCCGCTCCCTTTTGGGTATGTGCGTTGCGTATATCATGTTCACCGTCCGCACCTGTGGGGGGAAACCCTTCTGTCCTCTATTGTTCGGCGGTCGGGTCTCTTCCTCGTCATCGCTGTGCAGCCCCTTGTCATTGTTTTCGGCAATTAACTTGCCTGCCTGCTTGAATACCCAACAGTCCCTGTTGGTGTGGTTAGCTGGATTTTCGGGGGTGCCGTGTATCTGGCACGAGCGGTCGAGTATTCGGTCCAAATTGGACAGACCCGGAGTAGTTCTTTTGAATGCCTTTTTCCGCTGACCGGGTTTAGAGCCTCTGAATCCGGCATTGACTGCTGTATCCTCACTATTGTCGCCGTTAATGCGGCGTTTGTTTTTGTTACGACGCGACCTGCCATTACGGTCCTTGATATCCAGACTGCCAGAATTTTTGCTGAGGTTGTTGCTGCGTGCTAGCCAGCTGTCCTCACCCGCGCAGAAGCAGGTCATGAGTGATGTGAGGGCTGGCATGGATTTCGGCTTTTCCTGTCCCAGGTGCCGGGCAAGCCACTCGTTGCGGATATTATGCTTGAAGGCCGCGAGGGCCTCCGCATCCGGACAGTCGACGATTTGGTTTTTCTTGGTTAAGAATCGTGTCTAGAATTGTCTAGCCGATTCGTCTGGCTGCTGAATTATGTGGCTTAGGTCATCAGCGTCTGGTGGTCACACATACGTGCCTTGGAAGTTATCGAGGAATGTGGCTTCCAGGTCTTCCCAACTCCCAATTGACTCTGCTGGAAAGCTGTTAAGCCAATGCCAGGTTGGTCCTTTAAGCTTGAGGGGGAGATATTTGATGGCGTGAAGATCGTCACCACGGACCATGTGGATGTGAAGGAGATAGTCTTCGATCCAAACCGCGGGGTCTGTTCTGCCATCGTAAGATTCAATATTCACGGGTTTAAACCCTTCGGGGATTTGATGATCCATTACTTCATCTGTGAAGCATAGTGGGTGTGCGGCGCCTCTGTACTGGGCGATATCACGACGGAGCTCAAAAGAGCTTTGTCTGTTTTGTTCGGCCCGGCCGGACTTACTGTGTCCGGCGCGATGGTTGTCGTCACGTATCATGGGGCGCCCACGCGATCCATAGATCGATCTTGATTGTCTTGCCCTATCCTCCAATATATCTCACAAGTCCGGAGCGTTCCCCTGTGGCCTTGTGCTTTTCGAGCGATGCCGGGGTACGGGTCTAGTGAAGGGCCTAGAGGCCTCTCTGTCGCGACCACGGGGTGGCCGGTCAGCCGTATTTTCTCCTGGTGATGCGGGTTCATACGCCTCCTCCTCAAATCGGGGGAGCAGCTTGCGTTTAGGGTAGCTTTTGGAGGGGCGTTCGAGCTCATGCTCTTCGGCCGCAAGGACTTCAGTCCATCTGTCGGCTAGCAGATGTTGATCAGCTCTAAGCTGTTGCTGCTTTTTCTTGAGGCTGTTCCCCGTGGCCATAAGCCTGCGTTTAAAACACTCTTGTTTGACGGGATCCTCAGGCACGACGAATTCATCGTCGTCGAGGCTTGCCTTGTCTCCGGAGGAAGGCATATAATCCTCTACCTCTTCTTCTGTCGCTCTCTCATGAGGGCTGGCGTCTCCGTCCTCCTGCGCTGGATCTTGCTGGAGTGGGTTGTCTTCGGCACTGTCCGGTGTATTATTGTCTCTGGTGCCAGAATCTTCATTCTTGCTGTGGCGGGATTTAGAGCGGCGCCGCTGACGCCGGCGCTTGGGCTGTTTCTTGGAGGGGTCATCCTCCGCTGTTCCTTCGCCATTTCCATCCTTTGGGATATCCACCATGTATATGTCATATGATGAGGTGGCTTTCCAGTGCCCGGTAGGCGCTGGTTCTTGGTCATCTCCGGCTTCGTCGTCCATATCGTCGATGTCTTCAGAGTCGTAGTCTAGCATGTCGGTTAGATCGTCGACAATGGCTATTAAGTGGGTGGTGGGTGGGCTTTGAATTTCTTCGTCGTCCGCATCCCAACCGTCCTGACCGCAGTCCGGCCAGAGTTCTCCTGATAACGAGAGATACTTTGCGAACTCAAGATGTCGCCAAAAGGTGAGTGTTGAAAGATGTCCGCTGCGGTGAGCTCCATGACCGGCGCCCAATCGGATTCGATTGGAGGGGGGGCGGGAGGTTTGGAGTCCGGCAAGGAGTCCGGCACCTCGGAGTCATGAGCTTCATGAGGGACAAGGTCAGTGTTCGGATCTATCGCCGTAGAGGTTGCAGCCCCCGAGGCGGTGTCTAGCCATCCGTCCTCGATCTGTGCAGCCGGCTCCGAATTGAAGATCGGGGCGGACTCGAGTGCGGCCTCCAGGGTACTGTCCGGCTGCAGAGCTAAATCATGCCCATCGTGACAGTGCGGCACGCTTGGCTGTGGCCCGAACCCATCGAAGATCAAGTCCCCGCGGATGTCAGCCGTGGAGTTCAAACTTCCAAATCTAACCTGATGGCCAGGGGCGTAGCTTTCGATCTGCTCCATATGGCCAAGTGAATTGGCCCGCAGTGCAAAGCCACCGAATATGAAGATCTCTCTGGGGAGGAAGGTCTCACCCTAGACTGCGTCGTTGTTGATGATCGAAGAGGCCATCGAGCCTATCGGTGATGACACAGAGGAACTCTCAATGAAAGCACCAATGTCGGTGTCAAAACCGGCGGATCTCGGGTAGGGGGTCCCGAACTGTGCGTCTAGGCGGATGGTAACAGGAGACAAGGGACACGATGTTTTACCCAGGTTCGGGCCCTCTTGATGGAGGTAAAACCCTATGTCCTGCTTGATTAATATTGATGATGTGTGTTACAAGAGTGGATCTACCACGAGATCAAGGAGGCTAAACCCTAGAAGCTAGCCTATGGTATGATTGTTGTTCGTCCTATGGACTAAAGCCATCCGGTTTATATAGACACCGGAGAGGGCTAGGGTTACACAGAGTCGGTTACAATGGTAGGAGATCTACATATCCGTATCACCAAGCTTGCCTTCCACGCCAAGGAAAGTCCCATCCGGACACGGGACGAAGTCTTCAATCTTGTATCTTCATAGTCTTGGAGTCCGGCCGATGATGATAGTTCGGCTATCCGGACACCCCCTAGCCCGGAACTCCCTCAGGGGAGCTTAACTCTAAGAATTGAGTCAAAGCAACTCTAATGGTGTGAACATATCAATGCATTATGAAAAAGTGGTAACCCCACTTGAGCTTAAACGATGAGTATGACCTATGATCAAATGTTCTCATTTGACTCCTAGGTCAATATACTCATATATAGATGACCTAGTCATCGCCAATTGTTTGATAGATGCTAGAATTGGTTGCGCATGCTTTGCCACATATTTCATTTGCCATCTTATTGTATGAGCATGTTGGCGCATATTTTACTCATTCAAGGACATCCACTTGTTGTTTTGATTGTTTGGGTTCTTTTCTTTTTGCCAAGTGGATGGACAAGAATGCCTAAGAACCTTCTTTAGCTATCTATGCTTTTCTCGTCTCAAACTCTATTCATGCTACATCACAAAATTTGATCAAGTCAGATTCAAACCACTTTGTGTGAGGAGCACTCGGAGTACCCGATTCGTCATAGACTTAAACTTCCAAAACCTCTTTGTGACTCTCGGTCTGACCAATTCCTCCATTTCGGTCCTACCGAGATCATTAAGTTGATCTGAGTTTTCAATCTCGGTGCAACCGATTTGAACTTTTCGATCACACCAATTTGCTGTAACTGTACACAGTTATGCATCTCGGTGCCACCGAGTTGTTCCACTCGGTCACACCGACAGGGTCGGGCTATATATAGTCACGGGCAAAATTTTGGAAATTTCTCCGAAACCCTTCACCCGCGCAATAGCTCGCTCTGCCATCGGAGGTCTCCAGATCGTCTCCTTGTCGCCAGCAGCCTCCTGTCGCTGGTCTCTGCCGCCGTCAACGGATTTCGCCCCCGCCGTTGTCGCCGTAGCGAGTCCACCGCCAAGTTAGGGTATGGACTCGATCTTTGTGCTATCCACGTCTGATTCCTAGCACATTGTATTCTTACTGAATCTTGCCACGATTGAAACACTTCTATCCAGCCAAAGTAGTCTGTAGATTAGATGAGATTCAAATTTTTAGGGTTAGGTTTCCGCCGAAACCATCTCGGACCCACCGAGTTGAAAAACTTGGTCTCACCGATTTGGCTTATTCCATTGCACTAGTGACTCTTGGTCTGACCGAGAATTACTAATCGGTGCGACAGATTTGAGGATTTTGTGAAACCCTAGCAGTCTCGGTGCCACCAAACTGTGACTCGGTCCAACTGAGATCATCAGTTTAGGTTCCAAAACTGCTTTGGTATCACCGAGTTTGAAAATCGGTTGATCTGAAATGATTTCTGTGGAAAATTAAAACTGATTTTTTGAATCATTCTTTTGCAAAAATCTCTGCATTTTGTGATGCTCATCCATTCTATCTCATCTATAACTCTTCACAGGGTCAGCAGTCAGCTTTTTGCAGCATGTCAGACCAGAGTGACAGCCAGAACAGGTCAGAAGAGCAAGTTGACATGAGCAAGGGCACTATCCCTCAACTACAGATGAAGGGAGCAGAAGCACTCCAAGCAATTTGCCTAAGGCTTCTACTAGGCAAAGGAGGAAGAGAACTTCAGACTCAGAGGATGAAGACTACAAAGATGAAGAAGATGAGGCTACTTCCAAGAAAGTGGTGCTCAAGAAGGAATATGGCTCTACACATAGCACACAGCCTGGACTGAAGAAGAAAGTGCCTGCCAAGAGGACACCAATGCCTAAAGCCAGAAAGTCCACTCAAGTGCCAGCTCAGAGAGAACCCAAAGAGGCACCTGAGAAGAAAGTCACTTCTTCCAAACCCAAGAAAGTTCCTACTGGTGAGACTATGAAGTTCACAATTGAATCATAGGATGAAGGTGCTCAAGACAAGAAAAAGAAGAGAGCAAGAACCACAACTACCCAGGTTCTTGGAAAGCCCTCTATGAGGAGAGATTCAGAAGAGGAAGAGGTTGCTCCACCAGCACCTAAGGCACCTAAGCTTATGGGTGATGCAATCAGATCAGGGGCTGCAACATCTAAGCCCAAGGAAGCACCCAAAGCTGCCTCCAAGGCCAAGCAAGTACCAAAGAGGAATACTAGGAGTATTCCAGCTGCTGAGAAGAACAAGGCCCCAGTGCCAAATGTTGCTGAATAAGAAGATGAAGAAGGTCAAGTCCTAAGGAAGCTCAAGCCCAAGATACCAGACCACAATGATGCCCATCCTGTGGCTGAGGACATGAGGATCAGGAAGGATTCAGGGCTGAGACTGTGGAGGTTGGAAGATCCATATGCTTCAAGGAGAAGGACTGCTATTTACTACATGTTCCATACAAAGGAACAACAGGACTTTTATGAGACAATTCTATTGGATAAGAAGCCCATAGTTTGTGACATGAGGTGGGTCGACTGGAGCTACATCAAGGACAATGAAGAGCACTATCCTGGAGTGCAAGAAAGCTTTGTTGCTTGTGGAGTTGCTGATTTTGTTGGACAAAAGTTCACCCACTGGAATGATGAACTTGTAATGCAATTCTACTCCACAACACATTTTTACCCAGATGGAAGAATTGTTTGGATGTCTGAAGGTACAAGGTACCAATCCACTGTTGAAGAATGGGCAAGTTTGATAAATGCCCCAAAGGAAAATGAGGATGACCTGGATATCTATGCAAAGAAGAAAATGGATCACAATTCCATGGCTCACATGTACAAGGAAATCCCAGACAAGGCAGTTGAAACTCACAAGTTTGGATCAGTCCATTTTCTGCTGTCAGGGTTGCCAACAATAAATTGGATACTAAGGCACACTTTGTTGCCCAAGTCTGGTGACCATAACATGATCAGAGGGCATGCCATCAACATGTTACATGTGTTTGATGTGCCACAAAATTTTAAAGTCATGAGCCTAATGATTGAAACCATTAAGAGGACTGCAGCAGATCATAAGAGGAGCTGTGGATATGCCCCTCAGATTCAGGAATTGATCAACTCAAAGATGGGCACAGGGAAATATCAGTTGGATAAGGAACACTTTCCACTTTATCCAGACTTTGAGGACAATGAGGTGTCATGAATGAGAATGATCCACAATCAGTTCAAGCTCAAGAGAAGGAGAAGGCAAAGAAGGAGAAGGCTGCCAGGATGCCAACTCAAGAGGAGGCATCTGAAAACTTCTTGAAGACCAAACAGGAGCAGCTTGGTTACTTTATAGCATCAACACTGAGGATTAAGAAGGGACTGTCCACCCTCACTCAGAATCACGAGAGCCTTGAGAGAATCATGGAACTCAAATTCCATGACCTTGATGTCAAAGTAACTGAGATTCAGTCAGTTGTAGAGCAGCTGCAGGATGATATGCAGGAGAGGCAGGGAAAGACTACAACCAATGTGTTTGCCAGACTGCCCAGAGCCCAGAGGTCAGTTGCAGTGCCAGTGACAGACACTAGAGCAACAACTTCAGCACCAGCTGCTGCCCCTTCAGTTCCAGTGCAACCAGCTCCAGCATCCACTCCAGCACCCTCTACTTCAACTGAAGCCTTCGTCCTTGGAGTTATCAGGACACCACCACCAAAAGATCAAGCCTGAGAGTCGATCTAGCACTATGCATTTTCTATGAACTTTTTGGTAACTTGTTGCCAAAGGGGAAGAAAAATGTATAGATCATAGGCTTCGAGAGAGAGTGTGTTGCTTTTGTTCTCTCTTGCTTTATTTGGTGGTCTTAAAACTTTGTTTGCTTTTGATCGTTTGAGATACTATGCTTGTGAGACATTGATGATCATGTGTTTGATCATAAGCTACACTTATGCATGTTTGATTTTATTCTATCTATCTTATGTGATCATTCACTTTGCTTGGTGATGAGTGCATGTATTCAATGTTTATTATTTTGAGCGCTCCACCAAGATGTATGTGACATGGAAGAGTAACCCATGAGCCTAATTCATTGTGCATTTGCAGTCCAAAGCAAATCTTAACCTATGCACAAATTTAGGGGGAGCTCTTGCTTATCACATACTTCTCAAAGCGACGATGTTATTCAATCTTATTATCATTTGTCAAAGCTTTGATCTATATGTTGTCATCAATTACCAAAAAGGGGGAGATTGAAAGTGCAACTATCCCTAGGTGGTTTTTGGTAATTCATAACAACATATAGCTCATTGAGCTAATGCTATTCCAAGACTATTATTTCAGGAAAGCTCAATGAATGGCATGGCATGGATGATGAAAGTGGATCCCTCAAAATACTAAGGACAAAGGATTGGCTCAAGCTCAAAAGCTCAAGACTCTTCATTTTATATTTTAGTGATCCAAGATCACATTGAGTCTATAGGAAAAGCCAATACTATCCAGGAGGGATGAGGTGTTGCTTAATGAGCCTCTCGCTTCATGTGCTTAGTGATATGCTCCAAAACCCTCAACTACTTTCCCACATCCACAAATGACCTAAACCCAAAGCCAAAATCGGTCACACCGATTCTTCCTATCCGGCGCCACCAATTCCAAAAGTCATAGCCACTGCCACAAACCCTAAGAAAATCGGTCTTACCGATAGGGATCTCGGTCTCACCGAGATGGGATTGTAATCTCTCTGTTTCCCTTCGTAACGTTTCGGTCTAACCGAAATGAGCGATCGGTCCCACCGAGATTGCAATCTAAACTCTCTGTTTCCGTTTTGTAACATTTCGGTCTCACCGAAAAGAGAAAATCGGTCCCACCGAGTTTACCTGACCAACTCTCTGGAAAGCTTATTACCAAATCGGTCTCACCGAGTTTGTGTAATCAGTCTTACCGAGATTATGTTATGCCCTAACCCTAACCGAATCGGTCTCACCGAGATGCATGTCAGTCCCACCGAAAATCACTAACGGTCACTAGGTTTACTAAATCGGTCCGACCGAGTCTGTTGAATCAGTCCCACCGAGTTTGGTAAATTGTGTGTAACGGTTAGATTTTGTGTGGAGGCTATATATACCCCTCCACCTCCTCTTCATTCGTGGAGAGAGCCATCAGAACGAACCTACACTTCCAACTTACCATTTCTGAGAGAGAACCACCTACTCATGTGTTGAGGCCAAGATATTCCATTCCTACCATATGAATCTTGATCTCTAGCTTTCCCCAAGTTGCTTTCCACTCAAATCTTCTTTCCACCAGATCCAAAACCTATGAGAGAGAGTTGAGTGTTGGGGAGACTATCATTTGAAGCACAAGAGCAAGGAGTTCATCATCAACGCACCATTTGTTACTTCTTGGAGAGTGGTGTCTCCTAGATTAGCTAGGTGTCACTTGGGAGCCTCCGACAAGATTGTGGAGTTGAACCAAGGAGTTTGTAAGGGCAAGGAGATCGCCTACTTCGTGAAGATCTACCGCTAGTGAGTCAAGTCCTTCATGGGCGACGGCCATGGTGGGATAGACAAGGTTGCTTCTTCGTGGACCCTTCGTGGGTGGAGCCCTCCGTGGACTCGCGCAACCGTTACCCTTCGTGGGTTGAAGTCTCCATCAACGTGGATGTACGATAGCACCACCTATCGTAACCACGCCAAAAACATCCATGTCTCCAATTGGAATCCTCCAAACCCTTCCCTTTACTTTCTTGCAAGTTGCATGCTTTACTTTCCGCTGCCTATATACTCTTTGCATGCTTGCTTGAATAGTGTGATGATTGCTTGACTTGTCCTAAAGTAGCTAAAATCTGCCAAACTCTAAAATTGGGAATAGGTTAAGTTTTTAATTGGTCAATTAGTCTAATCACCCCCTCTAGACATACTTCAAGGTCCTACAGAGGCACCGGCTTGAGGCATGACGATAAACCCAGTTAGGACCTCCCCATAAAGGCAAATGTGATTGCACTTGTTAGCTCGATATGGTGGCACCATGACTCAGCCAACAGTTGTTCAAGTTCAGTTAAGTCCAGTTAAACTTGAATGCAATAAGCTGAGTCATATGAAAATAACATGATGCATCTACAATGCATGAGTAGGATACTGATGTCTACTACACAACCTTCTTCTTGTAGACGTTGTTGGGCCTGCAAGTGCACATGTTTGTAGGACAGTAGCAAATTTCCCTCAAGTGGATGACCTAAGGTTTATCAATCCGTAGGAGGCGTAGGATGAAGATGGTCTCTCTCAAGCAACCCTGCAACCAAATAACAAAGAGTCTCTTGTGTCCCCAACACACCCAATACAATGGTAAATTGTATAGGTGCACTAGTTCAGCGAAGAGATGGTGATACAAGTGTAATATGGATGGTAGATATAGGTTTTTGTAATCTGAAAATATAAAAACAGCAAGGTAACTAATGATAAAAGTGAGCGTAAACGGTATTGCAATGATAGGAAACAAGGCCTAGGGTTCATACTTTCACTAGTGCAAGTTCTCTCAACAATAATAACATAGATAGATCATATAACAATCCCTCAACATGCAACAAAGAGTCACTCCAAAGCAACTAATAGCGGAGAACAAAGGTAGAGATTATGGTAGGGTACGAAACCACCTCAAAGCTATTCTTTCGGATCAATCTATAAAAGAGTTCGTACTAGAATAACACCTTAAGACACAAATCAACCAAAACCCTAATGTCACCTAGATACTCCATTGTCACCTCAAGTATCCGTTGGCATGATTATACGATATGCATCACACAATCTCGGATTCATCCAACCAACACAAAGTACTTCAAGGAGTGCCCCAAAGTTTCTACCAGAGAGTCAAGAACGTGTGCCAACCCCTATGCATAGGTTCATGGGCGGAACCTGCAATTTGGTCACCAAAACATACATCAAGTGGCACTTGAAATCCCATTGTCACCACAGATAAACACGACACGACATACATCAAGTGTTCTCAAAGTAAAGACTCAGTCCGATAAGATAACTTCAAGAGGGAAACTCAATTCATCACAAGAGAGTAGAGGGGGAGAAACATCATAAGATCCAACTATAATAACAAAGCTCGCGATACATCAAGATCATGCCATAGAGAGAACACGAGAGAGAACACGAGAGAGAGAGAGAGAGATCAAACACATAGCTACTGGTACATACCCTTAGCCCCGAGGGTGAAATACTCCCTCCTTGTCATGGATAGCGCCGGGATGATGAAGATGGCCACCGATGATGGATTACCCCTCCGGCAGGGTGCCGGAATGGACTCCCGAGAGGTTTTTGGTGGCTAAAGAGGCTTGCGGCGGCGGAACTCCCAATCTATCTTGATATTCGATGGTTTTAGGGTACGTAGGGTTATATAGGTGAAAGAAGTCGGTCGGGGGGTGCTCGAGGGGTCCACGAGACAGGGGGCCGCGCCCTGTAGGGGGGGGGGGCGCCCCCTATCTCCTGGGCTCCTCGAGGGTCTTCTGACTTGATCTCCAAGCCTCCAAGATGATATTCTTCCAAAAAATCACGATTCCGAAGGTTTCATTCCGCTTGGACTCCGTTTGATATTCCTTTTCTTCGAAATACTGAAACAGGCAATAAAACAACAATATGGGCTGGGCCTCCGGTTAGTAGGTTAGTCCCAAAAATGATACAAATGTGTAAAATAAAGCCCATAAACATCCAAAAAGGGTAATATAATAGCATGGAACAATAAAAAATTATAGATACGTTGGAGACGTACCAAGCATCCCCAAGCTTAATTCCTGCTCGTCCTCGAGTAGGTAAATGATAAAAATAGAATTTTTGATGTGGAATGCTACCTAGCATAATTCTCAATGTAATTTTCTTTATTGTGGCATGAATGTTCAGATCCAAGTGATACAAAATAAAAGTTTATATTAACATGAAAATGGTGATACTTCAAGCATACTAATCAAAGTAATCATGTCTTCTCAAAATAACATGGCCAAAGAAAGTTATCCCTACAAAATCATATAGTCTGGCTGTTGCTCTATATTCATCACACAAAGTATTTAATCATGCACAACCCCGATGACAAGCCAAGCAATTGTTTCATACTTTAGTAATCTCAAACTTTTTTCAAACTTCACGCAATACATGAGCGTGAGCCATGGACATAGCACTATATGTGGAAGAGAATGGTGGTTGTGGAGAAGACAAAAAGGACAAGATAGTCTCACATCAACTAGGCGTGTCAATGGGCTATGCAGATGCCCATTAACAGATATCAATGTGAGTGAGTAGGGATTGCCATGCAACGGATGCACTAGAGCTATAAATATATGAAAGCTCAATAAAAGAAACTAAGTGGGGGTGCATCCAACTTGCTTGCTCACGAAGACCTAGGGCACTTTTGAGGAAGCCCATCATTGGAATATACAAGCCAAGTTCTATAATGAAAAATTCCCACTAGTATATGAAAGTGACAACATATGAGACTCTCTATCATGAAGATCATGGTGCTACTTTGAAGCACAAGTGTGGAAAAAAAGATAGTAGCATTGTCCCTTCTCTCTTTTTCTCTCATTTTATTTTTTTCTTCTTTCTTTTTTTCTCTTTTTTTTTCTTTTTTTCTTTGGCCTTCTCTTTTTTTCTTTTTTTGGACTTTCTCTTTTTTCCCCCTTTTTTCTTTTTGTAAAGTCCGAAGTCTCATCCCGACTTGTGGGGGAATCATAGTCTTCGTCATCCTTTCCTCACTAGGACAATGCTCTAATAATGAAGATCATCACACTTTTATGGATTTACAACTCAAAGCTAGAACAAGATATGACTCTATATGAATGCCTCCGGCGGTGTACCGGGATATGCAATGAATCAAGAGCGACATGTATGAAAATTATGAAGGTGGCCTTGCCACAAATACAATGTCAACTACATGATCATGCAAAGAGCAATATGAAAAAAGTAATGCGTGCCATATGAACGGAATGGTGGAAAGTTGCATGGCGATATATCTTGGAATGGGTATGGAAATGCCATGATAGGTAGGTATGGTGGCTGTTTTGAGGAAGGTATATGGTGGGTGTATGGTACCAGCGAAAGTTGCATGGCACAAGAGAGGCTAGCAATGGTGGAAGGGTGAAAGGGGTGCGTATAATCCATGGACTCAACATTAGTCAAAAGAACTCATGTACTTATTGCAAAAATTTAGAAGTCATCAAAAACCAAGGTATTATGCGCATGCTCCTAGGGGGATAGATTGGTAGGAAAAGACCATCGCTCGTCCCCGACCGCCACTCATAAGGAAGACAATCAATAAATAAAATTATGCTCCAACTTCATCACAAAGCGGTTCACCATACGTGCATGCTACGGGAATCACAAACCTCAACACAAGTATTTTTCATAATCACCTAAACTAGCATGACTTTAATATCACTACCTCCATATCTCAAAACAATTATCAAGCATCAAATTGATCATAGCATCCAATTCCTTTCTATGATAGTTTTTATTATACCCAACTTGGATGCTCATCATTCTAGGACCAACTTTATCACCATAGCAAATACCATGCTGTTCTAAAAGACTCTCAAAAAGAAATAAGTGAAGCATGAGAGACTAGCAATTTCTACAAAATATAACCACCGCCGTGCTCTAAAAGATATAAGTGATGCACTAGAGCAAATGACAAACTACTCCGAAAGATATGAGTGAAGATCAATGAGTAGTCGAATAGTTGTGCAACTATGTGAAGACTCTCTAACATTAAGAATTTCAGATCTTGGTATTGTATTCAAATAGCAAGCAAAGCAAAACAAAATTAAATTGCAAGGATAGCACAACTCATGTGAAGAAGCAAAAACTTAGGCTCAACCAATACTAACTGATAGTTGTTGAAGAAGAAAGGTGGGATGCCCAGCGAGGCATCCCCAAGCTTAGATGCTTGAGACTTCTTGAAATATTATCTTGGGGTGCCTTGGGCATTCCCAATCTTGAACTTTTGTGTCTCCTTAATTCCTCTTGTATCTTGATTTCTCTTTTTATCAAAAACTTCATCCACGCCAAACTCAACAAGAACTCGTGAGATAGGTTAGTATAAACCAATGCAAAACCTTATCATTTTCTATTGTAACAAATCACTAAAATTATTATTCAACATTGAATACTAAATGCCTCTGCATATTTAATACTCCTATCCTCAAATAGAATCATTAAACAAGCAAACATATGCAAACATAACAGCAATCTGTGAAAACAGTACAGTCTGTAAAGAATACAAGATTCATCATACTTCCCTAACTCCAAAAATTATTAAATAAAATTCCCACTGTAGTAAATTCATCAGAGCTCATTATGCAAAAGTTTTCAACATTATATAATTCTCTGACTTTTCTAGGGAATTTTTGCAACATCGGTAAACTTTCTGTTTTCAAACAGCAACATGTATACTAGCAAAATAAGCATGGAAAAGGCTATCCTTGACTTTTTATTGAAACTAAAGATGCAAAATACTATTCTAAATAACAGCAAGCAAAAACTAATAAAAGAAAATGACTCTCCAAGCAAAACACATATCATGTGGTGAATAAAAATATAGCTCCAAATAAAGTTACCGATGAACGAAGACGAAAGAGGGGATGCCTTCCGGGGCATCCCAAGCTTAGGCTCTTGGTTGTCCTTGAATATTACTTTGGGGTGCCTTGGGCATCCCCAAGCTTAGGCTCTTGCCACTACTTATTCCATAGTCCATCGAATCTTTACCCAAAACTTGAAAACTCCACAACACAAAACTCAACAGAAAACTCGTAAGCTCCGTTAGTATAAGAAAATAAAACCACCACTTAGGTACTGTAATGAACTAATTCTAAATTCATATTGGTGTAAAATCTACTGTATTCTAACTTCTCTATGGTTCATACACTCAATACTAGCCATAGATTCATTAAAATAAGCAAACAACACATAGAAAATAGAATCTGTCAAAAACAGAACAGTCTGTAGTAATCTGTATCAAATGTATACTTCTGGAACTCCAAAAATCCTACCAAATTAGAAAGTCCTAAGCAATTTGCGTACCAATCCATAGAAAAAAGAATCAGATCAAAAGCACGTTTCGTGAATTAACAAAACTAATTTACTGGGCGCAAAAGTTTCCGATTCTCAGCAGGATCAACACAACTATCACCGTAAGCTATCCTAA
This sequence comes from Triticum dicoccoides, assembly GCF_002162155.2. NCBI lineage: Eukaryota > Viridiplantae > Streptophyta > Magnoliopsida > Poales > Poaceae > Triticum > Triticum dicoccoides. The sequence goes on along the minus strand of NC_041387.1, from coordinate 168,765,682 downwards.
AGGTCTTACTTGGCACTTTATTAGAAAAAACTATAAAACATTATTACTACAGTAGCATAATCATGTGAACACACAAAAACAGTAAGGATAAATATTGGGTTGTCTCCCAACAAGCACTTTTCTTTAATGCCTTTCTAGCTAGGCATGATGATGACAATGATGCTCACATAAAAGAGAAGAATTGAAACACAATGGGAGCATCATGAAGCATATGACTAGCACATTTAAGCCTAACCCACTTCCTATGCATAGGGATTTTTTGAGGAAACAACTTATGGGAACAATAATCAACAAGCATAGGAAGGTAAAACAAGCATAGCTTCAAGATTTCAAGCACGTAGGGAGGAAACTTGACATTATTGCAATTCCTACAAGCATATATTCCTCCCTCACAATAATTTTCAGTAGCATCATGAATGAATTAAACAATATAACCAGCACCTAAATCATTCTTTTCATGATCTACAAGCATAGAAAATTTACTACTCTCCATATAAGCAAATTTCTTCTCATGAATAGTAATGGGAGCAAACTCAACAAAATAATTATCATGTGAGGCATAATCCAATTGAAAACTAAAATCATGATGACAAGTTTCATGGTTATCATTATTCTTAATAGCATACAAGTCATCACAATAATCATCATATATTGCAACTTTGTTCTCATAATCAATTGGAACCTCTTCCGAAATAGTGGAATCATCACTAAATAAAGTTGACACTCTTCCAAATCCACTTTCATATTCAACACAATAAGATTCAACATCCTACAAAATAGTGGGATAACTACTTCCTAAAGTTGACACTCTTCCAAACCCATTTTCATCAATATAATCATCATAAATAGGAGGCATGCTTTCATCATAATAAAATTTCTCATCAAAACTTGGGGGACTAAAAATATCATAATCATCAAACATAGCTTCCCCAAGCTTGTGGCTTTGCATATCATTAGCATCATGGATATTCAAGGAATTCATACTAACAATATTGCAATCATGCTCATCATTCAAAGATTTAGTACCAAGTATTTTAATGCATTCTTCTTCTAGCACTTGAGCATAATTTTCCTTTCCATCATACTCACGAAAGATATTAAAAAGACGAAGCGTATGAGACAAACTTAACTCCATTTTTTGTAGTTTTCTTTTATAAACTAAACTAGTGATAAAACAAGAAACAAAAAGATTCGATTGCAAGATCTAAAGATATACCTTCAAGAACTCATCTCCCCGGCAACGGCGCCAGAAAAGAGCTTGATGTCTACTACACAACCTTCTTCTTGTAGACGTTGTTGGGCCTGGAAGTGCACATGTTTGTAGGACAGTAGAAAATTTCCCTCAAGTGGATGACCTAAGGTTTATCAATCCATAGGAGGCGTAGGATGAATATGGTCTCTCTCAAGCAACCCTGCAACCAAATAACAAAGAGTCTCTTGTGTCCCCAACACACCCAATACAATGGTAAATTGTATAGGTGCACTAGTTCGGCGAAGAGATGGTGATACAAGTGCAATATGGATGGTAGATATAGGTTTTTGTAATCTGAAAATATAAAAACAGCAAGGTAACTAATGATAAAAGTAAGCATAAACGGTATTGCAATGATAGGAAACAAGGCCTAGGGTTCATACTTTCACTAGTGCAAGTTCTCTCAACAATAATAACATAGATAGATCATATAACAATCCCTCAACATGCAACAAAGAGTCACCCCAAAGCCACTAATAGCGGAGAACAAACGTACAGATTATGGTAGGGTACGAAACCACCTCAAAGCTATTCTTTCGGATAAATCTATAAAATGGTTCGTACTAGAATAACACCTTAAGACACAAATCAACCAAAACCCTAATGTCACCTAGATACTCCATTGTCACCTCAAGTATCAGTGGGCATGATTATACGATATGCATCACACAATCTCAGATTCATCCAACCAACACAAAGTACGTCAAAGAGTGCCCCAAAGTTTCTATCGGAGAGTCAAGAACGTGTGCCAACCCCTATGCATAGGTTCATGGGTGGACCCCGCAAGTTGGTCACCAAAACATACATCAAGTGGCACGTGAAATCCCATTGTAACCACAGATAAACACGACAAGACATACATCAAGTGTTCTCAAAGTAAAGACTCAATCCGATAAGATAACTTCAAGAGGGAAACTCAATTCATCACAAGAGAGTAGAGGGGGAGAAACATCATAAGATCCAACTATAATAACAAAGCTCGTGATACATCAAGATCGTGCCATATAGAGAACATGAGAGAGAACACGAGAGAGAGAGAGAGAGAGAGAGAGAGAGATCAAACACATAGCTACTGGTACATACCCTCAGCCCCGAGGGTGAAATACTCCCTCCTTGTCATGGATAGCGCCGGGATGATGAAGATGGCCACCGATGATGGATTACCCCTCCGGCAGGGTGCCGGAATGGACTCCCGAGAGGTTTTTGGTGGCTAAAGAGGCTTGCGGCGGCGGAACTCCCGATCTATCTTGATATTCGATGGTTTTAGGGTACGTAGGGTTATATAGGCGAAAGAAGTCGGTCGGGGGGTGCTCGAGGGGTCCACGAGACAGGGGGCCGCGCCCTGTAGGGGGGGGGCGCCCCCTATCTCCTGGGCTCCTCGAGGGTCTTCTGACTTGATCTCCAAGCCTCCAGGATGATATTCTTCCAAAAAATCACGATTTCGAAGGTTTTATTCCGTTTGGACTCCGTTTGATATTCCTTTTCTTCGAATTACTGAAACAGACAATAAAACAACAATATGGGCTGGGCCTCCGGTTAGTAGGTTAGTCCCAAAAATGATATAAATGTGTAAAATAAAGCCCATAAACATATAAAAAGGTAATATAATAGCATGGAACAATCAAAAATTATAGATACGTTGGAGACGTATCAGATATCAACATAAGCATGGATGTGCAACATCATCACCCCTTAACATGTCAACAATAATAAACCATATACTGATCGAGCATGGCATGCTGACTAGCATGCCAATCACAAGCATGAACTACTCAAAACATAGCATTACCACTAGCATCAACGATAAATACCATGCAGGAACATACCAATACATGCTACCAAGTAAGCATATAACTAGCTAGATGCTAAGGAAGCATGCATATCGACGGTACTCGGTAGTAGACGATAGTCATGCACCGAAAAACATAACCAACACCAACATGAACTACTACCAAGTATATCATAAGAAAGTAATACTAGCAAGTAGAACATGATAACCAGGTGCATATGAACCTAGCATGAAAGTAAACACAGATCCATAGCATCACCGAAACAACGATAGCAGTAGCAAAACAAACAGACAATTATTAAATGTTCACATTGAGAACCATGGCTACTGCATGGCCATCATGCAAATGGGTCTTGTGGCTTGCCTGGGGGTGAAGAAAGCTCCGGGAAGAGGTGCGGAATGATCGCAGAAAGATTTGCCGGAAACAGTTCTCTCCCAAAGGGGGCTGTTTACATGCAAGGGGAAAAATGTCATTTTCAGAATGTCAAACCCTAGTAAAAATGATGGGAACAGAATGGGCTCGATGAGACAAAGACGTGAGCGTTGGATTCACCTCATTCGGAGTCTCGAGCAAAAAGTTACAGTCGTTCGTTCGTTATGCAGAAAAATAAATAAAATTTTTCTTTTTCTGCGCTAACGGGTGAACGTTCATAACTTAGAGGTTTCGGCCAACGGGCTGGAAAGAGAAAGCGCCTACTCTTAAAGTACGCCTTCTGCAAAAGAAAATGTATTCTCTGGTGTGCAAGACCTAAAGAACGCTTTCTTTTGATGAAAACGCATTCCTTCGTGAATACGTTTCCACTTACTCTGCGCGGGTCCGGGGTTTTGGGTCACTGACGTGCGGGTCCCGTCACTTATCCATGCTAGCCGCCCGGATCAACACCTGCTCGCCAACACGTGGGGCCATGGTTTCTAGGGGACGAGGTCGTCTCCTTCCTCGCTCGCGCACGCGAGGCAGAGGCACGGCACGCGGCGCCGGCGCTCGTCCGGCTGGCTCCGGCCACCGTTTGGGGCGCCCGGCACACCGCTGGATGCAGGAGACCAAGGCGGTCCCGAAGGAGCAGGGCACGGCCGCTGGGGACCTCGAGGTCGAGGAGGACAAGGGCCACGGCGGAGGGGAGCTATGAGTGGTGATGGGCGTCATGGCCAGAGGCCATGAAAGGAGGAGGGGAAGGGATAGGGTGGCTCCAAGGTGTAGATGGGGGCCTCTGGAGGTGGAAGAAGGAGGGGAGAAGCCCGAGGCAACTCGAATTCGAGCGGAGCCCGACGCCGGCTGCGGCAGCCATGGGAGACGAGGAGAAGCTCCGGGAGCAATTGGAGGGCCTGGGCGGGGTGCTTGGAGGGTGAGGAGGCTGCTGGTGAGCTCGGAAGAACACGGGGATGCCCATTTATAGGCGGGGCGAGGCGGTCCGAGCTCGGGTGTCGCCGCAGACACGTGTCCGGCACCGCGGACGCGTGTGCACGTTCGGGAGCTCAAAGGAAGACGACAGGGAGGCACAGGGAGAAGCGCACGGGTCAGGAGACGGCGAGGGGCATAGGGAAGAAACGGCCGGGGCGCAGAGCCGGTCGGCTACGACGCTCCCGTGGACGCTCATTGTTCGACGACGGCGACGGCTCTCTGAGGGAGAAAACAGAGGGGGAGATGGCTCCCGGAGGACGGGGACAATGTGTGCTAGCTGTTAGACACGCTCACGCGCGCGAAGACGACGAGAGGAGGAGGGGCCCGAAACAAACAACAGCCAGCTCGCGCACACTGCATGCCAAAGCGGTGGTCACTGCATAGTCTGGCATGAAGAGGACAAGAGGGTCTGCCTCGAGATGTCTGGTGACAAGTCCATGCATCACTGAGGCTGGGGGAAGTGATGGACCGAAGAAAGGAGCTCTGGATCGATGGGATTCTTCCTCTGAAGTTTGTCGTAGCCAACTTGTCCACATTTCTATGATCAGCTGAGAAGAGGTAGGGGCCAAATATGACGTCTGGGATGATTTACTAAGGAAGGACTATGATCCTGGAGGTTTTGGAGGGAAATGGACCAAAACTTAATACAATTGCTTCACAACCACATAATTTGGTCCAAAAATAAGATCAATAAGAAGCACTCACATGAATATCAACTTAAGCTCAACTTGGGCAAGACAGAGTTATATGGTCATATGAAGATGCTGAAAAAGCCTCATACTAATTGGCCAAGCCAAAATAGTACTTGCTTCACAACCATCTTCTCTGGACAGAAACTAGAGAAAAATCTAGAGGAATAATGGCTAAATGAAATATGCCCAAATTGGGTGGAGATAGGTTATATGGATAAGAGAAGGCCTAGAAAAATTTTCAGCCATAATGGAGCAAGATAAAATATACTTGCTTCAGAAACTAAAATTTTGGAAAAAATTAAAGAATTGAAGATGAACTCACATGGAGGCATTACATGAGCTCAACTTTGGTGGAGGGATATGATATGATGATATGAAGGGCCATGCAAAATTGCAACTCATTTGGATATGCCTAGCTTGTACCTCCTTCACCAAGTTTCTTTCTGGACAGAAACTTTGGAAAATCATTGATAAATAATTACTAGTCAAATGAGGTTGCATTTTGGCATGTGGCAATTATATGGACATGAAAAGGTGTCCAAGGAGTTTGAGGTTAATTGGGCAAAAGAAAAATAGCACTTGCTTCACAGTGTGCCATTTAGGGCAGAATAGGAAATGAATTATTTAAGGATTATTTTTGAAAATTGCAATGAAAAGTTTTGCCACATTTGATGAAGATATGACCCAAACAATTTATGAGAATTATTTGGGAATTTTTGGAGTGACGGAAATATAGGTTGCTTCACAACCTAGGGCAAATTGAGTTATTCCTTTAATAGAAAAGGAATATTCCCAATAAAAAGAATATTGGGGTTTGGGCTAGGATGATAATGGAAAGGTATAGGGTTGGATAGGAGGATGACAAGCCACTTTGGAAGCAAACAAGGGGTCATCTTCTTTAGTTTCCACACCACATAGCCACGGAAAAAGAAAACTCACGCAAAATACTCACAAAATCAAAAGAAAAAGAAAGGGCCAAAAATCAGGCTGTGACAGCTCCCCTCCCTTGTGGGTCCCATGGGAGTCCTCCAACCCTAATCTTTGGCCTATAAATTCCGAAATATTCCCAAACCAACAGAAGGGTTCACCAAAATACTTTTCCATCGCCGTAACCTTCTATACCCGTGAGATCCCATCTTGGGACCATTTTTGGCACCCTATCGGAGGGGGATTCGATCACGGAGGGCTTCTACGTCAACCCTATTGCCCTTCCGATGAAGCGTGAGTAGTTTACCTCAGACCTACGGGTCCATAGCAAATAGCTAGATGGCTTCTTCTCTCTCTTTGATTCTCAATACCATGTTCTCCTCGATGTTCTTGGAGATCTATCTGATGTAATGTTCTTTTGCGGTGTGTTTGTCGAGATCCGATGAATTGTGGATTTATGATCAAATTATCTATGAATATTATTTGAATCTCCTCTAAATTCTTATATGCATGATTTGATATCTTTGTATTCTCTTCGAATTATCGGTTTGGTTTGGCCAACTAGATTGGTTTTTCTTGCAATGAGAGAGGTGCTTAGTTTTGGGTTCAATCTTGCAGTGTCCTCACCCAGTGACAAAGTAGGGGTAGCAAGGCACGTATTTGTATTGTTGCCATCAAGGGTAAAAAGATGGGGTTTTCATCATATTGCTTGAGTTTATCCCTCTACATCATGTCATCTTACTTAAGGCGTTACTCCGTTGTTTATGAACTTAATACTCTAGATGCATTCTGGATAGCGATCGATGTATGGAGTAATAGTAGTAGATGCAGAATCATTTCGGTCTACTTGACACAGACGTGATGCCTATATGCATAATCATTGCCTTGGATATCGTCATAACTTTGCGTTTTTCTATCAATTGCTAAACAGTAGTTTGTTCACCCACCGGATTATTTGCCTTCCAGAGAGAAGCCTGTACTGAAATCTATTGGCCCCCGGGTCTATTTTCCACCATATATTTTCATATCGATAAACCAAAAATATCTTGCTGCAATTTATTTACTTTTATTTTGTTTTACGTTTTAGTAATATTTTATATCTATCAGATCTCACCTTTGCAAGTGACCGTGAAGGGATTGACAACCCCTTTACCGCGTTGGGTGCAAGTGTTTGATTGTTTGTGTAGGTGCATATATTGGGGACTTGCTTGTATCTCCTACTGGATTGATACCTTGGTTCTCAACTGAGGGAAATACTTATCTCTAATTTGCCGCATCACCCTTTCCTCTTCAAGGGAAAAACCAATGCAAGCTCAAGAAGTAGCAATTGACAACCTGTTTTTCGTGTTGAGTGCAAGTGTTTGTTAGTTCGTGCAGGTGCATAGATTGGAGACTTGCTTGTGCCTCCTACTGGATTGATTGTTTTTATGTCAATATTAAACTTTTGTTTTGAATCTTATGGATCTGAATATTCATGCCTTAATAAAGAAAATTACATGGATAAATATGGTAGGTAGCATTCCACATCAAAAATTATGTTTTTATCATTTACCTACTCGAGGACGAGAAGGAATTAAGCTTGGGGATGCTTGATACGTCTCCAACGTATCTATAATTTTTTATTACTCCATGCTATTTTATTATCTGTTTTGGATGTTTTATATGCATTAATATGCTATTTTCTATTACTTTTGGGACTAGCTTATTAACCTAGAGCCCAGTGCCAGTTTCTGTTTTTCCTTGTTTTTGAGTTTTACAGAAAAGGAATATCAAACGGAGTCCAAACGGAATAAAACATTACGATGATTTTTCTTGGCCCAGAAGACACACGTAGGACTTGGAGATCAAGGCAGAAAGTCCCGAGGCAACCACAAGGGTCCAGGGCGCCCCCTGCCTTGTGGGTCCCATATGAGTCCTCCAACCCTAATCTTTGGTGAAAGAACATGCGGTGCCCCCATGTTTGGTTTTGCTAATTGATGACAATCTCTATGGACTAATGGTTGCCTTGAGTTATATTTAAAGGTTTTGTCCATAGGCTTTTCTTGAAGTCCATGTGTTGGTTTCAAGGAGTTTATGAGTTGACCAAGGTGCTATTAAGGAATTATCCAAAGATTGGTCATGTGAGTGTTGAGCTTATTGCAAGCATGTCTTGAAGAAGAAGATTGTGTGATGATTCATGTTTACCTTCAAGACATCATCCAAATGAAGAGAGTTGGAAAGATTCAAGGTTGATCAAGACTAAGTCAAGAGTGAATCAAGTTGATCAACTCACAAAGCGTAGAAGATGTACCGAGAGGGATCAAGTGATCCCATCGTATGGTAAGCATTGTCCGTTGCACTTTGTGTACTAACCCATGGTCTATGTGAGAGTTCTATGTGGGGTTAGGTACGTGTCCATGGGCTTGCGTCAAGAGGAAGATATCATACAACCCATGGAAAGGATGACATCAAGTGGTGATCGTCACCGAGATTTCCGTGTTCAAGTTCAAGTGAAGCATCATGAAGAGATCAAGTGCTTGAATCTTGCCATCCATTGTGGTGTCAATGGACTTGTGAAGATGTGCCGAAGATTGACTCACCCATAGTGGGCTATGGGGGAGCAATCATCTAGTCTTCATCGAGCCAACGCAATCAAGAAAGGTGGTACAACTTGAGGGAGTCAAGATCTTCACCATCTAGCTCAAGTGGACCATGTGCAAGGCAAAGGTTTGCCCTTTATAGGTTTTCTATTTTACCGGTCTCGTGGTGGTGGTTGGGAGACCGGGTTATAGGATCGTTTGCCGTACTATCAAGGGGGGCTCTCAAGTTGGTAGCTTGATCGTATCGTTAGTAGAGAGCTCAAACCATTGCATCCTTGCATCACGTTTCTTGGTTCTTGTTTGGTTCTCTTTGTGAGTCTTAGAGCTTATGGTCATCTTGATTAAAAGCTTGAGTACATCGAAAATGGAGTTCGCATGCGTCTTCTATGATGTTTTCGGTGTTGGAGGTTTTACCGGTCTTATCTAAGGAAGGGTTCTCACCATTTTCTTATGGGCCTTTTCTCATTTTCTTCTTATTTACATTTCTATCAATATTGTGTTAGCCCATGTCATTAGCTTTCCAACAAACTTGGTTTCATTGAATTTGGAGTCCGTTTGCAAAAGTTGTGGCTGTTTTGGTAAAGGCTGTAGCGGTACTACCGCGACTAGAGCGGATATAAATTTTTACTACCGCTCCAGAGTGGTACTACCGCGGCTCCTGGGTGGTAGTACCGCTCCAGAGCTGTACTACCGTGGCTCCTGAGCGGTAGTACCGCTCTGGACCAAAAATCTCGTGCTTTGCTCAGCGGAGGTAGGCACGGAAGGAATTTTTTAGTACCACTCCTTGGAGCGGTAGTACCGCTCTGTGCGGGCTGTGGGCATAACGGTTGGATTTTTCATCACCTATAAAAGGGGGTATTCTTCCCCATTGAACTTTATCCTTTGAGCTCGTGTTCTTCCCCCATTGTTGACCTTTTTCGAGCTTGCTAACTCTCAATCCCTCCATGGATTCTTGGTAGTTTTTGAGGGAAAAGAGAGCGGAGATAGATCCACATTTCCACCAATCACTTTCTCCTCTATGTGAGGGGAACCCATCGGATCTAGATCTTGGAGTTCTTGGTGTTCTCCTTCTTGTTCTTCCTCTCATCTTCCTCCCTAGCATTAGTTGCTTCGGTGGGATTTGAGAGAGAAGGACTTGGGCACTCCGTGTGCCCTTGCCATTGCATTTGGTGCATCGGTTTGAGTTCTCCACGTGATACGTGGAAGTTACAAGTTGAGAATCTTATTAGTCTTGGGTGCTTGGTACCCTTGAGCTTGTTACTCTTGGTTGTTTGGACACCCTAGAGCTTGTTCCTCTTGGGTGCCTTGGCGCCCTAGATGGTTGGTGTTGTTCGGAGCTTAATCATTGTGGTGTAAAGCTCTGGGCAAGCGTCGGGGTCTCCAATTAGGTTATGGAGATCGCCCCGAGCAATTTGACGGGTACCGGTGACCGCCCCCAAGAGTTGCCAAAGTGTACGGGTTCGGTGACCGCCCCCAAGGGTCGCCATTTGTACGGGTTTGGTGACCGACCTCAAGGGTCCCTTAGTGGAATCACGTCATCTTGCATTGTGCGAGGGCGTGAGGAGATTATGGTGGCCCTAGTGGCTTTTTGGGGAGCATTGTGCCTCCACACCGCTCCAAATGGAGATTAGCATCCGCACGGGTGTGAACTTCGGGATACATTGTCGTCTCTGCGTGCCTCGGTTATCTCTTACCCGAGACCTTTACTTATGCACTTTACTTTGTGATAGCCATATTGTTCTTTGTCATATATCTTGCTATCACATAGTTGCCCTTAGCATAAGTTGTTGGTGCACATGGTGAGCCTAGCTATTTTAGGTTTTGTGCTTGACAAATTAACCGCTAGGTTTATTCCGCATTTGTTCAAGCCTAAACCATAATTATTTTAAAGCGCCTATTCACCCCCCTCTAGGCGACATCCTCGATCCTTCATTTGGCCTATAAAATTCAGAAATATTCCCAAACCAACAGAAGGGTCCACCAAAATACTTTTACGCCATCGTAACCTTGTGTACCCGTGAGATCCCATCTTGGGACCTTTTCCGGCACCCGACCGGAGGGGGATTCGATCACGGAGGGCTTATACATCAACCCTATTGCCCTTCGGATGAAGCGTGAGTAGTTTACCTCAGACCTACGGGTCCATAGCAAGTAGCTAGATGGTTTCTTCTCTCTCTTCGACCCTCAATACCATGTTCTCCTCGATGTACTTGGAGATCTATCCGATATAGTCTTCTTTTGCGATGTGTTTGTCGGGATCCGATGAATTGTGGATTTATGTTCATATCTTTTGAATCTCCTCTGAATTCTTATATGCATGATTTGATATCTTTGTATTTCTCTTCGAATTATTGGTTTGGTTTGGCCAACTAGATTGGTTTTTCTTGCAATGGGAGAGGTGCTTAGTTTTGGGTTCAATCTTGCAGTGTCCTCACACAGTGACAAAGTAGGGGTAGTGAGGCACGTATTTGTATTGTTGCCATCAAGGGTAAAAATATGGGGTTTTCATCATATTGCTTGAGTTTATCCCTCTACATCATGTCATCTTACTTAAGGCGTTACTCCGTTCTTTATGAACTTAATACTCTAGATGCATGCTGGATAGCGGTCGATGTGTGGAGTAATAGTAGTAGATGCAGAATTATTTCGGTCTACTTGACACGGACGTGATGCCAATATGCATAATCATTGCCTTGGTATCTTAATAACTTTGCGCTTTTCTATCAACTGCTCGAAAGTAATTTGTTCACCCACCGTATTATTTGCCTTCAAGAGAGAAGCCTCTAGTGAAACCTATGGCCCCCGGGTCTATTTTCCACCATATATTTCCAGACCGATAAACCAAAAATATCTTGCTGCAATTTATTTACTTTTATTTTGTTTTACGTTTTAATAATCTTTTATATCTATCAGATCTCACCTTTGCAAGTGACCGTGAAGCGATTGACAACCCTTTACCGCGTTGGGTGCAAGTGTTTGATTGTTTGTGTTGGTGCATATATTGGGGACTAGCCTGTATCTCCTACTGGATTGATACCTTGGTTCTCAACTGAGGGAAATACTTATCTCTAATTTGCCGCATCACCCTTTCCTCTTCAAGGGAAAAACCAACACAAGCTCAAGAAGTAGCAATTGACAACCCGTTTTTCGTGTTGAGTGCAAGTGTTTGTTAGTTTGTGCAGGTGCATAGAGTGGAGACTTGCTTGTGCCTCCTACTGGATTGATTGTTTTTATGTCGATATTAAACTTTTGTTTTGAATCTTATGGATCTGAATATTCATGCCTTAATAAAGAAAATTACATGGATAAATAAGGTAGGTAGCATTCCACATCAAAAATTATGTTTTTATCATTTACCTACTCGAGGACGAGCAGGAATTAAGCTCGGGGATGCTTGATACGTCTCCAACGTATCTATAATTTTTGATTGTTCCATGCTATTTTATTATCTGTTTTGGATGTTTTATATGCATTAATATGCTATTTTCTATTATTTTTGGGACTAGCTTATTAACCTAGAGCCCAGTGCCAGTTTCTGTTTTTCATTGTTTTTGAGTTTTACAAAAAAGGAGTATCAAACGGAGTCCAAACGGAATAAAACTTTACGATGATTTTTCTTGGACCAGAAGACACACATAGGACTTGGAGATCAAGGCAGAAGAGTCCCGAGGCAACCACAAGGGTCCAGGGCGCCCCCTGCCTTGTGGGTCCCATGGGAGTCCTCCAACCCTAATCTTTGGCCTATAAAATTCAGAAATATTCCCAAACCAACAGAAGGGTCCACCAAAATACTTTTACGCCATCGTAACCTTCTGTACCCGTGAGATCCCATCTTGGGACCTTTTCCGGCACCCGGCCAGATGGGGATTCGATCACGGAGGGCTTCTACATCAACCCTATTGCCCTTCGGATGAAGCGTGAGTAGTTTACCTCAGACCTACGGGTCCATAGCAAGTAGCTAGATGGTTTCTTCTCTCTCTTCGAACCTCAATACCATGTTCTCCTTGATGTACTTGGAGATCTATCTGATGTAGTCTTCTTTTGCGATGTGTTTGTCGAGATCCAATGAATTGTGGATTTATGATCATATTATCTATGAATATTATTTGAATTTTCTCTGAATTCTTATATGCATGATTTGATATGTTTGTATTTCTCTTCGAATTATCGGTTTGGTTTGGCCAACTAGATTGGTTTTTCTTGCAATGGGAGAGGTGCTTAGTTTTGGGTTCAATCTTGAAGTGTCCTCACCCAGTGACAAAGTAGGGGTAGCGAGGCACGTATTTGTATTGTTGCCATCAAGGGTAAAAATATGGGGTTTTCATCATATTGCTTGAGTTTATCCCTCTACATCATGTCATCTTACTTAAGGCGTTACTCCGTTCTTTATGAACTTAATACTCTAGATGCATGCTGGATAGCGGTCGATGTGTGGAGTAATAGTAGCAGATGCAGAATTATTTCGGTCTACTTGACACGGACGTGGTGCCTATATGCATAATCATTGCCTTGGTATCTTAATAACTTTGTGCTTTTCTATCAATTGCTCGATAGTAATTTGTTCACCCACCGTATTATTTGCCTTCCAGAGAGAAGCCTCTAGTAAAACCTATGGCCCTGGGGTCTATTTTCCACCATATATTTTCAGATCGATAAACCAAAAATATCTTGCTGCAATTTATTTACTTCTATTTTGTTGTACGTTTTAGTAATATTTTATATCTATCAGATCTCACCTTTGCAAGTGTCCGTGAAGGGATTGACAACCCCTTTACCGCGTTGGGTGCAAGTGTTTGATTGTTTGTGTAGGTGCATATATTGGGGACTTGCTTGTATCTCCTACTGGATTGATACCTTGGTTCTAAACTGAGGGAAATACTTATCTCTAATTTGCCGCATCACCCTTTCCCCTTCAAGGGAAAAACCAACGCAAGCTCAAGAAGTAGCAATTGACAACCTGTTTTTCGCGTTGAGTGCAAGTGTTTGTTAGTTTGTGCATGTGCATAGATTGGAGACTTGCTTGTGCCTCCTACTGAATTGATTGTTTTTATGTCAATATTAAACTTTTGTTTTGAATCTTATGGATATGAATATTCATGACTTAATAAAGAAAATTACATGGATAAATATGGTAGGTAGCATTCCACATAAAAAAATTATGTTTTTATCATTTACCTACTCGAGGACGAGCAGGAATTAAGCTTGGGGATGCTTGATACGTCGCCAACGTATCTATAATTTTTTGATTGTTCCATGCTATTTTATTATCTTTTTTGGATGTTTTATATGCATTAATATGCTATTTTCTATTATTTTTGGGACTAGCTTATTAACCTAGAGCCCAGTGCCAGTTTCTATTTTTCCTTGTTTTTGAGTTTTACAGAAAAGGAATATCAAACGGAGTCCAAACGGAATAAAACTTTACGATGATTTTTCTTGGACCAGAAGACACACGTAGGACTTGGAGATTAAGGCAGGAGAGTCCTGATACGTCTCCAACGTATCTATAATTTATGAAGCAATCATGCTATATTACTATGTGTTTGGAATGATTATGGGCTTTATTATACACTTTTATATTATTTTTGGGACTAACCTATTAACCGGAGGCCCAGCCCAGATTTGCTGTTTTATGCCTATTTCAGTATTTCGAGGAAAAGGAATATCAGACGGAGTCAAAACGGAACGAAATCAACTGGAGAAGTTATTTTTGGAAGGAAACCCACCTGATGGACTTGGACCCGACGTCAGAAGAGCCACGAGGCGGTCACAAGGGTGGAGGGCGCGCCCTCCCCCCTGGGCGCGCCCCTACCTCGTGGGGCCCTCGTAGCTCGACCGACGTTCTCCCTACACCCATATATACCTACGTACGCTAAAACTTCCAGAACAGAAAATAGATCGGGAGTTACGCCGCCGCAAGCCTCTGTAGCCACCAAAAACCAATCGGGACCCCGTTCTGGCACCCTGCCGGAGGGGGATCCCTTCACCGGAGGCCATCTTCATCATCCCGGCGCTATCCATGACGAGGAGGGAGTAGTTCACCCTCGGGGCTGAGGGTATGTACCAGTAGCTATGTGTTTGATCTCTCTCTCTCGTGTTCCTCTATGGCACAATCTTGATGTATCCCGACTTTTGCCATTGTAGTTGGATCTTATGATGTTTCTCCCCCTCTACTCTCTTGTGATGAATTGAGTTTCCCCTTTTGAGTTATCTTTTCGGATTGACTCTTTATGAGAACACTTGATTTATGTCTTGCCGTGATTATCTGTGGTGACAATGGGATATCATGTGCCACTTGATGTATGTTTTGGTGACCAACTTGCGGGTTCCACCCATGAACCTATGCATAGGGGTTGGCACATGTTCTTGACTCTCCGGTAGTAGCTTTGGGGCACTCTTTGAAGTACTTTTATGTTGGTTGGATGCATCTGAGATTGTGTGATGCATATCGTATAATCATGCCCGCGGATACTTGAGGTGACAATGGAGTATCTAGGTGACATTAGGGTTTTGGTTGATTTGTATCTTAAGGTGTTATTCTAGTACGAACTCTTTTATAGATCGATCTGAAAGAATAGCTTTGTGGTGGTTTCGTACCCGACCATAATCTCTACGTTTGTTCTCCGCTATTAGTGGCTTCGGAGTGACTCTTTGTTGCATGTTGAGGGCTTGTCATATGTTCTATCTATGTTATTATTGTTGAGAGAAAACTTACACTAGCGAAAGTATGAACCCTAGGCCTTGTTTCCTACCATTGCAATACCGTTTACGCTCACTTTTACCACTTGTTACCTTGCTGTTTTTATTATTTCAGATTACAAAAACCTATATCTACTATCTATTTTGCACTTGTATCACCATCTCTTCGCCGAACTAGTGCACCTATACAATTTACCATTGTATTGGGTGTGTTGGGGACACAAGAGACTTTTTGTTATTTGGTTGCAGGGTTGTTTGAGAGAGACCATCTTCATCCTACGCCTCCCACGGGTTGATAAACCTTAGGTCATCCACTTGAGGGAAATTTGCTACTGTCCTACAAACCTGTGCACTTGCAGGCCCAACAACATCTACAAGAAGAAGGTTGCGTAGTAGACATCAAGCTCTCTTTTCTGGCGCCGTTGCCGGGGAGGCTAGGTAAGTGAAGGTATATCTTTAGATCTTGCAATTGAATCTTTTTGTTTCTTGTTTTAGCACTAGTCTAGTTTATAAAAAAAATTACAAAAAATGAAGTTAAGTTTGTCTTAAATGCTTCACCTTTTTAATATCTTTCATGAGTATGATGGAAAGGATAATTGTGCTCAAGTGCTTGAAGAAGAAATCTATAGAATGTTTGGTACTAAATTTTTGAATGATGAGCATGATTGCAATGTTGTTAGTATGAATTCCTTGAATATCCATGATGTTAATGATATGCAAAGCCACAAGCTTGGGGAAGCTATGTTTGATGGAGATGATATTTTTTGTCCCCCAAGCTTTGATGAGCAAATTTACTATGATGAAAGCATGCCTCCTATTTATGATGATTATTGTGATGATACGTATGCTATAAAGAAGAAGTTTGCTTATGTGGAGAGTAGAAAATTTTCTATGCTTGTAGATCATGAAAAGAATGCTTTAGGTGCTGGTTATATTGTTGAATTCATTCATGATGCTACTGAAAATTATTATGAGGGAGGAACATATGCTTGTAGGAATTGCAATAATGTCAAGTTTCCTCTCTATGTGCTTAAATTCTTGAAGCTATGCTTGTTGTGCCATCCTATGCTAGTTGATTATTGTTCCCATAAGTTGTTTGCTCACAAAATCCCTATGCATAGGAAGTGGGTTAGACTTAAATGTGCTAGTCATATGCTTCATGATGCTCCCGTTATGTTTCAATTCTTATCTTTTATGTGAGCATCATTGTCATCATCATGCCTAGCTAAAAGGCATTAAAGAAAAGCGCTTGTTGGGAGACAACCCAATATTTATCCTTACTGTTTTTGTGTGTCCACATGATTATTATACTGTAGTAATCATGTTTTATAGATTTTGTTTCAATAAAGTGCCAAGTAGAACCTTTGGGAAGACTTGGGGTGAAGTTTATGTGATCTTGCTGTGAAAAACAGAAACATTAGCGCTCACGAGATTAGCTGCCATTTTTTACTGGAGAGTGATTTTAGGTTGATTCTTTTTGCAGATGATTAATAGACAAATCTATCAGGTCCAGCAATTTATTTCATAATTTTTGGGGTTCCAGAATTATACGTTTTATACAGATTACTACAGACTGTTCTGTTTTTGACAGATTCTGTTTTCTATGTGTTGTTTGCTTATTTTGATGAATCTATGAGTAGTATCGGAGGGTATGAACCATAGATAAGTTAGAGTACAGTAGATATTACACTAATATGAATTTAGAATGAGTTCACTACAGTATCTAAGTGGTGGTTTTATTTTCTTATACTAACGGAGCTTACGAGTTTTGTGTTGAGTTTTGTGTGGTTGAATTTTTCAAGTTTTGGGTAAAGATTTGATGGACTATGGAACATGGAGTGGAAAGAGACTAAGCTTGGGGATGCCCAAGGCACCCCAAGGTAATATTCAAGGACAACCAAGCAACTAAGCTTGGGGATGCCCCGGATGGCATCCCCTCTTTCGTCTTCGTTCATCGGTAACTTTACTTGAAGCTATATTTTTATTCATCACATGATATGTGTTTTGCTTGGAGCATCATTTTATTTTGTTAGTTTCGCTTTCTGTTAATTAGAATAGTGTTTTGCATCTTTAGTTTCAACAAAAAAGTCAAGGATAGCCTTTGCCATGCTTATTTTGCTAGTTTGCATGTTGCTGTTTCAAAACAGAAAGTTTACCGCTGTTGCAAAAATTGCCTAGAAAAGTCAGAGAATGGTATAATGTTGAATCTTTTTGCATATTAAGCTCTGATAAATTTATTACAGTGGGAATTTTAGTTCATAATTTTCGGAGTCAGGGAAGTATGGATACTCTTGCATTCTTTACAGACTGTACTGTTTTGACAGATTGCTGTTATGTTTGCGTCGTTTGCATATGTTTGCTTGTTTAATGATTCTATTTGATGATAGGAGTATTAAATATACAGAGGCATTTAGTATGCAATGTTGAATAATAATTTAAGTGATTTGTTACAGTAGAAAATGATAAGGTTTTGCATTGGTTTATACTAACCTATCTCACGAGTTCTTGTTGAGTTTGTTGTGAATGAAGCTTTTGATAAAAAGAGAAACCATGATATGAGAGGAATTAAGGAGACACAAAAGCTCAAGCTTGGGGATGCCCAAGGCACCCCAAGATAATATTTCAAGAAGTCTCAAGCATCTAAGCTTGGGGATGCCCCGATAGGCATCCCACCTCTTTTCTTCAACAACTATTGGTTAGTATCGGTTGAGCCTAAGTTTTTGCTTCTTCACATGAGTTGTGATATCCTTGCAATGTAGTTTTTTTAGCTTTGCTTGATGTTTGAATAAAGTATCAAGATCTGAAATTATTAAATGAGAGAGAGTCTTCGCATAGTTGCATAATTATTTAGCTACTCATTGATCTTCACTTATATCTTGATGGAGTAGTTTGTCATTTACTGTGTGCTTCACTTATATCCTATGAGTAAATGGTTGAATGAGTTGAATGTCATAAATCTGAAATTATATATGTTTCATTTGCTTATCCCATGGGGAGTAATGACCTCACATCTAAGAAGTAGAGGTTGTAAATTTATTGACAGTTAGCAAGCATTGTATTAGTCATTTGAACAATTCATGAAAGAATATTGAAGGAAGAGAGATTTCACATATAAATATATTATCATAGACACCTTTCATAATTGGGAGCACTCATTAAGTATGACATGCTAAAGAGTTGATGTCGGACAAGGAAGACAACGTAATGGGTTATGTTTTCTCGCATCTCAGTTAAAGTATATTGTCATGGATCATTCAAACATGTTGAGCTTGCCTTTCCCCCTCATGCTAGCCAAAATTCCTAGCTCCAAGTAGAGATACTACTTGTGCTTCCAAATATCCTTAAACACAGTTTTGCCATGAGTGTCCACCATACCTACCTATATGCGGTATTTACCTGCCGTTCCAAGTAAATTTGCATGTGCCAAACTCTAAACCTTCAAATTATAATCTATTTTGTATGCCCAAATTGCTCATGTAGCAACTAGGGGCTGTCAGTGTCTTCCATGCTAGGTGGGTTATTCTCAAGAGGAGTGGACTCCGCTCCTCATTCACGAGAAAGTGGCGGTAACCGGGATGCCCAGCCCCATGATCCAAAAAGATCAAAGCAAATCAAAATAATTAAACAAAACTCCCCCAGGATTGTTGTTAGTTGGAGGCACTCATTGTTTCGAGCAAGCCATGGATTGATGCTTGTTGGTGGTTGGGGGAGTATAAATTTTTACCATTCTGTTTGGGAACCGCCTATAATGTATGTAGTATGGAAGATATTGGGAACTCTTGGTTGTTATGTTGACAATGAGATCATACCTCTCAAAATTATTTATCTCTATTTTAAAAATTGAGCTCTGGCACCTCTGCAAATGCCTGCTTCCCTCTGCGAAGGGTCTATCTTTTACTTTATGCAAGAGTCAAGGTGATCTTCACCTTTCCCTTTTTCATTTTATCCTTTGGCAAGCACTTCATGGTGGGGTGATCCTGATATATATATCCAATTGGATGTACGTTAGCATGAACTATTATTGTTGACATCACCCAAAGGTGAATAAGTTTGGAGGCAACATTATAAGCCCCAATCTTTCTCTGTGTCTGATTAAAACTTCATAACCATAAGTATTGCATGAGTGTTAGCAATTGTAGAAGACTATATGATAGTTGAGTATGTGGAATTTGCTATTCCTGAAAATAAGATGAATTGCAATTGTTTTGATGACTAAGAATGAAGTTTGCTAGTTTTCAAGAATGTTTATGGTCTATGCCTTGATATGTGAATTGCTTGTCACTTTATCGTGAGAAGTTTTATGAGATGAACTACTATTGTGACATATAATCATGCTAGAAAAAGGTGATTGAAATTATCATTGATCAAACTTGTGCACCTTCTAGCATTCACACTTCATAAATTCTTTCTTTTATCATTTACCTACTCGAGGACGAGTAGGAATTAAGCTTGTGGATGTTGATACGTCTCCAACGTATCTATAATTTATGAAGCATTCATGCTATATTACTATGTGTTTTGAATAATTATGGGCTTTATTATACACTTTTATATTATTTTTGGGACTAACCTATTAACCGGAGGCCCAGCCCAGATTTGCTGTTTTATGCCTATTTCAGTATTTCGAGGAAAAGGAATATCAGACGGAGTCAAAACGGAACGAAATCAACTGGAGAAGTTATTTTTGGAAGGAAACCCACCTGATGGACTTGGACCCCACGTCAGAAGAGCCACGAGGCGGTCACGAGGGTGGAGGGCGTGCCCACCTGCCTCGTGGGGCCCTCGTAGCTCCACCGAAGTTCTCCATGCACCCATATATACCTATGTACCCTAAAACTTCCAGAACAGAAAATAGATCGGGAGTTCTGCCGCCGCAAGCCTCTGTAGCCACCAAAAACCAAACAGAACAGAAAACAGAAAATATACCTATGGAGTATCTAGGTGACATTAGGGTTTTGGTTGATTTGTATCTTAAGGTGTTATTCTAGTACAAACTCTTTTTTTTGATCGATCCGAAAGAATAGCTTTGTGGTGGTTTCGTACCCGACCATAATCTCTACGTTTGTTCTCCGCTATTAGTGGCTTCGGAGTGACTCTTTGTTGCATGTTGAGGGCTTGTCATATGTTCTATCTATGTTATTATTGTTGAGAGAACTTACACTAGCGAAAGTATGAACCCTAGGCCTTGTTTCCTACCATTGCAATACCGTTTACGCTCACTTTTACCACTTGTTACCTTGCTGTTTTTATTATTTCAGATTACAAAAACCTATATCTACTATCTATTTTGCACTTGTATCACCATCTCTTCACCGAACTAGTGCACCTATACAATTTACCATTGTATTGGGTGTGTTGGGGACACAAGAGACTTTTTGTTATTTGGTTGCAGGGTTGTTTGAGAGAGACCATCTTCATCCTATGCCTCCCACGGATTGATAAACCTTAGGTCATTCACTTGAGGGAAATTTGCTACTGTCCTACAAACCTGTGCACTTGCAGGCCCAAAAACATCTACAAGAAGAAGGTTGCATAGTAGACATCAAGTCCCGAGGCAACCACAAGGGTCCAGGGCGCCCCTGCCTTGTGGGTCCCACGGGAGTCCTCCAACCCTAATCTTTGGCCTATAAAATTCAGAAATATTCCCAAACCAACAGAAGGGTCCACCAAAATAGTTTTACGTCATCGTAACCTTCTGTACCCGTGAGATCCCATCTTGGGACCTTTCCCGGCACCCGGCCGGGGGGGGGGGGGATTCGATCATGGAGGGCTTCTACATCAACCCTATTGCCCTTTGGATGAAGCGTGAGTAGTTTACCTCAGACCTACGGGTCCATAGCAAGTAGATATATGGTTTCTTATCTCTCTTTGACCCTCAATACCATGTTCTCCTCGATGTACTTGGAGATCTATCTGATGTAGTGTTCTTTTGCGATGTGTTTGTCGAGATCCGATGAATTGTGGATTTATGATCATATTATCTATGAATATTATTTGAATCTCCTCTGAATTCTTATATGCATGATTTGATATCTTTGTATTTCTCTTCGAATTATCGGTTTGGTTTGGCCAACTAGATTGGTTTTTCTTGCAATGGGAGATGTGCTTAGTTTTGGGTTCAATCTTGCAGTGTCCTCACCCAGTGACAAAGTATGGGTAGCGAGGCACGTATTTGTATTGTTGCCATCAAGGGTAAAAATATGGGGTTTTCATCACATTGCTTGAGTTTATCCCTCTGTTGGGGAACGTAGTAATTTCAAAAAAATTCCTACGCACACGCAAGATCATGGTGATGCATAGCAACGAGAGGGGGAGTGTATCTTCATACCCTTTAAGATCGCTAAGCGGAAGCGTTTATCAACGCGGTTGATGTAGTCGTACATCTTCACGATCTAACTGATCCAAGTACCGAACGCACGGCACCTCCGATTTCTGCACACGTTCATCTCGATGACGTCCTCGCCTTCTCAATCCAGCAAGACGGGCGAAGTAGTAGATGAGTTCCGGCAGCACGACGGCGTGGTGACGGTGTTGGTGAAGAACAATCTCCGCAGGGCTTCACCTAAGCACTACGGAAACTATGACAGATGATAAACTAGAGGGGACGGGGTTGCCGGCACACGGCTTGGTGTTTCTTGATGTGTCTTTGGTGCTAGCCCTGCCCCTCTATTTATATGTTGAACCTTGGGGTCGAAACTTGGAGTAAAAGCCTCCACAAAGTCGGTTTCACCCGAAAGGCAAGAGTCCTTCTCGGACTCCAGGGCCAGACGCCAGGGTTCTCGGCGTTTGGACCCAGACGCCAGGGACCCTGGCGTCTGGCCCCTGGACTCCGCAAAACTTCCTTTTGCGCTTTCCAAAAACCTTGTGGGCTTTCCCCTTTGGCCCAAATAACGTGTTCTCGTACCCAAACATTTCGGGAAACATCCGGAACCCCTTCCGGTGAATTCTGGAACCCTTCCGGAGATCAAACACTATTATCCCATATATCAAACTTTATCTTCGGACCATTCCAGAGTTCCTCGTCATGTCCATGATCTCATTCGGGACTCCGAACAACATTCGGTTACCAACATACATAACTCATATAATACTATATCGTCAACGAAACGTTAAGCGTGCGGACCCTACGGGTTCGAGAACTATGTAGACATGACCGAGACACGTTTCCGGTCAATAACCAATAGCGGGACCTAGATGCCCATATTGGCTCCCACATATTCTACGAAGATCTTTATCGGTCAAACCGCATAACAACATACATTGTTCCCTTTGTCATCGGTATGTTACTTTACCGAGATTCGATCGTCGGTATCCAATACCTAGTTCAATCTCGTTACCGGCAAGTCTCTTTACTCGTTACGCAATGCATCATCCCGTAACTAACTCATTAGCTACATTGCTTGCAAGGCTTATAGTGATGTGCATTACCGAGAGGGCCCAGAGATACCTCTCCGACAATCAGAGTGACAAAACCTAATCTCGAAATACGCCAACCCAACATGTACCTTCGGAGACACCTGTAGAGCTCCTTTATAATCACCCAGTTACGTTGTGACGTTTGGTAGCACACAAAGTGTTCCTCCGGTAAACGGGAGTTGCTTAATCTCATAGTTACAGGAACATGTATAAGTCATGAAGAAAGCAATAGCAACATACTAAACGATCAAGTGCTAGGCTAACAGAATGGGTCATGTCAATCACATCATTCTCCTAATGATGTGATCCCGTTAATCAAATGACAACACATGTCTATGGTTAGGAAACATAACCATCTTTGATTAATGAGCTAGTTAAGTAGAGGCATACTAGTGACGTTATGTTTGTCTATGTATTCACACACGTATCATGTTTTCGGTTAATACAATTCTAGCATGAATAATAAACATTTATCATGATATGAGGAAATAAAGAATAACTTTATTATTGCTTCATCCATGACGCGTCGATGGGCTCGGCGATGACCTCCGCCCTAGCATGCCGGTCGTCTTGGTCTTCTTGCACCGATCTGGAAACCTTTGGGGATTGCTTTGGGAACTGGTGGCTAGCCTTACTCCCTTAGCATGAAAGAGGAAAGCCTCCTCTTGCGCGCCTATTGGCATCGCCCGTCGTCGCGCGTCACCCATGTGAAGACGCGGGGCCACGCGACTAGGCTGAGCATCCTCTAACTCGTTTGCCTCTGCGAGGGGCCTCAGGAGGCAACCTCGGAAGACCGCCTCGCGAGGCTCCTGGTGGCGCCTCAATCCTGCGTGGGGCGCTTGCTGACATATGCCTCACGAGGTGGGGTCCTCGCGGGGAATCTTGCCCGCAAGCTTGCTAGTGAACATTCCTTGGGCTTCTTGGTATGTGTCACGTACTGGGCCGCAGGCAGACGGGCCTGGGTACCCCAGTCCCATGGGCCCCACATGCACCTTGTCCATCGCCGGTGGACGTGAGGTCCATGATGGAAAAGGAGGCGCCGGTGCTCTCATCGTCCCACCAGGCGGCTCGAAAGTTCACGGGCGGCTCGTAGGACGCGCAACTGGTGTTGTTCTCATCCGCGATCGCCTGCAGCTATGCCTTGGCGGCAGCATATTCCTGGCGAGAGACGGCTTGAGCACGGGCGGCCTCGTAGATCACATTCTACTCCGTGGCGAAGTTGGGGTTCTTCGTGGCCATGACCTCCTCCCTCGTGTGCTCGCCGTCGATTAGGCCCTCTGGCAGCCGGTGCTGCTCGAGGAGCAACAAGTTGTACCGTTGTTCCTCATGCGCCTCCTCGAACACCAACACAGGCGCCAGCGCGGGCTGCTCCTCCACCATGGTGGTGTTGAAGTGTGCCTACGCCTGCTCCATGATGAAGCCGGCATGCACATGCGCATGGTCCGGTGCGGTGTCGTCGGAACCCGTTTCCACCGTGGGGTCATCCTCGTCGTCGGAGACCTCAGTCAAGCTGGTCGGCATGCTGGCCTCGATCCACCTGGCATGGCGGCTCTCCAGGTGGCCGCAAGGGTGACTATTGCGGCCACCTCATGCTTCATCTCCATGGAAAGACTCTCCTACAGAGCGGTGCCGCCTGCAGTCATGGCGGATGTGGTGCAAGGGACGAGGATGTGTAGCGGTTTGTGTTGTGGCGTGGAGTTAGCTGGATGTGGCCGCCATTAAATAGTGGATTCCGGTGAGGCCAGGCGTCCGGGTGCGTCAATGCACGGAGCCGGAGTGGATTTCTCGGCCGGTGAGTCTGCTTAATGGCGGCATACGGACAGACAGGACATTCAACGGGCGTGGTAGATATCCGTCCCTTCCCGTCCAGTAATAAGTCTCCGACATTGAAGAGGCACAAACACAAGGGACGCGTCGCGGGCGACGCTCTCGGCCGGCGCGCTGTTTCAAATGCGGAGCCAGTGAGAGGTCACGCCCGCTCCAGTCCGATGTCAATACGGAGCGGCTACACTATAGCGGTATGAATGCGGTCAGCTGGCGCCAAACGGGAACGCGCGCGGACAAGGAGGGGAGCGTTTGGATAGGTCTGGGCGGTCAGAAGCGGTCGTTGGTGCTATCTAGACGCCCACAAAGACCTCCTAGTTTATTTCCGGTTTGTGGAAGAAAATACGTCCGGACCATCCTGCAAACTGATGCCGGAGCGTTAGATGGCACAATAAGTCCGGACCGCACAGTGCGGACAGTCACGGACGGTTTGAGCGAGATGCCCTAAACGTCTGGATAGTAGAGTAATAAGCATCAAGCATCCGTGTCATTTGGTCTTTTGTTTCATATGTTAATCCACAAGTGCCGGCTTTCCACATAGCCGCCTTGGCCGGCCGCCAACTCCACTTCTAGTTTAGAAACGAAAAGTAATGCCGTGTACTGGACAGACCCGCCAAAGCTAGCACCATCTCCAGTAACTTAAACCATAAGATCGTGTAAGAGGGAGCACAGAAGAGCCAATCGGCTTGTTCTTAACAATCATCCATGGAGGCGGCACTGGATAGCGGTGCAAAGGCAAAGCACATCATCCTCGTCCACGGCGTGTGCCACGGAGGCTGGAGCTGGTACAAGGTGGCGGCGGGGCTACGGTCTGCGGCTGGGCACGGCTGCCTGGTCCACGCGCCGGACCTAGCCGCGTCGGGCATCGATGACCGCCGGCTGCCGGAGGTGGCAACGTTCAGCGAGTACACGGGGCCGCTGCTCGATGTACTCCGGTCGCTCCCGGCTGGGGAGAAGGCGGTGCTCGTTGGCCACAGCCTCGGAGGCCTTAGCGTCGCCCTCGCCTCCGAGATGTTCCCGGACAAGGTCGCAGTCGCCGCGTTCCTCTCCGCTTACATGCCGGACTGCGCGTCCCCGCCGTCGCATGTCCTCATACAGGTATGATCTGATCCACCCCGTTGTCTGCACATACTATACATTTTAACGAAACTTTTTTTTTTGAAAAACCCCCACCTTACATTAATTAATTTAAAACATCCATACAGTCATTCATTACAAAATTTGCCACACAGGGCGGGATAATATTAAAAAGAATACCATCAATCTATTCTCAAAATTAAACTTTGTAATCTCGTGAGCCATCATATTCGCCCTCCTGTTAATCTTGAATATCAATAAACAACACTTGTTTTAGAACGTGGGAAGTACTACATAAAAAGAAGCCTCGTTGTCAAAATCATCAAATATCAGTTACAAGTTATGACCTACTCACCCATATAAACAGAGTATAATTTTGGAAACTGTCGAAGAGTATCTATCGGGTGAGTAGGTGACCTGCAGAATTTGAAATATCATGCATGACCTGCAGAATTTAGGGGAGTAAGCACTGTACCTTTTGAGCAAACAGTTTAAATAAAAAAATACAGTACATCAAACCGAGTAATAAACTGAAATCTTTACCTACTAATAAAGCAATTAGTGATTCTGGTGGTACGTCGTCGCTGTTTTTACGAAAAAGTCCTTGTGATTTAGAGTAATAAACCCGCAGTCCATATAATAAAGTCAATCGAACCGGTATGACGA
Source organism: Triticum dicoccoides (assembly GCF_002162155.2). Taxonomy (NCBI): domain Eukaryota; kingdom Viridiplantae; phylum Streptophyta; class Magnoliopsida; order Poales; family Poaceae; genus Triticum; species Triticum dicoccoides. The sequence continues at coordinate 168,739,362 of NC_041387.1, read as the reverse complement.
GAAAGAAAAAAAAACAGCCTCCCGATCTAGCTCGTACGCCGCCGCCTCGTGCTCTGCTCCTCCCCGAGGCCCCTCGCTCGATCTGGACCAGCAGGTCCCGAGCGCCTCGGCCTGCTCCTCACGCCGGCGTCCCGCGCCACTGCCGCCGACCTCCAGCCGTTGTCCATTACCCTCTCCCCCACACTCTATCTCTCTTCTTCTCCCTTTCTTTTCTCTCTCTCAAATCTTGTCTCTGTCAGGAACGACAGCGCCATGGATCCCGATGTGAAGCTTCACTGCACCCTGATCTGACCTGGGAGGGGGTCGCGTTGCGCTCGGGCGCCGCATCAGGTGGCGGTGGCGAGGTGGGAGGGGAGCACGGAGATGGGCGCGCGGAGACGAAGGAGGAGAAAAATGGAGAGGCGGGGAGGCTACGCTCGGGGTCCGCATCAGGCGGCGACAGCGAAGCGGGAGGTGCGCACTGAGACGAAGGACCCGAGAATGGAGGCGTCCGGGAGCGAGGACTTCGCCGGCGTCAAAGCCACTGCCAGGCGGGACGCGCAGGCGCGCGAGGGGCGCATGGCTCCTCTCCTGGTGCGGCACACGAGGGAATGAGGTGGGGATCGAGCTGCCGGCACACCACCCGACGTTCACCCTTGCTCCACACTTCGTCGGAACTCCATCTGTTGGTTCTGCACTTAGGTATTCACTGAAGCAAACTTTGTAATTTCCTGATATATCTTAATGATTGTTGAAGCCAAACTCGCATCTCATCTGCTTTTTAATAGTTTTGCATAATTTACTTTCTTGAACTGATGGTCTGAACTCTGAAGTGGTGTCTTATACATGGTTAGATAATGTAGTGGGGAATTTTTCTGATGTACAACCTATATATCAGAAATGGTTGAGCTTGGAATGATCTGTCCCGGTTATTAGTGTTTGTGTTCCTGTAGATCAAATATCTATTTGTAATTTTGGATTAGTATATTTGCTTTGAAAGTCAGAGTTGCATTTACTGTTTTCTTTTTGGCGCAAAAAGAAGTAGTTAGTATTAAACATATGTTAGACAGAGCTACTTACCAATGGCAATTTGTCTGGAGTTCTGATGTTTTTTGTACATTGTTGTGGCTGAAAACCTGAAACGATTTGTGTAACTGATAGTCTGTTGCTTTACTTCTACACTGCTTAATTAACCTGCGATTAATTTTGATATTTGATTTTTGGCAAGAATCATCGGACTATAGATTATTGATCATGCATGAAACGTTTTAAAGGAAGCGAATCTACATTTGCATGCTTGGTTTGAAGACTTGCCAGCTGGGTGAAGAAGCTTTCTGACAAACATCCAAATCACTCTAATAGGCCCAAGTTGAGCATATGTTAGATGGTCTGGATGACATGGATGGTGCCGAGGATGTCCCTTTTGATGAGCTCATAGGCATGCAAGGCTTAGTATTTCACTTGGTTGAGAATGCAATTACAGTAAGGATCTCTTCTTTGTCTTATTTTAGTTAGACAAATGTGTTTCCTTCATGTTTACATGTATCTGATGTTGTTTCATTTTATTTTCTTAAGATATGTATTACATACAAGTCTGATGGATTCAAGAGAATGAAGAGTAAATAATACTATACTATAAATACGTCAACTACAGATAACCCTCCCAACTACAATGTTGCACCTGACAACCTCCTACTCAACGAGGCCAAGCTATCTCCAGGGGACCATGCCCCTGGACGTTCCTAAGAGGTATGGACCTAAGGATGGCCTTGCTTGCACTATATTGTAGCAATATAATCCATAATGCATGCAGTTTGCTTTCTCCCTTTCTCCCATGGACTCTGAATATGATATCCACCGTCCTTTGTAGGTTCATTAGTTTACTTTTTGTTGACGCAAAAATTAATATGTAGTTGTAACCGCAGGTGTGCTGCTAGATGACCTTCTTGCTGCTGAAACAACAAATGCTTGTAACTGCAGCTCCTGCTAACATGCAAGCTGGATGAGCACCGGGCATATTTGCTACGATGATGAACAAATATGCAAATGACTACAGAAACAACAGCTGATGGAGCTGTGGTTCTTGGAAACCCAGTTGCTCCTTCTGTTAATGGGGATGTGTATGCGGATATCAGCCCTGAGAATGTTGTGGTCCAGTGACACCGAGGTTTGCATTATTTCTGTCCTAGACTTGTGCAGACCATCTTTCTATGGATGGTCTTCTGTTCATATTAAATGTGAGCTACCGCGTACTGAGATGTGTTTCGAACTTATTTTGTGTGTGTGTGCAGAAGATAGTGCAAATGTGCTAATTATTTGGTTGAAGCATCTGCTGCAGAGGTTGAGGTAATTAGTGCTACTTTAGCTGCTATAAAGGCCAGACAAGTTGGAGATGAGATGAGCATTTTATCATATTGCTTTGCCTGTAATAACCAAAATTGATTGATTTAGTTTCACACAACATAGATAATTATATCGTCCGGTTCAATTTTACTTATGAAAGTTGAACATTTCTTATCTTGTTAGATTTCCTCTTTGTAAGTTCTAGGACTTTAGTTAATTGAATATCTTAAGGCATGCATGCCAGAACTTTCCAGATGGTAACACTTGATGCAATTCTGTTCCTACTATTCTTACCTGATACTACCTGGACGACCTTCAAGCATCAATAACTTAATCCTTTTAGGTTTTCTACTTCTTTCTCCAGTACAGACATAATATTGTTTGGTGCTTCCCAATATTTGGACGTGAAAGTAGAGAAGCTTTACATTTCAAGAAATATTAGATTATCAATAAGAAAATATGGTCCAAGCCGGACTACTACTTCTAAATGTTTTGTTTTTCACCAAAGGGGATATTTTACTTCTCCTAATCATGGTCGCCGTGTAACCCGATGATAGTAGGATGGTAAATAACTACATCCTTTTTCGGCATGGCAAAAAAAAATACATCCTACCCATTTGATGATTTGCAACTGCAGCTGAACAATAATGAAAGAAAAAAGAGTACATGCTTTACATAATGTACCTACAACAACAATAGGTTGCCCCACCAAACATCACCAGAGGACTGAGAAGGAAAACGACGCTTCCTCAGTCAGGTTCTATTGGCCGTTGTAGCATTAGCATGATGAAGATTCTGGAACAGTGCATGACATGTCCAAGCCCAAAGTCTTCCCTTAGTGTGAAGCACCTGAGCTGGCGTCGAGCAATATCCCTTGAATATTATTTCATTGTGTTCTTTCTAGGTGTGCAACCATATCAGCTGCACCAAGGAGCTCCATGCACGGGGCACGGCGGTACTACTTCCCACAAAACCTATTATAAACAGTGTGCTAGCTACCAAGAATGTGCAGATTCATGAAAGAGCTTTGTGCAAAAAATTAGGAGAAAGAGAAACATAAGAGACATTTCAGCAAGTTTACTTATGGAGGCAAAAAATAATTCTACTTATCACTGTAATACGAGTTGTAATAAATGAGAAAAGACGTGTGATATTATCTTTTTTCTCCCGTTGCAACGCACGGGCATTTGTGCTAGTAAGAACAAAAAATTCAATCAGGGTTACATCAAGATAATTGGAAGCTACTACAACAAAAAAATGTAATATTGTATATGACGATCGGAATCGTATGTGGTCAGGTTATACCTGTCTGCGGCGATTGACTCGTTCACAACTACAAAGAACTACCAATATCACTTTTATTAACTCAAACCATCGGCGGACACTTTTTTGTACAATGTAAAAAAATGTTTGCATGTTGTAAAAAATGTGTCATCTGAGGCGACTCGGGGGCAACCCTAGGGCTGCCACCGAGCTTTCCCCCTCCATCTTCCTCCTCTCCACCGCTACCAGAGGGGCGCTCGGCGCTGGCGCGTGGCCCGATGGTGGTGGCGGTGGTGATCTGGCGTCTCCTCCTCGGGGGAGGATTGTGGCTCCCGGGGCGGCAGCTCTGGGCGGTGGCACGCGAGGCGGCCTGGGCGGCGGGCGGCGCCGGCGGGTGCTGGTGGGTGGCCTCCCATGGCTGTGCGGGCAGCGTGGAGGTCGCGGCCGACGACGCAGCGTTGACTCGTCGCAGTCCGCCGGATCCCTTGAAGAAGCTTCGGTCCCGGTTCGATCTGTTCTGATCTGCGCCGGCGGTGGTCCTTGGCGGCAGAGTCCGTCGTCTTGTGCTGCCAGGCGGCCGGATCTGGCGTTTGGGTGTGGTTTTGGGGGAAACCCCTGGCCAGCGTGGCGGCCCCCCAAAGTCGACGTCTTTGGCGCCGATCCCCTCCCTGGAGGCTTTGGGGTGGACCCTCCCCCTCCCGACTACCCCTTGAGCTCCGGCAAAAGCCGGCTCTCCCTGGTCTGGGCGTTGATGGGGTTATGTACCTAGGGTAGGGTCATGGACCTGATCTAAGTACCTTACCCAAGGACACCCTTAGAAGAAGTCGCCTTCCAGTCGACCAACGAGGGACACACTCGACTGACTTGAAGGACTCGACCACGAAGACTCACTCGACCACCAGAAGGTCAAGAGGCACTCTGCACTGCAACGACCTGTAATCAAGTAGACTTTATGGTAGTTAAGACACTTTATGTGGGACGTTACCAGTAATGCCCCGGACTTAATGTCCCTTAAACCCTTCATTACGTGGGCTGGCTGGGGTCCTGGCGCACTCTATATAAGCCACCCCCCTCCACAGGCAGAAGGGTTCGGCACCCTGTAACTCATATACACACAATCCACTCGACCGCCTCCGGGCTCCGAGACGTAGGGCTTTTACTTCCTCCGAGAAGGGCCTGAACTCGTACATCCTTTGTGCTTACAACCTCTCCATAGCTAGGACCTTGCCTCACAATACCTACCCCCCACTCTACTGTCAGGCTTAGAACCACGACAGGCGTCGACGACACCTTGGTGGCGTGCTCCTTCTTGAAGGCGGCGGTCATGATTGACTCTTGGTGGTGGAGTGGCCGGTGTCCCGGTTCCGAAGCACGACAGCTTGATGTTCCTGCTTCATCCTGCTCGGGCTCGCCCTTGCGTGGTGAACCTTCTTCGGTCTTCTTCATGGTGGCGCGTCTTCGTCCGGCAACTCGCATTCTGTGCTTCGTGTTGCCTCTGCTGACTTTGGTTCTCGTCTGGATGGGCTTCCGTTGCTCGTGGGTCAGCGATGTCTGCTTCTCTTATGGCAGCTCGGTGACCTTGAGATGGGTTATGTGCTAGCCACTCTGTCGGTCGCCGGTGCGGCACCCATCGAGCCTGGGTGAAAGGGTAGTGGCCCTTTGCGACGGTGGAGACATCTCAAGTGTTTGGCCGTGGATGTAGCCACGCTCAATGCTTGCATGGGGTGTCCTTCCTCTCGTGCTCCCAATTGGCTAGTTGGTGTAGGCATAGTGCTCAACGGTGTTGTGTGCTTGGTTCCGGTTCTTGCCACTGTGTTGTTCTGCCTAGCACCTTGTATCTTCTTTGCGCTTTGCTTTGCATTCATCCCCTTTGTAATGTGGTGCCCTTGTAATCCTGGCCGGTTGAGTGGTTTTGTTAATTCAAAATCGGGCTAGGTTCGAGCTCTTCTCGGCCTCGGCCGGTGCCTTTTCTCTAAAAAAAGTGTCACAACCTTAACAGAATATACGTGACATGTGTTTGAAAAAAGTGTATGCAAATTTGAAAATGTTGAACCATGTAAAAGAGTGTTTGTGTAGTTTTATAAAATGTTTATTGTGATTAACATGTATTTGGAAAAATATTACCATGTATTCAAAAAAGTTTTGAAAACATTTAATATAAAAATGCCCATAATGGATTTGAAAATATCAAAAGTTTATCAAAATATTTAATGCGTGCGTTAAAATGTACATTGGGTACTCAGAAAAATTAGACATGTGTACAAATGAAAAAAGAAAGAAAACGTAAAAGAAAAAAACTAAACATTTCTAATTGTCCACTTTCTCTTGTTTCTCTCATATCTCGAGTACGGGCCTCCTATATGTCTATCTACACCACTAAACATTTCTAATTGTCCACTTTCTCTTGTTGTGCGATTGATGGAGAGATATCTTAGTTTTCTTCATGTCACCATGTCCTACACCCGTTAGGGTTAGGGTGTGCCGCCACGAAATTGCACACCCGGTGACGCGCATATGCACATGTTTGTCATAGAAACTGTGGAGGGGCTAGGAGTTAGATGCCAAAGATCATTACAAAATAGTGTTTGGATTTCTAGAGTCCGGTGACATTTGTGCCCAAATTCTAGTTCGTTCCGATTTGTTGTTGGTTATTGTCATTTTTTGCAAAACAGAACCCCTTACATTTAGCAAGATTAACTCGCATCCACCCATAACTAATTTCATCTATGGAACTTCTTTGTTATATTTACAAAGGAACTAATCGAAGCCCCCCGTATCGCCCCCGCCTCGAGCGACTCAGGTGGCGCTCTAACCCTAGCCACCGGGCCTCCATCTTCCCCCTACCCTCCCTCCATCGCCGCCCGAGGACGCCACCAAAGTCCGGTGGCCGGCGACGGTGGCGAGGGATCTCCTTCTTGTCTCACGATGGGAGGTGGGGCAGGACCTCTTCCCGCGGGGTGGCGTGGCCATGGTCCATATCTTGGTGGCGCGGCGGCTTGTTCCGGGCGGAGGCGTGGTCGTTGGGTGGCGGTCCGGTGGCGACGGTGCGGGCAGGACGTCGTGGAGGACCTGGTTGGAAGATCGGGCGAGTGCATGTGCAGTGCTTCGCGGCGGCGGATGCCGGGGCGGCCTTGATCATCCTCAGCTGCATAGATTGGATGTACCCATGTCCAAGGCGGAGCTGCTCCGACAGTCCAGCGGATTTGACCCTGGATCCCGTTCGGTACAGAGATGGTGAAGAGTGTGCTTGGGATTCATCCTAATGGCTCTTCCGGCATGGCGCGATGGGGTGGTAGCCCTCCGTCCATGCTCCAGTGGTGGCCCCCTTCGGTAGTGGCCGGAGCGTCAAGGTACACCGCGGTGGCAGTGCGGTTGTGGATGATCGTTGGATCTGGGCGGCCAACTCCGGGGCTTTGAAGGTGGTGTTGCGGATGCAGAGGTTGTCGGTTGGATGTTCTTAGGAGGATCCGGGTGAAAACATGGTCTTCGTCCGGTGGCCGGAGCCGGTGACGGTGACACCCTTGGCGTCGTTTCCTTCATGAAGGCATCATCGAGGTGAAACTCCCAATTCTTTCTGCTACCTCCCGGGGAAACCCTTGATCAGTTGATCGTTTGATGGCGATGCTCTTGTGGCATTCCCTCCTTGGGGAGTTATTCTTGGAGGTTTGCATTGGCTCGAGGGACTAGTGGACGGTTTCAACGGTGGAGCGGCGTTTCATGTCACGCATCGACGATGTGGAGTCTGACGTGGTGCAGCAGGGTCTCAGTGATGGATGTATGATGATGGACGTGCGAAGGGAGGTGGCATCGATGGCAGGCCTGGCAAGGTTGATGCGTCAGTACCTGCTCTGAAGATGGATCGATGGAAGGCGGCGGTGGCCTCTGAGAGTGCGCTGGACCTGTGTGTGCACCAGAACCAACAAGAGGGTTGGTTGGGGCCTCCGGCTTTAGATGTTAGGCTTTTGTGCGAGGTATGTTTGGTATTCGGCTCGGACAATCGGCACCCCTTCATCAAGGGGATAGAAGTAGCGACAGATGTTGCAAGATGGTGGCTTTAGACTTACCGATGTATTATTTTGCAAGGCAAAAATGGCTGCATGCATTGCTCAGATGTAGAGGCCGGGGGTCATCCTTCTTTTCAAAAAAATATATATTTACAAAAGAACATTGTTCAAACTCAACCCGAGGTCCACCATACATAAGTCTGATATAAATAGAACTCAATATTTGATTTAGATGTACATGAAATTTACTTAAGTTGTAAAAATGACAACCACCAACATGCGCATCTCTCTTGATATTACAAGTGTGCAGCTACGATTTTGGCCATGTTAGACCAGAGCTTAGGTTCCACTTTTCATGGAACTATCACATTCTAAGTCATACTATGGTTTAGCAAAATTCCTAGATGAACGGCTGTCAAGGCTTACAACACACGCCGCATCATAATCTAATGCATCGCTGTTTCTCTGATAGTTTAGGACATATGTACCAGAAAGATGGTGCATGGTTCCTATTTGTGCATGTAGCAACAGCGGCTTCATGATTGAACAAAAGATTCCCATATGGTCTAATTTATTTACATAGCAATACACCACTTTGTTAATTGCTGATGCGCACGCATTACTTTCTTCTCTCCTCCACTTAGCATGGTGAGGGCAACTGGGTAGCTCCGTTGGACAACGAGATGAAACCCCAAGATGCAGATGGAAGACTCCCGGCTTCCTTCATGTTCGGGCCGCAATTTATAGAACAAAAGCTCTATCAGCTGTGCTCATCGGAGGTATGTCAATGTCCAAGGAGAGCAAAAATAGGCTGTTTTTGTTTGATACAAGAACCAGATCTTAATACATCTCCTAATTAAGAGATTTGCTAATGAATCCGCCATGCAGGACGTCGCCCTAGCGAAATCTCTCATACGAGTCGGCTCATTGTTCCTGGAAGACCTGCAAGCCCGGCAGCCATTCACCGAGGAACGCTACGGCTCGGTCCGCAAGGTCTACGTAGTATGCAAGCAAGATGTGACCATACCAGAGGCGTACCAAAGGTTGATGGTGGCCAACAACCCGGTGGACGAGGTCAGAGAGATCGACGGTGCAGATCATATGGCGATGCTCTCGGCGCCTGAACAGGTTGTCAAGTGCATCCTCGACATCGCTGAGAAATATAAGTAAGTTTATGGTCTCGATGGATGTATGCACATGTCCCGGACGAAAACATGAAAATCTGCTGTAATAATCAAACGTACTTTGGTGCCCCTAGTCATCGTTGACTAGTTGTCAGTGGGTGCTTGGCCTTCTCAAGCTGTCTTTTCTTTTTGGAAACCTGGACCGTAGAACAACGGCAATTATATTAAAATAAAGTAATATTTACATGTAGCAACAAAAGTGCAAAAAAGCCTAAAAAAGCTCTATCCAATGCCCATTCGTGGAAGCATGGCTCAGTTACAGATGATTTTCAATCCAACCCTTCATTTTTTGTGCTCTGCTTGGTTTAGCTCTGTGAACTGTCGCAGCGAGTGTTTCTTCCTGTAGTAGGACCAGATCATAGTGTGAGGTGCAGCTATCCTAAAAATCTTATCATTTCTTACTGACCAGATGCTCCAACATCCAACCAGAATGATGTCAAGTGCCAGATCATGAGGTAACTCATATATCCTTAGGCAGATTTCATCCATGCTTGAAATTCCTCTTCGTCTATTAGGTAGAATCAGGTTCCAGCAGTCCAGTGCAAAGTTGCAATCCCGAAAAAGATGTATGACTGATTCTTCTGTTTGATCATTGCATAGGGCACAATTATAATCCTCCTAGTGAGGTTGATGTTGGTGGCTAGTGGAGAAGAAGGTTGCGGAGCTCTATGGTTGTTTCTCCCCTAGAGCTATGGACAACTCATCATTCCCGTTTGCCTTGCCCACTGTGATGTCTACCGCTGAGGGCGGGATCATTGCCGTGGATGTGCCTCCGGTGCTGCAGGTGATGCCCGAGCTTCAAGTGTTATGTGTGAGCTCTGATTCGCCTCTATCAGTGAAGCATATGATGGTGGACACGCATGCAACCACGTGTGAGGGACATGATTCAACCTTGACATGTGAGCTGAGTGAGGTGAACTCGCCTGCGTGCTCACATGTGGCTTCTGCTCCCATTCCACCCCCGCCGACGGATAATTCCAATGCTCTCTTTACAAAAGAGCTTTGTGACTTGCTCGCAAGCGTGGAGACTGTTAGCCCTGGAACTGGAAGGGCGATTGCTTGCCTCCTAATGGGAACGACATTCAAGGGCAAATACAAGAAGGCAAGTGATTGCCCTCGGACTGGTATAGTGAAGGAGAAGTCACTAAGGTGCAAAGGCAAGAAGAGTGGCGCCATAGGTAAGGCGCCCGCAGCTGCTTACTGGATGATCCTGGTCCCTCGGCTCATCCTCACGGTTTGGGTCGTCATTGTGGTTTTGGCGTGCTCCATTATCTTTTGTCGGGATGTTCTTGTCGGGTTCAAAATTGTGGTGTACAAACATGAGGAGTTATTGTGTGTTAGGAGGGTTTGGCGGGTTGCACGTGTGCTCGTGGGGTCATGATTGGTGAGTAACCCAATTATGGTCTGATTGTATCGGTTTTAGCCCGGTTTTCCATAGATTAACCGGGCAATTCTCTTTTTCTTAATTAATCGATGAGGCAGTTATTTTGCTTCCGTTTCAAAAAAAATCCTCTAAGTGCATGGATCTTCTTTTCAAGAGGTTCCTGGTATTGATACGGTCATAAAGCAGTAACCAGAAAAAGAATATGTGCCTCAGTTGCGCATCAGATTTCAATAAGGATCTGAAGATCGGGTGGCAGGTACTCGGTCTAATTATGGCTTTATACATCTTTAGAACCGAGAAGTTGCTGGATTTCCATGGATTTCCCCGTTTGTCTCGTCCTTGCAGTTGTCCCCTATCCTGTACTTGTGACTGCGGCTGTAGGAATTGCTGGTATGCTTGGGAGGATAGAGGGAGTTGAAACATGTCCTCTAAATTGGGAACTTCCAAAACTTTCTGCAGAGAGATATCTGTACTGTAGAATGAGGCTAGTTGTGGGTAGCTGATCTGCATCGCTTGACCCTTCCATTTGTCCTTCCAGAATGCAATTGTGTTGCCTAAACCAGCTACACACAATGGCTCCTCTTTACATAGAGGGAGTAATTTATGCACTGCTTTCCACCAGAAAGAGCTTGTATGTCTGTCATCAAGGAGATGTTGTGTGTAATATGATTCCCATAGAATCTGTCTGGGTCTATTATCCATGAGACACGACAATAGTATTGAAGCATATGGATCATCATAACGGTTTAATGGTGTAACAAAGAGCACTAACAACTTATGAACTCTACCTAGGTTCCTACAAGTCCTTTTAGAGATTCCACTATGAATTACATATGAAGTGAATCTACAGTCTGAAACACGTCTATGTACATTCGTATGTACTCCCTCCGTCCGGAAATACTTGTCATAGAAATGGATGTATCTAGATGTATTTTAGTTCTAGATACATTCATATTTATCCATTTCTCCGACAAGTATTTCCGGACGGAGGGAGTAGTATGTAGTGGAATCTCTAGAAAGATCCATGCACTTAGTCCAGGCCTCTTGCCGGGTAACTCTGAAGCCACCGTCTAGGCAACATCTGTCGCTACTCCTGTCCAGTTGATTAAGGGATGCTGATAGTCCAGGCCTAATACCAAACAGACCTCGCAGCAAGCCTAACATCTAAAATCCGAGACCCCAACTAAGCCACTTGCGGGTATGGGGCACACACTGGTTCGGCACGCTCTCAGAGGCCGCCGCCGTCAACTACCACAACTCCATCTTCAGAGTTGTACGGACGTATCAACCTTGCCCGGTCTAGCTGTCGTCGACGCCACCACGACGCCAAACAACGCTACTATCCTGCGCTCGTCTATCAACACACGCCCAACAGTGAGACCCCGCTGCTCCATGCCACTGAGACCCGCCGTTATCGACGTGTCTGATGCAACAACGCTCCTCCTTCACGAACACCACCTGCTGCCACTGGTCCATCCCCTCCACCTGCAGTTCCTCTGCACTCCCAACCAAGCCCCAGTGTCCCTGACGACACCTCCAGGAAGGTCACAACGCGAACAGCGCCGCTGCCGCCAGATCCGAAGAGAATTGAAGGTTTTCACCCGAGCCGGGATTGGGGTGGCTAGACTGGGCCCTCAGCTGCGCCTTCATGAAGGAAAGCGACGCCCATGGACGTCGCTGCCGTCGGGCCGGCCAGACCGGACAAGGTCTCCCCCGGGCCCAAAGTACACCATCGGGGCTCACCATCACCAGAGCCTGCAGCTGCAAACCACTGGGACGACGAGAGAGGCAACGGGAGAAAGGGGAACCTCCAGATCTGACGCAACGGAGCACCCCGCCACGGTTCGACTCCACCAGCGACCCGCCACCCGTGCAGCCGAGCACGCTGGCCAGCGTCACCTATAGACGTTGCCAGCCGCCGGACGCCGCCGCCTCGCCGACAGGGCTGCCGCCCAAGGATCCACAGGCCACCGATGCGATAATCCGGCCTGCAGGCCGACGGGGTTGATCCGGGCGCCGAGATACCCGCCGCTACCTTCCCCGGCGCTCGCGCGAGCTTTGCCGGTGGCCATCTCTGGTGGCGGCGGGGAAGGGAAGGGGATGAGGGGAGGTGGCGCGGCGAAAGATCAGATCAGCCCCAAGTCGCCCGGGGGGCGACGCGAGGGCCGCATTTGTGCCCTCGGCGCTCTGCACTGAGAAAATAAGAACATGCCTTGGTCGCCATATACTCGTACCTGGTCCAAAATTTTCCATCTAGGCATCATATCTTTGCGTGGAATGGGTGATGTGAATTTGCTACCGACTGGCCATAACTATTAAGCTGTACCAATGGACCCCCATCGATCGATGTTGCGCTGCTACGCACACCTTGTAATGTCACTGACCGATGCACACCCCGGTGAACAGTACAATGTGGTTGTTGATCTACATTCGTTTGAAATGATTTACTAGTGGTACTCAGCAATGAAGAGGGGGAGGCGGAAGGGCGTCATTGGCCTGTTGGGCAGGAAGAAGAGGATCGGATTCCAAGGACCTTGATGTATTATTTTTCTATTTTGTAGGAATGTTTTTTTACGGGTTAAATTTTGTACTTCTAGTTTTGACCGATACTAGATTTGAGGTTTCTTTTTTTGATCGTACTCTCCTGATTGGATGTATGCTTTGTTCTTCTCTTTTTTATATAATGACATGCGGTGCATGATTCTAACAAATTCTCTTTCTTCCTTTTAACATGGTATCAGTTTTACCTCGATCATACCTAGCCGCCTCCGCTTCCGCACCCACGCGCCGTCCCCAGGGCGGTCGGCCTTCATGATCGCCGCCCGTACCTAGGGTTCGTCCGCTGGTCATATTGACTGGCTGCCCTAGAGTCTTTTCACCCGATCTCTTGATCCGGATTTTTCTTTCTCCCGCCGGTCACCTTGATCGGCGGTTTCTTTTTGTTTTTCGATCTATGCTTGATTGGTTTGCGTCGGTCATCGCTGTCGTCGACACCCGTGCGCCTCTACTTCGGCACCGGCGAGACCGGCCGGCTCCTTCATTGACCCGACGGCCTCGCGCGACAGGCGCCCCCTCACGGCCGTCGTCTGCGCGCCGGCCCGCCCGTCGATCTACGCCGGCCGTCTCTGCCCTGCTCCAACCGGGATTCATGCAGCGGCCCATCATAACCGTCGTTCGCGTGCTAGCCCGCACATCGATCCATGCCACCCGCCTTCGCCGAGTCTACACGATGGCCCTGTTGTCTGCCTCGCCGGCTTCGTCCCCGGCTGCGTCGGGCCAGCTGCATCAGGCTCGTCGGCTACCTCAGCTCGGGCGCCGCTACTATGTTGGTTGCTCGGGCCTCGCTGCCTGGGCGTCGGCGCTGCTTTGGCAGCCCGGGTGCTGGTGCTGACACGCTCATCCGCACGACGTCCCACGCCATCCGTCGTCGCCAGCTTCATCTTGGACTCCGCCGCCACCCCGCGTCCACCGAGCGGCGTCTCTTACCTTGCGCACGATCGACTTGATCACCCGCTCGCCGCCGCGATTGGCCTCATCTACGCCGCGCGACTGACCTGTCCCGTTGGTTGTGCGTGCGGGACCAGTGAAGATCGTCCCGAGATCAGCGCGCCCCTCCAGCGGCCGAGCAACGGGCTGCTGCAGCGCCGCCGCCCCGTGGTTCTCGGCACCTCGTTGCTGTGTCGCCCCTTCAGGCCATAGCGCCGCGATACGTGGTCCTCGCCTCCACCCCGAGGCAGTCTCCGCGGTTGCACCGACTGCCCTCCGCCGCTGCGCCGCCCCTTCGGGTTGTAGCGCCGCGGCCCGCGGTCTCCGCTGCCGCCCCGAGGACTTCTTGTCGTCGCCTCGACCTAGCCGCCGTCGCTGCGTCGCCCCTTTGGGCCGTAGTGCCGCAGCCCACGGTCCACTCTGCCGTCACCGCGTGTCGACTTCTCGTGGTACGCACCGCGTCGCCTCTGTCGGCGTGGGAATGCCACCGTCCGCGCCGGTCTCCGTCACACTGGCGGGTTCCTCGCCTACTTCGAGCATAGCCATCGCGTTTCTAACTTAGTCGCCGCCGCTGCTGCTCTTCTTTGGCCGCCGCCGCTGCTACACCCGTAGCCGCCGCCGCCCATCCACCCTCCTTCGTCTTCGTCCAACACCAGCCTGTCGCCAGCGTCGCCGTCATCTTCCCTGACCACTTCCAAGCATCGTTGGTGACATCGGCCCCTCGCCGATTGGCGCCACAACCGTCGTCGAGTCTTCTTCTCTGCTGGCCCTCCTACCCCTCGACATGGCGTACAACTCGTGCAGGTCCCTCATCTACGCATGCCCGGTGCCAGCAACACCGATGCGTGTCTTCGTCCACGACGTGTCCCCGGGCCTAGCAAGCCTGGTGCGGCGCTTCGTCAACTTCGTCTTCATCCGTCTACGCATACTCGGTACTGGCAACACCGATGCGTGCATTCGTCCACGATGTGTCCCCGGTCTTGGCAAACCCGGCGCGACGCGTCGTCAATACCATCTTCTCCCCGACGCACCACTACTTCGACACCACTGCGCCCATGACTAACTCGGCACCTCCTTGCGCCCGCGGCTTCACGGCGACTTCCTCGACACCAGCTACCCTGACTCAATATCGATCACGGCATTCTTCGCACGGCTACACCACCTACGCTCTCGGCTACCTCGACAAACGACACAAAGGGCTACCGCATTGCTTGAGCAATCTCGCCGGTTTTCACTCCAACCATGACTTACGTGATGCATCGACCATTACGATTATGGGGGGTGTCCGTCGGCTTGCCTTAGGATTTTTCTCCAGTCTCACCATCTGCGTCGCTACCGTTGTGACCGTGGAAAATGTTGAGTATAATGTTTATTTAGAAAACTTAGGATAACGTAGGATTTGTTCCTGCCTTAACTTGTACTCCAAGATGACCATGTACTCTTATATATATGCCCATGAGGCTCAAGCAATACAACAACTATTCCATCAGTCATTTTGTTAGAGTTGTGTCGAATATTGTGTACAAGGTAGGTTACAGTTGGACTTGTAGTTGTATAGTGTTTACATAGGATGTGAAGTCGTGTCCTAGTAGGACACTTGTATCCTAGGCCTCTCATATATAGCGGGGGTAGACACACGATGTAACCTATGCCAACATAATAGCATAGGCGCGCAAGGGGAGCCGGCGGTGTGTGCCGGCGCCCGGGTGGCCGGTGTGCGGTATTGTGACGGTGTCAACGGGAGGAGCGCCCGTAGTTAAGCCCCGGGGATGTAGCCATATCGGTGAACCTCGTTAACAAATCTCGGTGTCGTGCTCGTGTGATGATTGCTTGGTCCTCGGATGATTGACGGTATCCCTCGGATTTATTCTAACAAGTGGTATCATGAGCAAGGTTCGAAGAGGCTGTGGATTGTTGATCTAAAGGAAAAAGTCTATCAAGGGATATGCGTACATCAGGAAGGCTAAGGATTTGACAAAGCAAATAGCTAGCATTGAGAGTTGAGCCTAGGAGCTACACCACGTGAAGACCAACATTGTTTTGGTTGAATTGCTACTAGCACTGGGAGGTGACCACGTTAGGTTTACTTATGTACTTTGGCATCGTGGAAAGAAGCTCGGTTATTTTTCGCAAGGTCAGCCGTACAAAGAATCATGACGCCATCGGGCATCGGGTTTGAGGTGGAGAAGTTCATCGGAACTAGAAACCTTGGGTTATGGCAGACAAGGACGGAAGATTTGTTGGCACAACAGGGATGCTTGAAGGCATTGCGGGAAGTCAATTCAGCTAAGATGGAATTATCACGTGATGGATGGAAATTCGCGAAAGATGATTTGGGAACCTTGAGCGTGTCATATAGTCGAACGAGTTCGGCTAGGTCGGACTGGGCAGTCTGACGGGATCGACGTAAGTCGGTTGGTACAAAAGACGGTGCGGGATCGGCGATGATGATGTAGGAGCGTGATGCTGATGGTGACCGACTTCTGGGGCGTGGAAACACGTGGCGCAGGCCCCGAGGGCTTGTGTGGCTTCGACAAGACTATGGCGCGGGGTTGATTCAAGACGGTGCACATGAGAGCTTGAAGTCAACGGGGCGTGTGGGTGTACTGATCATCTACCATAGAGTCATGTTGAAGGTGGAGCTGGATTGAGGGGCTACGGTGTAAGGATCCAGGAAATCGAAGCCTATTTAGCAAACGGGAAAAAGCGAGTGACACGTAGTTTGGACTAGAGCCCAGTGGTCTGATGGAAGCGTGAAACTCGTCATCGGTCGGTGATGATCGATGGTACTCTGCAGTGGGGGTTGAGTGGTGTGGGTTCGCGACCCTTGAGACTCGACCTGGACAGCGGAGGCTCGACGCGGTAATAGCGGCGAGGTGTGCGCTATGCGTGGGACATGGAGACGGGCCAGGGCTCTGGTGGTCATACATGTGGTGAGACAACTGCGAATTTGACTCGGGATGACTACAAGCAATGGTGAAATTCCTTCAAGTTTCAGACAGACATCAAGAAAGGAGCGGTGATGTTGAGTTCAGGTAACTCTTATGTGTGACACCCAATATGTGAGTTGTTCACTTTCACGCAGGTCAGTGATCAGTGTGTGATGGCGTTGGATTGATACTCTGAAAGTTGGGAGCGCAAACTAGAGTAATGTGGAACTTAATTTCGCTCGAGTGTTGACTGTGGTCAAGAAAAGAAGGGACTACAAGTTGCAGGTGGAGTCACATGGAGTCTTTGGAGTAGCAACGGTGCTCATGGGATAAACTCAAGTTCAATGTACATGGAAGTTTGACGCATGGACGAATCCAAGGTGGTGAAGAATATTCGCCAAGGTGGAGTTTCTTAGAGTTGTGTCGAATATTGTGTACAAAGTAGGTTACAGTTGGACTTGTAGTTGTATAGTGTTTACACAGGATGTGAAGTCATGTCCTAGTAGGACACTTGTATCCTAGGCCTTTCATATATAACGGGGATAGACACACGATGTAACCTATGCCAACATAATAGCATATGCGCGCAAGGGGAGCCGGCGGCGTGTGCCTGCGCCCGGGTGGCCGGTGTGCGTTATTGTGAGGTGTCACGGGGAGGAGCGTCCGTAGTCAAGCCTCGGGATGTAGCCATATCGGTGAACCTCGTTAACAAATCTCAGTGTCATGCTCGTGTGATGATTGCTTGGTCCTCGGATGATCGACGGTATGCCTCGAATTTATTCTAACACATTTTTCTCCCTTCTAACAAGTAGCAAAACCAGATTTATTTGTGATTGGTCGTTGATATCCTGGCTTTTGTTTGGCTAGCGCGCTTGGCGGTTGAGAAATCATATCACGAGTTCACGACGGAGTTTGTGCCCTCGGCGTACCGTAGAATAAGCACGCGTTCATGGACGGTTCAACCAACCATAGAGTTTGACACGTCGATCGATTGGCCAATCGTTGACGCACTGCGACATCGCCATTAATCACCGGTGCCGCTCAAGCGCGCCTATCCTGTTCCCGGCGACAGGCTAGCTCGAAAGCGCTTGGTATAGCGCAGTGCATGCGCCGCGTGCTTCACGTGTTTCTTGGTCCACCTGAGAAATGAGTGACCTTTATCCATGTCCACATATATCCACCTGGTCCCTCTATCCCACGTAACCAAGCCCATCCCCATAGCTAGCGTCGGTCTGCGCCAACCTAGCTGGTTAAACGCGTACAGTGGAGAGGGCAATGGAGAAGAGCAAGGTACCTCTGCTGGAACCTGCTTGGCCGCCGGCGGACATTGATAGGCGGAGCAGCGCCGGGGGAGATGAAAGTGAGAAGGAGGAAGGGCTGGGGCAGCGGCTGGTGGAGGAGAACAGGAAGCTGTGGGCGGTGGCGGGGCCGTCCATCTGCACACGCTTCTCCACGTTTGGACTCACCATCATCAGCCAGGCCTTCATCGGCCACATCGGACCCACAGAGCTCGCCGCCTACGCGCTCGTCTCCACCGTCCTCATGCGCTTCAGCATCGGCGTCCTGGTAATTCGCAGCTGTTCTTTTTCTTGTTCTTCCTCTTTCGATCGCTTTGTGAATACATCGTCAATCATCGTCTGTAGAGTCATTTGATGTGCTTATTATAGTCACGTAGTGTCACTTATCGAAAGTACACTAAGCATCATGGACATGTTTGGACTGCAGATGGGCATGGCGAGCGCGCTTGAAACGTTATGTGGTCAGTCGTACGGTGCCAAACAGTACCACATGCTAGGAATCTACCTCCAACGCTCATGGATCATCCTCTTCGCCTGCGCCGTCGCCATGCTCCCCATCTACCTCTTCACCTCCCCGCTCCTCGTCTTCCTCGGCCAGGACCCTGCCATCTGTGCGGTCGCCGGCACCATCGCCCTCTGGTACATCCCCATCATGCTCTCCAGTGTCTGGTCCTACACGCTCCAGATGTACCTGCAGGCGCAGAGCAAGAACGCCATCATCACCTACCTCGCCTTCCTCAACTTCGGCATCCACCTTCTCCTCTCCTGGCTCGCCACGGCTAGGTTCCACCTCGGTCTCGCGGGGGTGATGGGCTCCAATATCATCGCCGTGTGGATCCCTGTATTTGGGCAGCTTGTCTTTGTCTTCTTCGGTGGATGCCCTCAGACGTGGACAGGGTTCTCATCAGCTGCATTCGCCGATCTCGGTGCTGCCTTCAAGCTCTCCACGTCCTCTGGTGTGATGCTTTGGTAAGCAAGAACCATTAACAACTTCACTCCCTGATTTTCAAGTTGTTCCGAGAAAGGGTTTCCCCCCGCTTTATATTATAAAGCCAACGACCAAGCATCCAACATAAGAGTACAGGCATCGAACAAATTAACAAGTCATGCTGGGGGCACAGCGGAACAAGCCCCAAAAGAAGAAGAAGACAGAAAAAGAAAGCTAATCTGGCTCGGGTGGGGGTGGCGGAGGAGGAGGTGCTGGCGAGAGGGCAGCGGCCGAAGATCGAAGGCCTGCGCTGATGCTGTCAAGGATGTCCCGATCATGCCGCTTGCTAAGCGGTCTCCAGAGCTGTAAGAGCCCACACATTTTAAAAATCGCGTCAGTCGCACAGTTGGGAATCACACGCTCAATGACAAGCTTATTGCGGGAGCACCACAAGGTCCAAACAAGGGTCCCCAAAGCCACCCAAGTGGCGGCTTTCCGGGGACCCGGGAGGCTAAATGCCTCCCCAAACAAGTCCGGGAGGTTATCGTGGCACCAGTTGCCACCCACGACCTCCCGGAAGCAACTCCATAGGAATTGAGCTGCAGGGCAACGGAAGAAAATGTGGTTGCAATCTTCCAGGACCAAACAGAGGGGGCAAAGGCCATCCCCAGAGCCACTACGCTTGCGGACCTCCATGCCCGAGGGTAATCGGCCTCGAACCCATTGCCAAAGGAAGATGCGGATCTTCAGGGGAAGTTTGATTTCCCAAAGAACGGATAATTCCACCGGTCCCGGAGTGGGTACAATTGCCTGATAAAGGGGCCTAGTTGAGAAGCGGCCATTCGGCTCAAGATGCCAAGATAGCGAGTCCGGCTCGGGAGAAGGAGAGCGGAGTGCAATACATTCGACTAGCTCGTCCCATTGTTCGTGTTCCGCCACCCCAAAGGTGCGGCGGAAGGTAACTACCCCCAAGTCTACTAGGGAAACCGCAACCGATAAGAGTGGGCGGGTGCAGATCGAAAATAATGAAGGGAAGCGCATGGCAAAAGAGCGGGGCCCTGCCCATCGATCTAGCAAAAAGAGAGTACCAGCACCGGACCCTACAGAGATCGCGGTCCCAATGCGTAGGACCGGCATCAGACGGATCACTGACTGCCAGAACTGGGACCCGCCTGTCCGAGAGGCAAAGGCCAAAGGTTGACCACGAAGGTACTTAGCGCGGATAATCTCCAGCCAAAGGCCGCCCTCCTCAGTCTGGATCCGCCAGAGCCATTTCGAGAGGAGGGCGATATTCATCCGCTTGGATGAGATGACCCCAAGACCACCCTGGTCCTTAGGCTTACAGATTTCAGACCACTTCACCATGTGGTATTTCTGTTTATTATTCTCGCCGGCCCAGAAGAACCGAGAGAGGATTTTGGCTACCTCCTGATGGAGGGATTCATGTAAACTATAGAATCCCATGAGATACATCAGGAGGCTAATAAGGGAGGAATTCATCAGAATCACTCTAGCGGCCTTGGATAGCCATCTCCCCTGCCAAGGCTCCATCCGTGGTTGGAGCCTGGCAACTATAGGGCGGAAATCTTTCTCTAGTAGACGGTTATCACTAACCGACAAGCCAAGGTAAGTAGTCGGAAATGACCCCAACCGACAATTCAAGCGGTTGGCAATGTGCTGGGCTTCCGACGGTGAGTACCTGAGCACCATGACCTCACTTTTGGCAAAGTTGATCGTGAGGCCCGACATCTCCTGAAAACAAAGAAGGAGAAATTTGAGGTTTCGGATATCCTCATCCGAACCCTCTACCATCATAATGGTGTTGTCAGCATATTGGAGATGGGTCAGGCCTCCATTGGCCACAAGATGGGGGCAAATCCCCCTGATGTGGCCTGCCTGCCTTGCCAAATCAAGAATCGAGGCTAACGCATCAACCACAAGGTTGAAAAGGAAGGGGGAAATCGGGTCCCCTTGACGGACACCTTGTCCCGTAGTGAAATAGGGCCCAATTTCCCCATTGATATTAACGGCAGTACGACCGCTCGTCACAAGCTGCATCACCCGAGCCACCCAATGGGGGTCGAAGCCATGCTTAAGCAATACTTCCCGAAGGAAGGACCAATGGACGGTATCATATGCTTTGTGAAAGTCGATCTTGAAGAACACCGCACGAAGGTGTTTGGTCTTGACCTCATGAATGATTTCATGGAGGATAAGGACCCCGTCAAGAATATATCTACCTTTCGTGAAGGCCGATTGGTTCGGGTGGTGAATCCGAGGAGCGATCAGGGCCGCCCTAGTGGCGTACCCTTTGGCCAGAATCCGAAATATCACATTAAGGACGGTGATGGGGCGGAACTGCCTAATGTCGGCAGCTCCGGGGACTTTAGGAATCAGGGAGATGATCCCATAGTTGAGACGAGACATGTCCAATGTCCCCCTGGCGAAGTCCCTAAATAATTCCAGGATGATCTCCTTGACCATCGGCCAGAAGGCCTGGCAAAAACGGACTGGAAGCCCATCGGGGCCTGGGGCCGAAGCCGGGTTCATCGATTTAACGAACGCTTCCACCTCTGCGGCATCAAATGGGTCCAACAATGCCGCATTCTCCGCCGGGGAAACTAGCTTGTCATGTGACCAAATATGGTCGGCCAGAGCGACACCGCCCCTGGCACGGCCCATAAATAACGACTTATAAAATTCATCCACCAAGGCGCGAATCGCTGGTGGATCCTGAAACAGATGGCCGCCCTCCCATAAAAGGGGGATGGAGCAACGTCTCCTGCGGCCGTTGGCGATCGCCTGGAAGTAAGCTGTATTAGCATCACCAAACAGTACCCATTTTATGGATCCGCGTTGGCGCCAAAATTCTTCCTCCTTAGAGTAGATCTCCATGAGGGACTCTTCCAGGTTGTATCTATAGGCCCATTCCTCAGCGGAGATCCCTGAGGTATCAGCGCGCAGGTCCAGCGCGCGGATTTCTTCGAGAAGGGAAGCCTTTTGGACCCGAAGGTCCCGCCCAACATTGGCACCCCACCCCTTCATGAATTGCCTAGAGCGCTTGGACAGGTGATGCCACTCATCAAGGAGCGACATCGCCCTATGGGGTTCCACTAAAGCCGAGGCCCAGTGGGACTGGACGGCGGACATGAAGCCCGGCTGTCGAAGCCAAAAGGTTTCGAAACGAAACCGCGGTGGGGGGCGAGGCCTCTCATCACGAGAGGACAAGAGAAGGGGTACATGGTCCGACCCGATGCGCGTAATGGCCTGGAGAGAGGCTAGGGGGAACCGCAACTCCCAGTCGGGGGAGACAAATACTCGATCAAGCACACTAAGGGTTGGGTTAACATGTCTATTGGTCCAGGTGTATCTCGCCCCAACCCTATCTAACTCGAGCAGCCCTAAGTCTGCTACCCAGTCGTTGAAACGACGGATTTCCGCGAGGTCAACCCCTGCGTTGCTCTTCTCCTCCGCTGAGCGAAGGAGGTTGAAATCTCCACCAACCACAACCGGAAGCGTCGCGGAGGCAATCTTAGTGTGGAGTTCGTCCAGGAAGGCAGCCGACCTACTATGATCGGCAGGGCCATAGACCACAATAACCTCCCATTTGAAGTTAACATCACGCTCCCACAGCTCCATACTAACAAAGTGGGATCCACGATCCATGGATCCCACCTCAAAGGTGGCATCCTTCACACCTAGAAGGATCCCACCGGAGTGTCCAGCCACTCCACTAGACGGTAACCAATGCCAGGCGAATAAGTGACGGCTCAAGCGCTCAAGCTCGGCCAAAGAAAAATCCAGCCGCAGCATTTCCTGAATCGCAACCACATCCACAGATTCGTCGCGCATGTAATCAATCAGTTGCCTACGGCGGCTATCATGGCCGAAACCCCATAGGTTCCAGAATAACGCACGCATAACTATTCGCAAACAGGGTCCTCCAGGGACCCCACTATGGAGTTGGCACTCAGGGCACGGCGTAACTGACCAGTCCGCGAACGGGTCCGGCCACGGACCTCCTCGGGGGCTAGGTCCCGAGTCGATGAACTATGCGTCGGGCGCGGAGTCGGGGGTGTTATTTCATCGGCCGCAGCCGCCGCACGAGCCCGAGCTGCCGCAAGCCGCCCCTCCAAGACCTCCTTGGCCTGAAGGGAGGCAATTTGTTCTAAGGGGGGACCTTTCTCCCCCTAGAAAACTATGGCGGAATCCGCTGCGACTTCCGCTAAGTGACCCAACGGAACGCCCGCAAGGGCCGAAAAGGAAGTATCCTCAAACATCACATCCTCATTGCGGAAAGGAGCCGGTGTAGGGTGGGAAGATGGACCTGCATCAAGGTTCCGCGCCGCGGCACGGAGGGAAGCCTTCTCCACAACGGTAGGGGAAGAACCCACCAGGGGGGTCGCCGACCCGAGCCGCGCACTCTTCTAAGCCAACGTCGCCGGAGTGGAAGTCGACCGCGGGCGCCGCTTGGCCGCGGGAGGGCGGGGAGGGGCGACCCGCGCCAAGGGACCCGAAGCCGGCACCGGTCCGGAGAGCTCGGGCAGGGTCGGTGGCATGATGAGGACAGTGCCGGACAGTTCCTGGGGCGGGGCAGGAGAGGAGGGACGGGGAGAAGATGCTGGGATCACCTCCATGCCCACGCTGCTCGTGTCGCTAACGCCACCGTCAGAGGACGAGACCTGCATGGCACCAGGAGGTATGGAAGCCACCTCATCAAGCATGGCAGCGATTGCCGCGATGTCCTCCTTCCCCTCACTCGAAGCATCCGCGGGGAGGACCGGGGTGATGGTCTTGCTGCGAGCCGGAGGGACCGCCGCATCAGTCCGAGGCAAGGCACCACGGTCCTCCTCGGATTCTTCGTCCGAGCGCTCCCACGCCGGGGAACGGCTCCAGGGGTGGTGGCGCAGATCGCACCCAGAGGGGGGGTCACCATCACCCTCACGGCCCGGGTCGTCCTCCGGGTCGGAACCATCCACGGGGTCCACAGGGGAAGCGGACAGTGCCTCTTCGACGGAGACGCAGAGATCGTAACCAGCATCGTTGAAGAACATCCTGAAGGTCATCTGGAGCTTGGATGGGTCCGGGGACTTGAGCTGGACACGCACAACCGGCCCCTTGAGCAGCGAGAGAGGATCAATCGTCACAATCTTGCCCAGGAGCAGGGACATGCCCCGGATAGCCCCCTCCACATGAGCAATGGGAGGAAGCCCACGAATCTGAACCCACATGGTGGAGAGGGAGGCCACGGCGAGGGGATCCACTGATGGCACCGATATGCGCACCTTCAGTTGATGAAGAGCTAGGGCCAACTCCGCACTGTGAGTGCCGTAGCGAAGGCTGACAGGATCAGGGAAGACAGCGGTGAACTCCCGATCAGAAATGGGAGCCACCTCCCAGTCCCAATCCGGGTTGAACAGGTGGCGAAGCTCTTCATCAATGATCCCCGGGGACGCCATCTTGCCGTCAAGGACGGAGATGAGAGCAGTCAGGAAGGGGGAAGCTGCCGGCACTGGGAGATCCATCTGGAAGAAGCCCAAATCATCGAGAGCGTAGCCAAAGAGGCCAAGGACCCCTGTTGACGGATGATCAGGGCAGAGCGCGGCGGGGTGGTCAGCGCGCTTGCACTTGAAGCAAGCGGGCGGCAGAGTGCAGTCGACCTGGCAATGCCCCTCCTCCCCGCAATTGAAGCACGTCACCACCGGGGCCGGTGGACGGGGAGTTCCCGCCGTAGGCACAATGGGGGGGTTGGAGATGGAGGATGCCGGGGCGGATGCGGCTGCGGCTTGCTGATTCGCGGCGCGTTTCTTCTTATTCGCAAAGGCACCACGTCCATTGCGGTTGTTGGGGCCAGGAGGCGGAAAGTGCGCCTGAGGACGCGGGGGATCGTAGTGCCGCGGGGGTATGCCTTAGAGCGGCCGGAACGCACTGGAGAGCGGGAACAGCGAGGTGGAGACCGGCGGTCCCGGTCATGGCCACGTCCGCGCCATTGCTCCGGCGAGCGGTCCCGTGGGTCAGCACCACGCCGCCCCCCATCAGACGCGGACGCCGCCCCCTTGCCCTTGAGCATCGAGTCGTGGAGCTCGGCCTCCCGGCGAGCCCCATCCGACGAGGGATGGCGCGAGGCTTGGGCCGCCCCACTATCGCGGCTATCGGCAGGCCGCTTGGGCCGAGGGGCGCCGTCACCTTGCTCGCGAGCCATGGCGGAAGGGACCCGAGAGGGCGAGCGGGAGGGCAGGGAGGGAGGGGATGGCGGCGGAGATGGGATCGGGGTGGGGAGGGGAGGAGGTGGGTCGAGCCCTAGCGAGAGGGCAGGGGCGAGCTCTAAGAGCGGCCCGACCGCCTGTGCCAGGGAAAGAGGCAGTCCAGCAAGGGCAGGCCGAACGGCAGAGGCCCGGGACGGCCCAGGTTCCCCGCCTCCCCCCACAGGCCCAGAGAGCGGGCCACAGGAAGGCCAAACCACCGAAATCGACGGCCCACCTAGGCCCAGCCCACCACCCGACCGAGGGAGGGGAGGGAATAGGGTTTCCCCCTAGGAAACCGGGGCGCCGCCGCCGGCGAGGCATCGCCCACCGAAGACGCCGATGGCCGGAAAGGCCGAAACTTGCGGCCGCGAGGGACAACCCCGGACGAGGTCGCGCCAGTCAAGCCACCCGCAACCGACGTCGGAGGGAACGAAGAGACGACCGCCGAGGAGGCGCGCCAAGAAAGCGTCGTGATGGAGTCATGTACCTAGGGTAGGGTCACAGACCTGATCTAAGTACCCTGCCCAAGGACACCCTTAGAAGAGGTCACCTTCCAGTCGACCAACGAGGGACCCACTCGACTGACTTGAAGGACTCGACCACGAAGACTCACTCGACTACCAGGAGTTCAAAAGGCACTCTGCACTGCAACGGCCTGTAGTTAAGTAGACTTTATGGTAGTTAAGACACTTTATGTGGGACGTTACCAGTAACGCCCCGGACTTAATGTCCCTTAAACCCTTCATTACGTGGGCTGGCTGGGGTCCTGGCGCACTCTATATAAGCCACCCCCCTCCACAGGCAGAAGGGTTCGGCACCCTGTAACTCATATACACACAATCCACTCGACCGCCTCCGGGCTCCAAGACGTAGGGCTTTTACTTCCTCCGAGAAGGGCCTGAACTCGTACATCTCTTGTGTTTACAACTTCTCCATAGCTAGAACCTTGCCTCTCCATACCTACCCCCACTCTACTGTCAGACTTAGAACCACGACAGTTGGCGCCCACCGTGGGGCAGGTGTTTTTAGCAATTTTGTGGAGAAGTTGCGATTCTTCCGAGTACTTTCATCATGGTGGCTGCTGGAGTTTTGGTCGAGGGTCGAGAGATCCGTCTCGGCGCTCTCACCTTCATCGCCGACGACTCCTCCTGGCTCCAGGAGGCTCCACTCGACGTTGATGCGCTCCCCGTCCGCGGTGCGACGCATTTTCACGCATGTGTCCGCGGTGTTCTACTGCGGCAACCGTCGACCCCGTATCGGTCGACATCCCCATCGACCACCCTCCCGGTCTCCCGCCAGCGCAAGCGCTCGGGCCGGTCGAGGATTCAGCGGTGGGTGAGGCACGCGGTAGCTCGCCAGACGGCCACCACCCAAGTTGCGGCAATCGAGCTCGACGAATCTCTCTACGGCCTGTTTGATCTGTCGACTGGCTCCGTAGAGACCGCATCCGAGTGCGATAGCAGTGATCTAGCGGCGGAAATCATGATGGTCGACGGGCCCCACAGTCCCCCTGGCTTCGCCCGTGATGGTGGAGCAGGCGACGGAGGCGACCCCGCACGAGACCACGAAGAGTACCAGCCCGAGCCACTCGACTCTCTGCAAAGAGAAGAACTTCGCCGCAGGAACGTGGATGTCCTGCGTACTCCCGAGGCTCGCGCCTTGGAGGAGGCACGTTTGGCCAATTTGGCCGAACGCACTCGACTGGAGAATCTTCAGCGAGCACTCGACGAGCGCGCGCGGCAACGAGTTCCCGACACCAGTCGACGTCAACTCTTCCCGCCGACTCAGTATATCGAACCCCAATCCAGAATTTGGCAGCTGCGACCCGTATAGCAGAGTCCATCCAGCCCTCTCAGTCGGAAGCTGGCAGAGGCTTGATGCAGATCAGGGATCTGCTCCGGGAAGCAGGAGATCAGAATTCGGCCATGTCGCAGTCGCGCAACAGAATTCACAGTCGATCCGTCGCTGCGAATACGGTTCAGTCGGCTCACAGTCCCAGATCGCCTCCGCGGCGTGAAGGGCGCGAGAATCTACGAGACCAATATGGTGACCGACTCGACCGAGATGATAGGCATCGAGTGCCCAATTCCCCTCCGAGGGGTGGGTCTTACGCTCCTCGGCAGCAAGATGACAGACGTCAGCTCAGTACGGGGCGAAGAGTTCCAGTCCACCCCAGAGAACCAGGCTTCGACGCGCGATCCATTATCGTGCAAGGTTTGGTCGACCGGAACAGAGCCCATCGAGGCGGACTCGACAGAGATGCGCCCACAAGCAGTCGAGTGCATGTTTCTGGTCCTGAATGTTTCAGCAGAGCTATCAGAGCCGCAGTTATCCCTCCCAATTTCAGGTTGGCAACAGGAGTCAGCAAGTTCACTGGTGAGTCTAAGCCTGAAACTTGGCTTGAGGACTACCGAGTGGCGGTTCAGATTGGTGGTGGGAACGACGAGGTGGCCATGAAGCATTTGCCCCTCATGCTGGAAGGTTCTGCCAGGGCATGGTTGACTCAATTACCTCCTAGCAGCATTTACACTTGGGAAGATCTGTCCCGAGTGTTCATCAGAATGTTTGAAGGAACTTGCAAGCGACCGGCTGGACTGACGGAGTTGCAAGTCTGCGTGCAGAAGACCAATGAGACTCTCAGAGAGTATATTCAGAGATGGATCACTTTGCACCATACTGTGGAGAATGTGTCTGATCATCAGGCAGTCTGCGCCTTTAAAGATGGCGTCAAGAACAGAGAATTGAGTTTGAAGTTTGGTCGAACCGGTGACATGACCTTGAGTCGGATGATGGAGATTGCTACCAAGTACGCCAACGGCGAAGAAGAAGACCGACTCCGAAGCGGCAAGCACAAGCCGAGTCAGTCGGAAAAGGGAAACGCCAGTCGGAAAAAGAAGCGGAAGGCTGAACCGGCAGCTCCTGGAGAGGCTCTGGCCGTGACTCAGGGAAAGTTTAAAGGGAAACCAAAAGGATCCTGGAACCCTAAGAAGGTAAAGGATAAAGAAGGGAACGACGTGATGGATATGCCGTGTCACATCCACACGAAGAAAGACGAAGAGGGGAATATCATCTACCCGAAGCACACCACTCGCCAATGTCGACTCCTGATCCAACAGTTTCAGGGAAAACAATCTAATAACAAGGAGAAGGAGTCGGACAAGGCCGAAGACAAGGAGGACAGCGAGGAAGGATATCCGCATATCAACTCTACTCTGATGATCTTTGCAGATGTGGAGAGCAAGAGTCGATTGAAAGTTATTAACCGTGAGGTGAACATCCAGCAAAAGCAAATTATCTGAAATGGTCCCAAACACCCATCACCTTCGACCAATCTGATCACCCGACTCATATTGCCACCCCTGGGAGGCAAGCTTTGGTGGTCGATCCAGTTGTTGAAGGCACTCGACTGACAAAAGTGCTTATGGACGGTGGTAGTGGGCTGAATTTGCTGTATGCAGACACACTGAAAGGAATGGGCATTCCGATGTCCTGACTGAGCACCAGTAACATGAGCTTTCATGGAGTTATACCAAGAAAGAAAGCCGAGTCACTCGGCCAAATAGCTCTGGACGTGGTGTTTGGCGATTCGAAACATTTTCGCAAAGAGAAGTTGGCGTTCGAGGTCGTGGATTTTCAGAGTGCATATCATGCCATTTTGGGGAGACCAGCTTATGCACGGTTCATGGCTCGGCCATGTTACGTGTACCTCAAATTGAAGATGCCCGGCCCCAAAGGAGTGATCACTGTCACCGGTGATCGGAAAAAGGCAGAAGAGTGCTTCCAGAAAGGCTCAAAGATTGCTGATTCCCAGGTGACGGCGGTCGAGTTCGAAGAATACAAGCAAAATGCAGATCCGAGTGACTTGCTGCGATCCAAGAAACCCGCCACAGAGTCTGCATTTCAGTCGTCCGGTGAGACGAAGCCTGTACACATTCACCCGACCGACCCCGATGCAGCTCCGACCCACATCTCCACAACACTCGACCCGAAATAGGAAGAAGCGCTCATCCAGTTCCTCCGTGAGAACTGGGACATTTTTGCATGGAAGCCCGCTGACATGCCAGGTGTTCCCAGGGGACTGGCTGAGCATCGCCTAAGAGTCGACTCATCTGCAAAACCAGTCAAAGAGCATCTTCGGCGGTCCGCCGTCCAGAAGAGAAAAGCCATTGGTGAGGAAGTGGCTCGACTGTTGGCGGCAGGATTTATCCGAGAGATATACCACTCCGAGTGGCTCGCTAATGTCGTCATGGTTCCTAAGAAGGACAAATCACTCCGAATGTGCATTGATTTCAAGCACATCAACCGGGCCTGCCCGAAAGATCATTTTCCTCTCCCTCGCATAGATCAAATTGTTGACTCGACTGCGGGATGCGAGAGACTGTCTTTTCTAGACGCCTACTCCGGGTACCACCAGATCCGTCTGTATGGACCCGACGAGGTAAAAACAGCTTTCATCACTCCATTCGGGTGCTTCTGCTATATCACCATGCCATTCGGCCTCAAGAATGCCGGAGCCACATTTATGCGAATGATTCAGAAGTGTCTACTCACTCAAATCAGTCAGAATATGGAAGCGTATATGGATGATATCGTCGTCAAGTCATGAAAAGGTTCCGACCTGCTCGCTGACCTCGCCGAAACATTTGCCAACCTCAGAAGGTATGATATCAAGCTCAATCCATCAAAGTGCACATTTGGAGTTCCTGGTGGCAAGTTACTCGGTTTTCTCGTTTCCGAACGAGGAATCGACGCTAATCCAGAGAAGATCGGCACTATTCTCCGAATGAAACGCCCTGTGCGAGTGCACGATGTCCAGAAGCTTACTGGATGCTTGGCCGCATTAAGTCGATTCATCTCACGACTCGGTGAAAAGGCATTGCCTCTTTACCGACTGATGAAGAAGGCAGACAAGTTCGAGTGGACTCCAGAAGCTGATGCAGCGTTTGCCGAGCTAAAAGCTCTGCTCTCCACCCAGCCGGTGCTTGCTGCTCCAATCAGCAAAGAGCCTCTGTTGCTCTATATCACAGCCACAGGACAAGTCGTCAGTACTGTGCTTACGGTCGAGCGGGAAGAAGAAGGAAAAGCTCTCAAAGTTCAGCGCCCAGTGTATTATTTGTCTGAAGTCTTGACTCCATCCAAGCAGAGATATCCTCATTATCAGAAGCTTGTGTATGGAATATACATGACCACAAAGAAGGTTGCTCATTATTTCTCTGATCATTCCATCACAGTCGTCAGCGACGCTCCACTATCAGAGATTTTGCACAACAGAGATGCAACTGGTCGAGTGGCTAAATGGGCGATTGAACTTCTTCCCCTTGATATCAAGTTTGAGGCAAAGAAAGCCATTAAGTCCCAGGCAATAGCAGATTTCCTCGCCGAGTGGATTGAACAGCAGCAGCCGACTGAAGTTCACTCGGAGCATTGGACCATGTTCTTTGACGGCTCTAAGATGTTGAATGGTTCTGGTGCTGGGGTTGTCCTGGTTTCCCCCAGAGGAGATAGGCTCAGATATGTGCTCCAGATTCACTTTGATTCCTCCAACAATGAGGCAGAGTACGAGGCCCTCTTATACGGATTGCGCATGGCCATTTCACTCGGCGTCCGTCGCCTGATGGTCTATGGCGACTCGGATTTAGTGGTCAACCAAGTGATGAAGGAGTGGGATGTGAGAAGCCCAGCCATGACTGGATACTGCAGTGCAGTGAGGAAGCTGGAAAAGAAGTTCGAGGGGTTGGAGCTCCATCATATACCCCGACTGAAAAATCAAGCAGCTGATGATCTAGCAAAGATAGGTTCCAGGAGAGAAGCCATTCCGAGTGGTGTGTTCTTGGAGCATATACACACTCCGTCAGTAAAAGAAGATCCTTTCACCGAAGAAGCTCCACAGCCCAAGAGTGCCACAGATCCGACTGAGGTTGAAGTCCCAGCAGTGGTCGACTTGGTCATGGAGATCTTGGTGGTCATTCCCGATTGGACAGTTCCATATATCGCATATATCCTGAAAAAAGAGCTCCCGGAGGATGAGGAAGAGGCTCGACAGATCGTCCGTCGATCTAAGGCCTTTACCGTAATCAAAGGACAGTTATACAGAGAAAGCGCGACTGGAGTTGGTCAGAAGTGCATAACGCCAGAAGAAGGTCGAATCATCCTTAATGATATTCACTCGGGGACCTGCGGTCATCATGCGTCCTCTCGGACTATCGTGGCCAAAGGAGATAGTAGATAAGTGCGAGGGATGTCAGTTTTACTCGAATATGTCGCACAAGCCTGCATCAGCCCTGAAGACCATTCCACTCGTCTGGCCTTTCGTAGTATGGGGGTTGGACATGGTCGGTCCTTTGAGAACAGGGCAAAGTGGCTTCACACATGTGCTGGTGGCAGTCGACAAGTTCACCAAGTGGATTGAGGCTAAACCAATCAAGAACCTTGACGCCGGTACTGCTGTTAGCTTCATCAGGGAACTAATATTCAGATATGGATTCCCTCACAGCATCATTACGGATAATGGGTCGAACTTTGACTTGGAGGAATTCAGAGATTTCTGTAACTCTCAAGGCACACGAGTCGGCTACGCTTCAGTCGCCCATCCGCAGTCGAATGGACAAGCGGAGCGAGCCAATGGCCTGATTCTCAAGGGATTGAAACCCCGACTGATGCGTGATCTCAAGCATGCAGCTGGAGCTTGGGTCAACGAACTTCCCTCAGTGCTTTGGGGACTGCGGACCACACCTAATCGGTCGACCGGAAGAACTCCATTCTTCTTGGTCTACGGAGCTGAAGCAGTCTTGTCGAGTGATCTTCTCCACAATGCTCCTCGAGTTGAAATCTACAACGAAGCAGAAGCTGAACAAGCGCGGCAGGACGCAGTCGACCTTTTAGAGGAAGAAAGGGAGATGGCTCTGATCCGGTCGACCATCTACCAACAAGATTTGCGTCGTTTCCACGCCAGAAATGTGAGAGGTCGAGCCTTCCAAGAAGGAGATTTAGTTCTCCGAGTGGATCAGAAGAAACAACACAAGCTTGCTCCTTCTTGGGAAGGACCCTTCATCGTCACCAAAGTTCTTCACAACGGGGCGTACCGTCTTTACAACGTCGAGCATAATATCGACGAGCCCCAAGCTTGGAACGCGGAACTACTCCGCCCATTTTACACTTAAGTTTTATCGCTCGGATGAGTTGCAATAAAGTACTTCTGTAGTTCATGGACCTCAAAATAATAGTGTCATAGTTCCTCCATAATTTTTGTCACTTTTTATTTTGTCCAATAAAATCCCCCCTCAGTGGGTGACTTAGCCGCGAATCTGTTCCGCCTAAGTTTGTAAAAAATCCTACCGAGTGGTGAGCCAGACTCCCACTCGAAGGCTTAGCTGCGAATCCGTTTCGCCTAAGTTATCAAAAATCCTACCGAGTGGTAAGCCAGACTTCCACTCGGAGGCTTAGCTGCAGTCCAAGTACTCGCCTAAGTTATCAAAATCCTACTGAGTGAAGAGCAAACCTCTCACTCGGAGGCTTAGCTGCAGTCCAAGTACTCGCCTAAGTTATGAAAATCCTACCGAGTGGTAAGCCAGACTTCCACTCGGAGGCTTAGCTGCAGTCCAAGTACTCGCCTAAGTTATCAAAATCCCACCGAGTGAAGAGCAAACCTCTCACTCGGGGGCTTAGCTGCAGCCCAGTGCTCGCCTAAGATATAAAAATCCTGCCGAGTGAAGAGCAAACCTCCCACTCGGGGGCTTAGCTGCAGTCCAAGTACTCGCCTAAGTTATCGAAATCCTACCG